>NC_092824.1:95527506-95827506 GCF_023375885.2 Dermacentor andersoni | reverse complement strand
TCCGTAATATTGCTAGCTCTCGAAAAGATCTAGAAGTCACATCTTCCGTTCTGACACTAGTGAACTCTCAGGGTACTGGCTGTTGAAGAAAGTTCACAGCTTAGCAAAGTTCTCGAATTAATCTAGAAATCAGAACTTTTGTTGTCCACGTGTAAACTCTCAGGGTACTTGCTGCTGAACAAAGTTTACAGCTTAGCAAAATTCCCGAATTAAAGGTGTTCTCAAATAAACGAAACCGCCAATGCAAAAGGTTTTCGATTCAGCGAAATTAGACGAACTTCTAGGGCTACGTCAACTGTACGGCGCCGGCAGTTTGCCGATGTTTTTCTGTAGGACGAAATTACTCAATATAACGAACTTCTCGATTTACCGAAATTCGCGGTTCAACGAATTTGCCGGGTCACTTTCGCTTAACACAGGGGGTCGATCCGCTCAAACTGAAGTGTCGCACGCCTGTTCTTCTCTGTCCGGCAGCCGATGGGCCTCTGCCATGATGGTCACTGAAGGAGAGCCCATCGCCAAGCAGCCCCGTCCGGGCGAGTGGCTCTGCTCGATGGCGGCGGTTGCCGCGTCGGCGGCCGCAGCCGTGGACCTCCGCTCCCGCGAGCCGCTGTTCCCGACGCGCAAGCAGCGCGAGTTCATACCGGACAACAAGAAGGACGACACCTACTGGGACCGGCGGCGACGTAACAACGAGGCCGCCAAGCGGTCGCGGGAGAAGCGGCGCCTCAACGACATGGTCTTGGAAACGCGGGTCCTCGAGCTCGCCAAGGAGAACGCCGTCCTACGAGCCGAACTCGCAGCGCTTAGGTACGTTGAGTTTGTTGTCGATAGGGAACGTAACGGGAAAAAAAAAAAAAAGCTATGAGGGACGGGGGTGGCAACGTTTAGTGAAAACGCAGTAACTCTACAGTAGCCCTTCGTTAAAACGAATCATTTTATTCGAAATAAGGCTTTATAACGTTTTTTCGTTTTCTCACGTTACTGCAACTATCCTATAGCCCCTCCACTTTAACAAAAGAAATGCCGCTTACAAGAGAGTCAATTTCCTGTCCCGGTGACTCCGCTACAACGAAGGGCTACTGTAGCTCTAATCTCCTTATAGCGAAATGGGGCGCAATGAATACCCAATGTAAACGAACACTGGTGCATAAAATAAATTATAGGCAAAACTAAACGTCCTTATTTTGTAAGAGTCATGGCACCAAGCGATCACGACGCGTGAAGCGCACGTATGTCATTGGAGTCGTGCAGGTTATTTGTCGAAAGTTTCGAAGCCACTGCTTCCGTGACCATACCTGTAGTGGGGTCCCGTACTAATTTCTTTGTGGTACATTTGTCGCACCAAAGCCTTTGAAAGGGAGCACATAACTTGCAGAAGTACGCCGCGAGAGGCACAACGGCAGCGCTGCAACGGCACCCGCCAATAGGTCTCGTCACACGTGCAGTGCCTTCTGACGTTTCACAAATTGTGCACGCGCGTAACGAGGAAGATGTAGGAAACGCAAGGCGCAGGAAACAGAGCGTGTCTGTAACCCCGCTACAGCGAAACGAGGTGGTGCGAAATATCGGATATAACGAAATGCCCGCACTGACGCTGCGCGTGTCGCTTATCATCTTACGAGATTTAACCATCTAATGTACGGAGGAGTGGACTACAAACAAATTGTACTTGAATAAATTACGTTACAATGTAATTTACACTGCTTAATTTTTGCTAACTCTGGAGCTCCGGCGGTTGTTAGGATCTTGTAGCTTTCGTTTATTATTGTATCAGGCTAGTATGGTAGTTTACGGTGTAGGCATAAACAAACGTAGCATTAACTGAAGCCCGGCGTAATTCCGCCCTAGCGGCCCCATCTGACGGCTTGCGCCGCGAGAGTCAAGTCCAGCTCCTGCTCACTCTTATCGCGTGTGTCGAGTCCTTTGCAAAGTTTCGTTTTCTTCTTTCGCCGACGTTGCGTCCCCTGCGTGCTGCCTTTACAACGTTCTCCCCCTTTTTTTCCTCTCCCCGCTCTCTTTTTCAGCGCTCAAAATTCTCCCCAAATTTACGTCTCTCCCCTCAGGGATAAATTCGGCATTCGCGGCTCGCTCGTCGTCGAGCAACAGGCCCAGCAACACCCCGCCGACATAGCGGTCCCGGTCGCAGTGCCGGCCGCGCCGGGCCTCACCGACCTTCGAGGCCGACGGAACAAGCTGCTATCCGCGCTACTTCCGGCCCTGGTGCCGCCGCCGTCGCCAGCTTCCGCGTCAGCTTCCCAGCCCCTCGCGACCTCGCCCTCACCCTACGGGGCAGCGTCTCTGGCACAGCAAGCGCAACAGCAAGCGCAGCAGCAAGCGCAACAGCAGCAGCAGCAGCAGCAGCAGCAGCAACTGCAGCCGCACCAGAGTCACCTCCTGAGCCAGAGTCAGAGCCACCTGCACCACCACCAGCAGCTGAGCCAGCAGCTCAACGGCCAGCACCAGCCGGCGCTCCTGTGCGCCGCGCCCACGCCGGCCCTGGAAGACCACAGGACGGCAGCGACGGACCAGGAGTCGTCGCCCCTGTCGTCGGGTGAGCGTAATTCTCGATAACTCGTTCGACGGGCCCGCCCGGCGGACTGCCGTCTCAGATGTTTCATTACCGGGACATTTTCGGCCGCTCAGCTTCGGGGTATATATATATATCAATCACTTTCGCGAGGTTCTGCCTGACTAGACACCGGGAGCGCCGATGTGTTGTAAGGCCGACAGCGTTCGTGGCACTACGCAAACCATTTAGCGAGCTTGGAACGCTGTCGTCTGTATACCGCCGACGAGTCCCGTTCGCAGTATACCACATCTCGCGAAAGTGACCGAGAATACAGCTGCCCAACAAAGCGTTTAGTCCAGGCGGTCGTCGATACCACTTTCCGCAAGTAAAACGAATTGGAATTCGAATTTGACTCGACCCTAGTGACCGTGAATTAAAGGTACGCTAAGTTCGTTTCGTCCGACACATTACGTACAGTGTGTGAAAAATCAATCCGCACCGATTTGGCCAAGAGGGTTGACAGAAAGCCAATTTCCCTCTTTTCGAATTCAGCGCCCAAACGGCGGAGCCGATGACGCCTGTGTGACGCCAAAGAGAGCGAAGCGCTCCCCTAAATCGTGCGCTCTTCACCCGCAACCGCACAAATGACGCTGCGGAATGTAATGGATTTGTTCTTAATTGACAGACAACTAGTACATAGCTCCGAACAGTCATTCGCAAAACACGTGACGTCACTGTGAGCTGGCGCGGTAATTTCGAGCCGGCGTCACCATCCATTTACCCTTGTTCTTTCTCGCCTTTCCCGGCGTACTAAAGTCCGTGCTCGAAGTCTTTACGACGACAACTTATCGGACACTCCAGCGCACGTGCACGTGTCGACTTTGCTCGCAAGCTGTCCGTGCCCTCTGCAACTTTTTTTTTGGCTGGCGCTTGTCTGCGTAGGTTCGTGGTCCTCGGCGGAAGACAGTCCCCCAGCGCACCACTTCTGCCTACCGCACAAGCTCAGGCACAAGTGGCACATCAGCGGCACGGAAGGGGGCGTGGCCCCGCCGGGAGGCGCCGCCGTCGTCATCACCGCCGCCGCCATGGTGTCCGGGAACGGGAACGCCGGCAGCAACGGCAGCGGGGGCGGCTCGTCGTCTCCCGAGCTCCGCTCCTCGTCGTCGTCGTTCCACGGCCGAGAGGACACCGCCTCGTCGGATGGGGACAGCGGAGCGTCCAGCACGGACGCCCCGTCGCCGCGCCGGGACGAGGCCTCGTCACGCAAGAGCCGAAACGGCTCGTCCTCGGCACATCACCACCACCACCACCACCACAGGTACGCGATCGTGAGCAAGCGACTGTGCGCGCCACCGCTTACGGGACCTCCGAAAGAGAGCGAGCTGGAGAGTAGTGCGGGAAATCGATCCGTGCGTGCAAGCGGTCCACTCTTAAAGGGAACGCCCCGTCATGGGGCTCTGACATTTCTGGCGCTCTAGATGCAAGTGTCTGCTGAAGATTATTTAAATGTGGAGATATACCTCTACTTCGGTATATATAGCTGCTCGATGTCCCAAGAGTTTCAGTTGAAGGCTCAAGGCGTACGGCCATGTGAAAAGCCTGCTCGAGCTCTACCGTGTAAGGTACCAGGTTTACGCCTTCACAACACACTGCCTGACAGCTCACCCAAACTTCTCGCAAGAGGG
Source organism: Dermacentor andersoni (assembly GCF_023375885.2). Taxonomy (NCBI): domain Eukaryota; kingdom Metazoa; phylum Arthropoda; class Arachnida; order Ixodida; family Ixodidae; genus Dermacentor; species Dermacentor andersoni. The sequence continues at coordinate 95,823,309 of NC_092824.1, read as the reverse complement.
GTCTTCGAATAGTCTTCCTCAAGGCCTGTGTGAGGTCGTGGAGGACTGCGGGAGCTATGTATGCATAGGCAAGTGAAAAAATGTCAGTGCCAGCAGCCACAAATCTTCCACTGCAAGGAAGAATACACTTGCCAGAAAGAAAGAAGGATAAGCACGTACTCCACAATCACCTGTTCCCTTTACTAGCAGACCGCATCGTGTATTTAAATACAGTAGGGGACTGCAGTGGCTTACGTAGTGTGATAGGATAAGGACACGTGCAACAAACGGATGAAGTGGAAACAAGACACAAGTAATGTTCTGAAAAGGAAAGAGTAGGGTGAGACTAGTCAGTGACGCAGAGTAGGGCGGCATCAGGTTCTTCGTCGGCCCTAATTGCTAGTCCAGAAATTCGGAGGTCCAGAACTGCGCAGCACTAGTCCAGAAGCGCGGCGGAGGGCATACGACTAATAGCTCATTCACTGACTGTCTGATCCGACGATCGTGTCTCGCTGTGCACATAGTGCTAAAACGTTCCACACGCCCTCCCTCGTGCAGGTCGGCACACTCTCGGTTAGACCTGCAGACGGAGAACTTCCAGCTGCGATCCGAGATGCAGCGGCTAGCGGCCGAGGTTGCCAACCTGCGAGACATGATGATGAGCGGCGGAGGACCCTCACCTCACAACGGAGCGCCGCCCCCTCCGCACCTGCACCCCCTGCAGGCGGGACACGGAAACGGCACCGCGGGCGAGCACCACGGTCCCGACCACCCGCCACACCTACAACCGCCGCCGCACCTCCAGCACCTGCAGTCGATGGCGCAGGTGGCGCCACCACCGCCGCTCAGGCACCACCACAGCCACAACGGAACCAACGGACGCGCGGCGGACGAGAACGGCTCGGCCTCCGGTGGGGTCGGCAACGGCTCCTCGACGTCAACCATGAACGGTTCCAACCGCGAGGACAACCCCAGCCACTGACGGGACAGACCATTCCGTCCACACGATGAAAGGCCAAGGTGCTCTCTCTTACATCCACCCTGTTCATTTCCATCGCGCGCCGCCGTCTCGTAAAATGCGAACTTGAGGAAAACGAACTGCGCATGCGCAGAGGAGGTGCCTGTGCGGCCGTCACTTCTGGGCTCCGCTGGTACGTTACGCAGCACGAGCGAAACACCTGCCCGCCATCCTCCCCCGCTCCGCAATTCCAAGTGTCCCGGCGCCTGGTGCAGCTATGCGACGCCGAAAAGCAAGGACCGGACTGCGCACGAGTACCGAAGCTGGTCACGTGATGCCATTCTCTTCGTGCGCCGCGAGTGAACACTAAGATTGTTCGCGTGCGTGTGTGCGCGCGCGCGTGTGTGTATGTGTGCGCGCAAGATTTCCTCGCCTGACTACCGGGTGCACCGTTGGACCGACTATGCTGTGCTCCTCAACAAGCATGGACAAACTGCTCGTGCGCACTGACACCCTGCTACGTCACGCGCCAAAGCGCGCGAAGTTTCGTCCGCCCCCATGTCGACATGTTCTCTACCTGGCTGGCCGTCTGGCCAGACCACCGGCCTCCATCTTAACGTCCCATGATTGTTGGACAGCTGGCCAGCACTACTGCGCGCCTCCTCCACATCGACAAGTCCCCGAGATACACATTCAAAGAGAGTCAACGTCTCGCGTGTTTGTCTGTCGGCTCTTGGTCATCGTCGAGAGCTGCGCCACGCCGTCGGCTGAAACAAGCAACAGTCACCTCCTGGTCCTTCACCTTGACAGCGTTCACAACAGGCTCGCAAGGGACTGAGCGCGTGCCGATAGTTACTTCTGACGTCACCGGAAGAAGGCCGAATCTTCTGTCAGCGCCGCTCCATCGCCTGTTTGGTTCGTCCGCTAGTGCTTTGCGTGACGAACATGGTGCTACAATGACCGGCCAGTGGTTCTCCTTGTGCCCGCTGCGTCGACGCTTTGACCCTGTGATGTCATGTCGCCGGCGTCTAGGTCATCTGTGTACACCTTTAGAGCGTGCACGCGCCATCATTACTTTCAGTGGTGATGGTGGAGAAAGCAGGGTTTTGTGGCTACAGAACGTTTCTCTTTAATATATATATATCTATATCCTTGTCGCGCATGTCATTATATTGTGTAGCTCGCCGCTGTGTTATGAAAGCACTTCAAATCACACGGATACAAAACAGCAGTAACTTTCTAGCCTCTAAAAACCGTTTAAACCCTATTTTCTTTTCTTTCTTTTTTTTTTGGGGGGGGGGGGGGGGTATCGTGCCACCAAACAATAATGGCCATCTAAGTTGCTTGCGTTTCCTTTCTTTAAAACACTGGGCTTCTGTTTTCTTGTCAAGAACGCTGCGTAACGCAAAAACTCCCATGCCGTTCGTGACACGAAAGAGCCGGGCGCGTAGCTATAAAGAAAGGAAAAGCACGCAAGATGATTATTCTTTGGGGACAAGATGAGCCCCGTCGTGCGCAAAATTTTTTTAGAGTGCTGTAAATAATAAGACATACGCATGCGCATACCATGAAGGGGCGCTTCCCGCCCTTCTTGAATCCATTATAGTTTTTCCATACCCAATCTGGCTTCTCCTTTTTTTGACACAGCGGCAAGCTTCAGAGGCAAGCGGAAATCAAAAGTGCTGTCTGGGCTCGATCATAACCTTGATGTCATGAAATTACACGGCGTCGAACCCTCACTGTATCAGAATCTCCTTTTTTTTTTCATTACAGTTCCGAATAAGAATGCTCGTTTTTAGTTTCCGTAGTGCTCGAGACCCGAAAAATTGTTTGTCAGAGGACCACTGCAATGAAATGCAATTCCTTCCATAGTTTCACTCTGTGCGTCACCGCGTACGCAGCAATTTTCGAAATTTATTTCACCGAGGTTCACCAGGAAATCGTCAATAACATTACAGTTCTAATACCGAGAAAAAAAAACACACTAGAGAACAATGACAACATGATTACGGAGGCATGTAGCTATTTGACTTGACCAACCGACTGGCTCATTTACTTCGATGAGATCCGATTTGCTGGCCACAAGTACGCCAGCAGACAGACATACACGCACCATCCAACAAAACAAGGAAAAAAAAAAGGCTTTGCCGAACAGAGGTGCCATTTCCGCCAAGCACCGATTATGTCCTCACACCCGTCAATACACCGCTCAAGGTCGAAATATGATGTGTTTTCAAGATACTGACGAAGCATACTTTCCGCGTGACCACAGTAAGTCTTGATGCAGGCAAGAAATGTATTGTTTCTGAAGGATCTCGAGAGATTTGTCAAACCCGCCGCACCCGGTTTGGAAATGTGTGTGCTTACTGCAGACTTACGCGTCATTAATTTTGTCATGGCTCGTGCCGAGACACATAACGACGTCTCACGACGATGGCATTCTTTAAGTTAAAAGAATGCACACGCAAGATGGTAAAGGATCTCCCGAGCAGTTCTGGCGACCACAGCATCCACAAGCCTCGTAGGCCCTACCGTCTCATGACCTGTGGTCTGTTAACGATCAACGCCTTAAGACAAGAAACGAAAGTCGCCATGTTGTCACTGAGTCAGTGCGCACGGGAAAGGCGATATCTAGACAAAATTCTGCATACTTTATGAATCGTGACATCGCCTCTTCATCATTGAGAATGAACTTTAATACGGCGAAGCAAGCTCGTTTTGCAGTTGTGCTGCCAGGTATCAAGCTCGCTGTGGTTACGTGACAGGTTACACTCGAACCTAGTAGTGCCCTGAAAATTCTGCATGCTGAATGCACTCACAGCCCACTTCTCTGGCACACCGACTTCTACGGATTCTTCCAATACGTCATACGAGGCCCTGCACAAGCGGTGTTCGGAGCCTGCGGAACATACTCCCGTTTGTATGACGTTGCGCTGTGTTCCCAGCAGAGCAGGAAGAAAAATGACGTCACCTAGCGAAGGAGAAACAACAGCTGTGTTAAGCCTCGCGGTGCACGCTTGAATAGAGACGACAAGAAACGCAGTCTTGTACACGAGAAACAAATGGTCCTTCCTTGCCCAAGCTGTTCACAAAAGCCAACAGCTTCCAAACGACCCTTCAACATAAGCGAAACTATCTTTAAACCGCACTCTAACCAGCGATACGAAAACGGACACAGCTCGGAACGGGCTGCGTGTGGCTATGCTAGGCCTCGCGGATCATGTTTGAGAAAACCGACGAAGAAACGGTTCACAGTGGTCGTTCTGTAGCCTGTGGTGGTCACAGAGGCCAGAAGCCAGGGAACTTCCATTTCGAAAGTGCTGACAATATGTTCAAACGACTGGTTCGTAACGGCGCGTTGGCGCAGCGGCAGCATTCAACATATTACGAGCGTCTGAGTGAGCTTATGAAACTGCGAGACTTGTGACGCAAAAGTGAACAGGGTGGTCTCCTTAGTGCAAAAAAAAATCATAAATAAAAAATAAGCACGAGGGGCGCGAGACACTTCTTTTCCTTCATTATACTTTTCTGAGTGCATTGTGAAAAGGCAAGAACATTGACGAACGTTGTTTATCGCCGTTATAGTCGGCCTGTTCAACCGACCTTTCCTGGTCTCTGTTGATGCGAAAGGAAGCTGATATTACGTGCTGGGTTTGTCGGATGCTTGTGACGATAACGCGTGTGTTTGTCGGTGAGTGCTTGTATGTGTGACCGGTGAGTGACGACTGTGCCACTATTGTACTGTAAAGAAATGATATGGACAACGCACATGGACAGTGCTGGTGCTGCTGAAACGCTTTATTTGCCTGTTTATAGCAAGATTTTTCTTCACCTCTCGAATGTCTTCACTGTTTGTCACTGCTGTGCCGTACCTACGTAAATACAGCGGCTTATATTTTCTTCGCTTGCTGCCTAAGGCAAGTTCTTTGTTATTTTTCATACTTGTTCATATGCCCGAGATCATTAGGACACGATTACAGCGAACAACGGTTCAGCCGGTTTCAGTTAGGAGTGATGCTGATGAATCGACAGGCGCACGTACCAGTGGCAGCGAAACACTCTACGAAAAGGAGTTCTAGCGGCTCCGTTTGCGAGAGTAACTGCTTATGTCGCGTTTGACTCCCTTCTAGGGAGTTCTCGTACTCACCTGGTGGAGCATGTTCACTCGGCTTGAGGCACAAGCGCAGTGAATGTACTCCTTCGGGAGTGAAAACGCTCCTAAGAGGGTTAAGCGCGGGACAAGTAGTTACTCCCTCTGGAGGAGTAACAAGCAATCCCTTTGTTTTTACAGTACATATTAGCGACAAGATAGAAGAGTACAGCGCGAATTATTCCCTTAATATTTAGTTTTAAACCTGTAGAACGCTTGCATATTTAAGCTATGTTAAAAGCTCTTCGTACGTGCATTCTTCGCGTCACGTGTGAAAAAATTTCTTCTTTCACTACAATAAATCGATATACAATGAAAACGAAAACAAAATTTATACGCCTGCACTTTTGTGTTCAAGCTGTGTAGAAATTGGCCTGAGCATTCGTGAGCGTAGCTCAAGCACGCGAGTGTCAAGTAAGTATGACTGGAAGAGACAAAACGAAGCTGCACCCTCAAGTTGATCTCAGCAATCGAAGTAGGCTGTCATATCAAATCTGATGGACTTTTTTTTTCTCAGACATCGTTTTCTTTTAATTCGCTTCGCGACTTCAACGCGTGCAGAACGTATAATTGAGTGGAGTTTATTAATAGTTGTTTCTGAAAAACGCTACTGGCTACTGATCCATAGGATATGCAATTTATTTATAGAAACTGTCTAGCCATACAGTTATTTTACTTTTCTTTCCTCAAGCTTGGAAATAATGATTAGAGAAACATGTCACCGGCTTCACCATATGTTGCGACAGGACAGTGACCTTGACACTTGTTGGTCTTTATTATTTTGTAACGAGACGAAAAGTTCGTTGCCCAAACAAAGATATCAAAACTTCGGCTGCCATCTCGACAGCTTTCTGGAAAAGTATGGTGGTAACTGGAATGACGTAGGGCTTATCTTCTTATGAATAAAATTTTAAGACGATGTCTGCGACGGTTGTTCCATCTCCCAGGGCGAAGCTTTAGCTAGCAAAGGCCTGCCCGTCTGGCTGTCACGTGATACATTGGGAAGCCTCCCGAACAGGCAGCTTACCTGTCAAACTGCCCGCAGTGGCCCCAGTGGTTGCAGCAGACGCGTAGCAGACGACAAGACTGCCTGTGTTGTACAGACGCTTTAGAAAGCACCCTTAAACAATATTTATTTTGTTCAACTTCTTTGCAATCATGCAGACGATCGCCGCAAATGACAGACCGTCTGCTATAGGCAACGTGCAAGCGAGGATGTGACGTAATAAACGTCGAGCACGTGGACTCCACGCTCCATCTATCACATGTCTGTAATTCAAAATGCAGCGTCACAGACGATATTACGGCAATACCGCTTCTTGGCAGTTTATTGTGCTTTGTGTTCAACCGAAACGTCGCTGATGTGCCTTTCTGTAATGCATCGCGCGTTCTTTTCTTCTGCACTGTCACATAATTCATTCAAGGAGTGTCTGTTTATTTTTATAGCTTCTTTACGATGCGTTCTTCGATTAAAATCGTGCGATGAAAGACGAAGCTCGCAAGGGGAAAAATAAATCCAGGAGGTTGTGGCGCGAGTAAGCCGATCCCAAGATCTCCACGTTTGCTTTCTCAAGCACGAGTTGTCATTGGTGCTTTGATAATAATATGTTTAGAACAAAGTTTTAATGATTTACAAGGCAATCTATGTAAATTGACGGTCACTGCCTCCAATTAATCGGTGATTAGAGGTAACATAATAAAAAAGCTCTCGCCTTCTGCAAGGTTCTTCAGCACAACCAGGCGAGCATTCTTAAGAAAACTTCAAACTTTTTATAGAGAACCCTGTATAAGCGTCTGGGCATTGCGTTTGATCAAAAAAAGCACAGGGCCACTATAAACAAAATGAAATAGTGGCGTGCGCCACGATAGGCAGCAGAAAGTTTCACCCGTGCAAACTTTGTTGGATTTTTTCTTTCCCTTGTAGAGTGCCCGTGAGCCTCATAAATCACCAGTGTGTGTTCCCACTCTTGTCACGTAAAACTGTTATCGAATTTCTGTTGCCATTTAGTGGGAATTGTTGTGGAGCGGAAATTGTTGAAAAAAAAAATTGTTTTCCCTCTCGATCTGTTTCACCGTTCATCCTCCATGCATCTGTCTTTCGACAGTCTTTGTTCATGAAAACCAGAAAGAAGTTCTGCATGTGGTTATACGCCCCATATATGAATAACCGTTCGTCCAAACCTGTACTGTACACAGTCTGTCAGCGTGGTTTTTTTTTTTTCGCGTTCACGACGGATCGACAATAAAACACAGAAGTTAAAACTATATGTCTACATGCGACTCTTGTCTTTCTGCTTGCCTGTCTTTCTGTCTGTCTGTCCGTCTGTCTGTCTGTCCGTCTGTCTGTCTGTCTCTGCAGTGGAAATTACGGAGACGTCTGCTCCATCTGCCAGAAGAATTCACAAACTTTTTCGTCCGCAAACGCGGTGCGTGTCAATGTACGGCTGCCTTCGCTAATGTCTCTTATCACGGCTGGATGGTATCCGAATTTACGACAAGTTCTATGGTAAGCACGTTTTAAAAACAAGGTTCTACATTTTTTTAACTTTTCGTCCAGCTTAAGGCAGAATACATTAATGACACAGAAACACGGACGCCGACCAAAGCTGCATTTTTTTTTTAAGGAACCGCTCTATTATTTTGACGCACAGCGGCAGCGCAACCACCCACTACTCTGAGCCCTTCCACAGCGGCAACATCTTCAGACGCCTGTTACCTTGACTAGTTCATGAACAAATTTCACAGCTAAAATGATCTGCATCGCAGACGAAAATATTCGTGAACAGATGACTGCACCTACAGAGAGCCTCCCTACAGAACAAGGGCTGCGAATGACCTTATTAAAGTGTCCATATTGAGTATAAGCATCTAATTTATAGTCTTACCAAAATTTACTATTTTTGAGCATTCGAGGAATATTTTTTTTAATCTTTGAACTTGGCAGGTCTGCAGTGGATAAGCGAGCATTTTCCTGGCCAATCCCATAATATCGGTATGTGCCCGGGGTTACACGGGGGCCAGAAAAGTCAAGCAGAACAAGAGACAAGAACTGAAAAAGTCGGCATCAAAAGCAGCGGAATGTGGAGAGAGAAATGAACAGAATGGGACCAGAGCGTGCTTCGACCGAGCAGCGTTGAGCAACACAGAAGTGAACACGCTTCCATCAGTACTTACAAAAGAAAGCTTCGATTACAACGAATTTCCACATGTAGGTGGGATACATGAACTCTTGATATTTTTAATGCGGACCCTCTGTTCTTTTCATACTTCGCCCACCGCTTCAACAGGTCCGTAACTCTTCTGAGCTATTTTCACAGTCATTAATATACGATATAGTTCGTAATAACGGGGTCTCTCCACCATGAAGACCAAAGCCAAGGTGACCTCCTTTTAAGGAGCTCTTCCAAATAACCTCCTCGCCTTTCTCATCTCTTTTATCTATCTTTTTAAGGGGGCCTATAATACCCAGACCTTCGGTAGTCTACCCACTGTCACTAGCGACAGACATTTAGGCTTAGCGTTTATAAACACGCACAAAAGAAATTTCAAGGCCATTCCAACCTGCGAAGGTGAATGACCAGTGGAGCCGTAAACATCATGGTAAGAAAACTTGTGGTACAGGCTTTATTGCATCACTCATTGCCACTTAGTAACGACGGTAACAGTGGCTTTGTGGTCGCTGTGATATACACTGGTAGGCATACTCGCAACTGCACACCCGTTTTTTGATAATGCCAAATCGATTCACGTACGCGGCTATGTGGTCGGTTGGGCCGGATCGGTGTGGCATTTCAAGTGATATATCTGCGACACGAAACGCGTAAACCACTCCCTTTTTGGTCCCGACACGTCCGCACTGAAATCACAGACAACGACCACAGGCGTAAAGTCATCGCAATTAATTCAAGCAAAGTGATTAGCGTAATAGTTCTGCGAAAACCCGCAAGGTGGAGAGAAATAAATAAAAGGGAAATGGAGACACCCAACCAATCCTAGCAGTTGCTACAAAGGAAACCCATACGGGTTCCTCGAAAGAAAAGCCTCGTATACTTGAAGAAAAATTCGTCCTGTTCCGGGACTTGAACCCGGGACCACAGCCTTTCCGGGGCGGCCGCTCTACCATCTGAGCTAACCAGGCGGTTAGCAGATTGCAGGGCGAAGTCGAATTCATCAACTCGAAACAAAGGCAAGAGTTTGGTGTAATAGTTCTGCGGAAACCCGTAAGGTAGAGAGATGTAATTAATAAAGAGAAAGTGACACATTCCTTTATTAACCACGCAAAGTGAGTAGCCATGAACCTTACCGGGCTATCCATTGATTATGACAGTTTTCGACATGCTGTTCTGTATGTTGTACGCTTGATTAGAAAGAATGTAAGCACTGTTAGCTCCACTTTGCTGAGTGCTTGTAGCCTCTGCCTTACGGGCCTATGAGCCACCGCATTTTTCGCTTGCGTATGGGAGTATGAGCCATTGATGATGATAATTTCTGTGTGCGGACGCGAGAATTCTATGGTACCCTAGCCATTTACAGCTCCGTTGTAAAAAAAAAAAAAGGGGGTGGGGGAAAGGACTGGGGCAAGGAGCTTGTTACACTGTACACGAACTAGAAGAGCGAATAAAATGAGCACCTGCTCCTGACGAGCTGTTTTATTACGCGCGTTATGCTACCATTGTTTTACGTTCGACGCCATCTGCTGGCACGAGCAAGTACTTCAAACGAAGTCCAGACTATAAAGCGCCCGCGATGACTCCGGCCGAGTGCGATGCAAGGCATCATGGCACAGCCCTCAGATGAAGTCCAATATCACTGAAGAAAGTGGCAGTTGGTAATTGTGCGTACTACCGGAACGATAGACGCCGACCTAGTGAGAACGTTTCCTAGAATATCGCCGAGTAGAAAATTTGACACCGTCGTCTTTTCCGACTTTCCCAACATACGCGGCCCACCGTGGGAGTGGTGCGATACGAATGGTTTTGCTGGTCGCCCCCACAAACATGGGCATAATTTCGCCACTAAAGCTGTCCTTGAAAGAAATCTTCATAAGCGGTATTGGTTCCCCCGAGACACAGGGTCTACAGCGGAAGCCCAGTTGCTATATGCCATTGCACTGCTGAGTTCGAGCTCACGGGTTGGATCCGGGCCGCGGCGGATGCCCTTCTACGGGGGCGAAATGCAAAATTGCACGTGTACGTAATTTAAGTGCGCGTTAAAAAACCGTAGGATGTCAAAACTAATCCGGAGGACCACCCTACAGCATGGCTCGTAACCACATCCTGGTTTTAGCACACAAAACAACAGAACTTAGTATTTTTTTTCTCCCGCGACACAGCTCGTTAATGTTTGCTGACGACGCGGTCGAACCGGTCCTGTTATTGCTATCCCATCAGCTGTAGCACAAAAGCCTGAGAGCTTTTATCATGGCGATAAAACTGATCGTACCATTGGGATGTATTGTATCAACTCCGTAACAGCTATAGCGCCGGCAGGTGACCATAAGTTTCGAGTAAGACCGAGGAGGTGTGAGGCGCATAATGCGCCGAATTCAGCAGGGTATGTTTCAGTATCCTTCGTTTACCGCCTGCCTTACAAGCGGACAAACGAACGCAAGAGGCACTGCGCGAGAGCATACTTTTTATTAGAAGGCTTTGCAGCAGCGCGAACTTCGATTCTCGTGTTCAGTCGATTGTGCAAAACAAAAATGATCCCAGTAGATACTCACCGAAGCGAGTTTCTTTTTTTTTTTTCCACATTCCAGAGAGAAAGCCAAGTTTTACACAGTAAGAAGCACGATTTTAATTTAGGCCTTCATAGTATTTACCGAAGTGCCTGGAATAGGTAAGTTAAAGAAAAGAAAAGCATTCAGTTTACACCTTTGTAACGCTACAGCAAAAACATATATCGTAGTATCGTCAACAGAACTTGTTAACTTCTCTTAAGCGAAGGAATTTGATGTTTACGAGGAATTGTTATGTCTACGAGGGCCCTTGACTTTGTCGAATCCCTACTCACAAGTGAGTGTGTAGAGCACACGACACTAAAAATTAGTGAAGCTTCAGCTTTCTTAATTACACTGAGCTTGTCAAAAAAAAGAAAAGCAAGCTTTACGCAGTGGTGGAACAGCCACTTAACCTGCCTGAGCCGGCAAAAATCCGATTTGGCGCAGCAGCCAGTACTTTCGACGCAGGGTCCAACGCACGTGTGCTTACCATATACCATGCAAATTTTAACGAACTTAATCGACATGTTGTGGAAACGGGTTTGCGCGAGGCTTACTCTGCAAACGCGGTCAGGAAAGGACGCGACGTTCCTCCACACCGCGACGCACAGAGGGCGCTACGGCCGGCTTCGTCGATACGGCGCAGAGAAGGCACCACTGACGTGTCAGTCAACAAACGTGTGTTTATTAACTGGGGATGCAACGCAGTGCGACAGTCACGGCTTGCGGGCAAAGGCTCACCGCAAGACCGATCATGTACGCACGCCTGCACTGAACCAAACGTCATGCAATGTACTCACGTCAGGCCATGTCCGTTAGTAAGTTTTCAAATAGGGGCCGCAAAACAATATGATAGCGTCAGCACCACTGCGCATGCGCGAGACGCAACTAGGGTTTCGCATTGGCGTCGGCGACGCTATTTCACGAAAATAGCCAAGCGACCCAAACTTGACGCAAAAGCTTTGCGTCAACGTACATTGTGGCGCCCATCGAAGTGGCGGCTCTCGCCGTGTACCAAATTCGACATCGTTCGCTAATACCATCCTTAACTATGCACCGCGTGGTATAATGATCACAGCGGCTCTTTTCCAAAGCCCCGCTTTCACCCATAAAAATCGAAAAAGCTCAACTCTGATCCTACAATGTGACATTCTCCTTTGGCAAACTCCGCGGTACCACGCGGGTTCAATGAACACGGAAATTAAGCGCCAGAAAAACAGTACAGCTGCCCTACGTCCGTCTGACGGACGTACTCCATTGTACGTCCGTCAGAGAAAAACGCGCGAATGACGATCCGGACGACTCCTACGGGAAACTATGGACGGACGTCTGGTTCCTTGGTGCTGGTGCACTTGCGCATCAGTTCTGCGCAGGCGCACAAGGTGGACGAAGGTTCGTCAAAGCGAAAACTTTCATGCACCCGACTGCAAAACGAAGCTGCAAGGGAAACAAATGCGGGTTTACAATGCGTATATATATACCGGCAATGCGCAGTTTTAACCCGCTTCTTCATTCTGTGCAGAAGATCTTTGGGAGCGATAAACTGAAGCTGTCCATTAACGCCAGATTTTCCTATGGGAATCTCAGTGATAAACGCCACATCTTACAGTTCGCCAAGAATACGCCACATCTTCCTGCGCGTGGGTGCTTTTGTGACACTATTTCACAGCGCGCACAAGAACTTTGGTTGCACTCTGCTAAAACTCCCGATTAGCGCAATATTTCCGCTATGGCGAACTTAGTATAAAAGAACTCTACGTATCAAAATGCTCTGCCGATCGAGGCGCTTTCTCGCTCTCCTGTGTCAGTCCGTGGCCCCATGCGCGGCGGCGGTCGCAGCGCAGCGCGCGCGCGTGGCGTCAACGACCTCGCGCGATTTCACTGTCGACGGTCGCTGCCCTGGTTCAAGTTCGTTCACTTTAGGAAGCGGCCGCTGCCGCCACTGTACGGCCTCGCACAGCCGGGCCCGCTGGCGTTGCACACCTTTCACCGGTCGCTCCGCGCACCGCTGGTTGGGTCACCGAGCTTCTTTCTCGCACTGCCGCATACACTAGGCGCGAGCAGATTTCGTCTGCTACGCGGCGTGATTATAGCAAACGCGTCGCCGTAGTCTTCTGCTATTATAACGGCGGCGCTGCACCAAGTACGCGGCAATGTCTATCGTCTGCTGCAAGCCACAGCTCCCGCTGAGCGAGCACTCGTCGTCTGTCATGGGTCGTCTGCTCAGAAAGGGGCACGCTGCAGACGCTGTTACTTCCAGGTGGCGATGTTATCGTGGAGACCCGTCTAGCGTTCTATGTACATATTCCGAAACTTTATTTATCAAATAATGTTTCTCTCTGCGAGCTCGATGACTGCTTCTTTATGCAAATGAATAACATATATGCACTTTCTTTCTGCTTGCTCTAGCTTATTGTCCCGCCTTTTGTCAACAGCAGTTAAAACTTGATGCAACAGTGAATGGATCCATAGTTGTTAGGCTCGGCTGACCCACCATTTAATTTGTATGCGTTCATCGTTGCGTACATCCCACGACCGTATTCGAATAATTCAAGCTCGCAAAGATGTTGATGTCACTACATTCAGCAGCGACGCTTACCGAGCAGGAAAATCTGGCAGAATTGAGCGAGCCAACAGAAAAAGAAAAAAAGAAAGAGGAATCGTTGCGAAATTCCATATAGTATAGCAGCTCATAAAGGAGGTAAAAAAGCGACGGAGCGAAAAAAGTCGCGTATTGTACCTACGCTACGGTGCGTCGACCTTCCACGGCTCGCCTCAGTCGTCTGCTCTGGGAGCAAACAGACGACACATAAGGAAAAACACAACAACAGCAGAAGTTACGCGGCGCTAGCAGACGAAACGAGCGTGCACGCCACACATATGCACGGCTCATATCTGCGCTATAGGGAAAGGATGGGCGAACGCTGGCGCCATTGCACTATGAACGGCGTTGCACCGTTGGGGTGTGACACAACGAGGTCGACCGTATTCTCTTTTAGCAGCTCGCATATATACTTTCTACTTCGGACGCTTTACATGGAAATGAGCTGAGCTGCTGGACTCTCCGAAAAAGAAGCCGCCGAGGGAGAGGAGGAGGGGGAAGGGGACCAACTCGACGCAATAAACTGCCTTGGCGCCCGAGCGGCACGAACGAGGAACCAATCTCGAATGCAGACGATTACGCGGTGTTGGTGTCGGCGGCGTATGTACAGTCGCTTTTGTGGGTCGGTTTTAGCCCGAACGAGCGCTCGATGACTTACGCTGGAAGTGCAACCGTCAGGGAGAGGTCAACAGCTCTCCGCTTTTGAACTTCAAATGGCCATTCTCCTGGTAGCTCATTGATGACGACAAATTGGAAAACATCCAAAACCGCGCTGTGCGATTTAGTCTCTATTTTTGACAAAAATTTAGCGTGACTGCAGCCAAGGGTCGTCTTGACCTCGAACCTCTTCAAGAATGAAAAAAAAGGTTTGTTTGAAGTTTTTCGACGAAGCTTTCTATTGCAGGACGGGCATAAATCTCGATAGATAACTGCTCAAGACAGACCATATTTCCGCACGCACTGACCTAATTCATAATGTAAAAGAACTGCGATGTACGACTGATGTCTTTAGGATGTTTGTCTTCCCGAAAATGATCCGTGAATTGAATAGATAGCCACATGTCGTTTATGATGCCTCTAATGACTGATTTTTCGCTTCACAATAATTTGATTAGCTGGCGCGTGCTCGTAGTTGCATATTTCTGAATGTAATGTTATTTTTTTCATGTAGTTCTTTTTCTTTTTTTTTAGTGATTGATTTAACGTGCTTCCTCACAGTGTTGCACCTGCTTTTATAATGTTTTGTAATCCCTCGGTTTGAAGGTTTAGATGCCGTGGTGGAGGGCTCGGGAAGGACAGCTTTCTTGCTATGTCCCCCCCCCCTCTCTCTCCTCTGTAGCGCCTGCGAAAGATGGCTCCGATGGGGGGAGAAGAGGATGACAGTCGCCTTGTACGCAGGCGCTGGCGCTGCTGGAGAAAACACATATACGAAGAATCAGCTTATATGTCTAGACGTTTTCAAACGAAAACGCCCTAGGCGTCGCCATAATGCCCTCTGGCAGGTGGTAATCACGCGTGAACCCCCGCGCAAATGCGTTGCAGACGCTGCTGCGCGCTTTTGTAATCCCGCCGCCCAGTCCGGAAAGCAGGTTCTCGCTCGCCCCGATGAAAACGTCTATGGCCACTTATAGCACCGCTACATATTTGCTGGTTAACGACTCCGTTCTAAGCCGAATTACGCAGTGAAACAAGTGCTACCTAAAGCACCCCACTGCAACCAATATGCGCTTTCAAGCGCGTCATTCCTATCAGTTATTGAATCGAACGGCTTGCTAGACGCGTTCGGATGCTCGCTTACATTGACAAACCTTTTCGATGGTCCTTGCAGATATAGAAAATTAATTTTACCATCAGCCCCTGCATGATATTATAGAAGGGTTGGATATGGAACAAAAAATGGAGAGGGAATACCACACACACACACACACACACACACACACACACACACACACACACACACACACACACACACACACACGCACACACACACACACACACACACACACACACACACACACACCTATCTATCTATCTATCTATCTATCTATCTATCTATCTATCTATCTATCTATCTATCTATCTATCTATCTATCTATCTGAAACGATATACTTTATTACAAATTTTCTGCAGTTGCTGTTTTGAATGGTGCAGGTGCTGAGAGGGAAACGATCGAAAGAGGTAGGGCAGGTGATTGCAGTCGATGCTGGTTTTTGGAACAAAAGATTGGTAATAACATTTAGTACGGTAATTCGGCACCTCAACTTTGAGATGATGGTGAACGATCCATGATACGTAATGAGGGGCGATGAACAGAATTTGCTTCAAGTTTTCGTTGAAGTAATAAATTTTGTGAAATACACGTAGCCAGGTTTGGCGGCGTCGTGCCAGTAAGATCAAAAGTTTTTTTTTCTTCATCTGTGAAACACTGGAATGGCGCGAATAGTTAGAGAGACTGAAGCATGCAGAACGATTCTGAAGTGATTCTAGGGAGGTGGTTATAGCGATGTAGTTGGGGGATGCCAGACAGACGAGGCATTTTCTAAATTGGATCGGACTAGGGTCTTGTATAGAAGCAATTTTAAGGATACTGGGACGTTGGAAAATTTCCCGCGAAGGAAACCAACATGCGATTGGCGTTCCTGATATTGCATTCGACATGCACGTTCCACGAAAGATCATTAGTGATGTGAGCGCCTAGGTACTTGTACGAAGTCACCGCAGTTAAAAGGGAATCATTAATAATATAAGAATTGGAATTAGAAGCGATAGCAGACGATGTTATTCTAGTTGAGTTACACTTTTCAGTGTTCAGTTTCCAAGTGTTGCACCAACGAGAAATGTCAATCGCAGAAATAATCGTTATGCAAAAGGTTATGCGAAAAATGCAAGCAAAATAAAACAAAAGACACAAAACCTGCTTACGCAGGCCAAGCATCATCACACTTGCTTACACAGTAATCCTATATTAGAGCATCCAAATATATGCGACATCACGGGGACCGAGTTCTGAATTTCGACAACAGCGCCGCCACCAGCCCTGCTGCGCCGCCACCAGCACCGCCACCAGCCCCCTCCCCTTGCAGGAAGCTATATAGTGAGAAAGCCTATGGAGGGCAGTAAGGTGAGGAATACGCTCGCGAAGCCTTAATCATTTCTTTTTATATCGTTTTCGGCGCTCTTATAATGCGGTGGTGGTATACAGCCATTTCACCTTTCGGCGCAGGTCCTGGCGCACGCAAGAAAGGCAGTTTGGCGCAACAGCAAGTACTTTTCGCGCAGGGTCCAACGCACGTGTGCTTACCGTGTACCATGAAAATGTTAACTCATATAGTCGATATGTTGCGTAATACAGGAGGTATTCAGAGCCCTGGATTGGGAAGAATTGGGGATAAGAGTTAATGGAGAATACCTTAGTAACTTGCGATTCGCTGATGATATTGCCTTGCTCAGTAACTCAGGGGACAAACTGCAATGCATGCTCACTGACCTGGAGAGGCAAAGCCGAAGGGTGGGTCTAAAAATTAATCTGCAGAAAACTAAAGTAATGTTTAACAGTCTCGGAAGAGAACAGCAGTTTACAATAGGTAGTGAGGCACTGGAAGTGGTAAGGGAATACATCTACTTAGGACAGGTAGTGACTGCGGATCCGGATCATGAGACTGAAATAAACAGAAGAATAAGAATGGGCTGGGGTGCGTTTGGCAGGCATTCTCAGATCATGAACAGCAGGTTGCCATTATCCCTCAAAAGAAAAGTTTATAATAGCTGTGTCTTACCAGTACTCACGTACAGGGCAGAAACCTGGAGGCTTACGAAAAGGGTTCTACTTAAATTGAGGACGACGCAACGAGCTATGGAAAGAAGAATGATAGGTGTAACGTTAAGGGATAAGAAAAAAGCAGATTGGGTGAGGGAACAAACGCGAATTAATGATATCTTAGTTGAAATCAAGAAAAAGAAATGGGCATGGGCAGGACACGTAATGAGGAGGGAAGATAACTGATGGTCATTAAGAGTTACGGAATGGATTCCAATGGAAGGGAAGCGTAGCAGAGGGCGGCAGAAAGTTAGGTGGGCGGACGAGATTAAGAAGTTTGCAGGGACAACATGGCCGCAATTAGTACATGACCGGGGTAGTTGGAGAAATATGGGAGACGCCTTTGCCCTGCAGTGGGCATAACCAGGCTGATGATGATGATGATGTTGCGGAATAGGGCTTGCGCGAGAGTTACCCTGCAAGCGCGGCGAGGGAAGGATGCGACGCTCCACCACACCGTGACGCACAAAGGGCGCTATGGCCGGGTTCGTCGATACCGCGCAAAGAGCACGTCACACAGATCGTCAACAAACGCGCGTTTATTAAGCCAGAATGCAACGCAGTGCGACATGATGATAGCGTGCTGTTGGTTTTAACGCGATAGCGTTAAGGAGCTCTTGTCGCAGAAAAGCCGGTGTCGTCGGCGTCGGCGGCGTTGGGCGTGAGCGATATTGATTTCAGTTTTGCTATAACTGCGAAGCATCGACGGAAGGAGGGATTCGCTCTTATCCATGTTTTGTCACAGGCTCGGCGCAATTTTCCGCTAAAATGCCACTTTGGCACAGGATGGCGCAATTGGCGCACCTGTTACACCACCGATAATGGTGAAGTGAAGCAAGACCATGAATAAAACGGGCGAGGAAGAATTAAATGGTGTAGGGAGAAATAAATGAAGCTGTCTGAGCGCGTGCCCATGAGCGAAATACTTCAAAATGCAGAAAGTCTGCAGACGTCTTGCAGACGTCACTATGTGCCGACCACTTTTGGAGAATTCGGAGTGGATTTGCCGACATCTTCCTTGCCTTCTCTTTTTTTTTTCTTGTTGACTTCATATCGGTGTTACAAAAAGTCGACTGCCTCGGTTCGCCTGGTTCTTCCTTATATTTATTTTGCATATAGAAAACGAGAACGCGACGAACTTGGGCTTAAATGAAGTAACCAAACAGAACTCGAATTTCGAAACTGTGGGAACGGTCGTGCAGCTAAACACGCCCGTGACTTAATCAACAGCAGAGACGGTTCAAAGCCTTCGGATTACGCTCCGGTACGCTGTTGCTTGCGTCAGCGTTACTTAACTCCGCCTTGGCAGTGGAAGGAAAAGCCTCAATCATATATCATTTACTCAAGAGAGGTGCGTGTTGATAACGTGATCATCGTTTCGTTGGTTTGCGTTAACGTTGAAGCGACAGCGCCGTTAAGTTGGCAACACCATTCCCATGCCTTCAACAAGAGTTCAGCAGTTCCGCGCGCCCGAAACCCAGTTAATCATGACACGCAAGCGCCGCCTTTTTGCGGAGGGTATTGGTCAACTCCCGTTGCAGGGGACGATTCGAAGTCACGTCTGTTGACGAAGATCGAAGACCGCGGATGCGCAGCAATCAACGAACGAAACACCACCTAACTCACCTAAAAGAGCTGCTAAAAAGTTACGCCTCCGTGACAGGCACTGTTTTGAAATGCACTTCCCCAGCGTAGACTCCTGACCAGCCAAGTTGGCAGCCAGCGCGAAATCTGACGTCGAGCAGAAGGAGAAAAGAACGATTATTTACGACTTCTGACGCGGCAAGCCGTCGTCGAATGCTACGTAACGTTGGCACCTCTGCCTCCTGCCCGCCATCTTTGATATTTTTGTTTTAACGTGGTTCGCAGCCCCCCGATAGCGAGAGTACAGGCTTCGCAATACTCTCAAAGTGAACTCGACTACGCTCGTATGTCGTCTGCTTCGCGACCAGAAGCCAACTCTTTTGCTTTGCGTGATTGGCTACCTCGCTGCCGTAGCAGACGAACATTGCGTATACGCCGCGCGCCATCTCCCCACCGCCGTCTGTTCCTCGCTACCCAAGTGGAAGACGGATGACCAGACGGAGGAGCAGCTCACTGCAGCCGACCAGGTATGTGCTGTGTGCTATTTCGACTCCTTTAAGCCTTTCCACGGAGGGCTTCGTTTCCTGAAACGCCGCCCCCCCCTCCCCCCACCCTTTTTTTTCCCTTGAACTTTCTCCAGTATGCATTTCTCAAGGCACCTGGCTATTACGTGGCGGAACCCGAAGCTCGTTTACGTCATCCCTGGGAACGCAACCAACTTTTCTTTTTTATCCGTGACTTCAACTCTTCTTGCCTCCTACCAAGAGCCATCTTTCAAGCATCAGCTTTTCGCTACTCAGTTACAACTCGTGGTTTGCAGTCTGCGTTTTTTATATTATTCATTGTTTCTCTCAAGTTGAAAAAAAAAAAGTAGAAATAAACGGTAAACTTTCCGAAGAGGTCCACTCATCGCCCGAAACTCGCGAAAGAGGTACTACGGGGCGCTCTTGAAATAAAGTTTAAAAGAAAAGTAAACATAAACAAGGGCTGACAACATACATAAAGGGCTGACAAGATTTATCGGCGAAAGACAGCCGGCTCTTTTCATCGTCTGCTACTCCTTTCCGTCGTCTGCTCGCCGCTTTGCTTGGCTTGCTTTGTTCCTGGAGCATCGCCTGTTTACTCTGTTTCCCTCTTTCCGAGCACTTTCTTTCGGATACGCACAAGGGTCCACCCTCCGAACTTCGTTACAGTTTCCGTTTTCGTTGGACGCCTTCCACGAGTGGCGCCAAAAAGTCCTCCTTTATTTCGGAACCACCGCCACGTTCCGAGTCACTGCAGCGCATATAGAAAGCCTTCCTCCGAGCGCCTGTGCAAAAATGGCCGTCGCTCGGGACTTAGCCGGCGCTACACTGTAAATCTTTCAGCGCGCGGAAGACCGCACAAGCAACGTCGACCATCGGACGGCTTCCGCGCTTTGCGCACTTAACGACTCCGGTGACCTTGAAGAGGCTGCTGCAACTGTATGCGGAAGGAAGGACGGGCGAAGTCGAAGAACGCAGCGAGAAATAGCATGCTCGAACCGCACGCTTTGCACTAAACCCAAATTAGTGCGCGCGGTCTTCAACGCAACGCGCCGCACGTCTCCACCCAAAGGAATTCGTGTGTTAATTGGGCCGTTTCCCTAAGGCATCGACATTGCCAGGGCTTAATCAGGCAGATGACCTCTGTTGGGCTTTGCGTGCTCAGTATCATATCGGGCAACGCCACCAGGCTGCATGTGGATCCGCTGTCACTTCCAAAAAATGTATATATATATGTACAGAATCACACATATGTTTATTTCAATAGAACGTCTGTTAAATGCAAAACAATGTCAACAAAAGCAAAACAGAATTTTATAACTTTTTTTTCAGGTACAGAAACGGAAAAACATAGGATTAATTTTGATGCCGTTGAGTTACGCTTCGCGTACGAACAGCGCGGTAAATGTTTATGTTACGTTTTTTTTTTTTCAGTTTTCTACCCGAAATCTATCAATTTCTATAAATCGCGATAGCTTAAAAACAAATCTCAAGTATAAGTTTCACAGCTCACAATATCAATAAACGAACAATATTAGAAATATGTAAAGGACACACATTGAAACATTACTAAAGGGAAGAATTGTCCTTGACCCGACTGCAAGAACTAAGCTACAAATGAAACTGAAACAGGTTTTTCAGAGAGAAAACTTCGTAGTTGCGAAAATTCATCCTGGTCCGGGAATCGAACGCGGGACCAACGAGCAGGTCGCAGAGCAAGGGCGAACTTATCGACAACTCGAGGCGCAGGGACAGTGAATAGGGGCCATCGGTTCGGGCTTCCGACGAAATGATTTCCTAAAACAGTTTGCGTGCTTTCGCCGTTCCTGTGACGCTTCGAGATTACGAGAGTTTGGTCAGGCAAATTACTTTGTTGAGCTCCGCGTGCTCAGATCCAAATCGGTTAACGCCAGGTTGCTGAATGCGGACTACCAAAGGCATCGCAATGTAAGTGACCGAGTTAATCTTGATCCCCTAAAGTTCTTTTGCGTGTACCGAAAGCGCGAATTAAACGATTATCTTTCGTTCTTTTACCATTCTATCTGAAGGGGTAGAGTACCACCATGTTTTTACAGAAACGTTCTTGGAAATGGCAACATTAAAGTAAAGAGCACTCGAAGAACGAAGTTTGCAACTTTAAACTAAACAAAAAAAGTTGCATCACAAATTTGTTTGCACCGGACCTACTGGGACATCTCAAGCGGAGAAAATTGATGCATTATATGCGGGTGTAAACTATACCATTCATTTACGAACATAACTTCTAGAAAATTCTTTTAAGGAACGCGAACATTTCAGGTAAGCTGTAAACTCCCGAATCACACTCGGCCGCTTCAGATGCTCCGAGAGATGCAGCTCACAAACTGTGATATGTGGTTTTGTTGAAGTTCACTTACTTTGTACTTCACTTTAAAGAAACGGTAATTGTAGTTACTAACTAGCTGTCACAACATTCCCTGCCTTAGTATAACTGCACTTGGTAATGTTAGAGTTAGTAACATCGACACAACAAGGTAATCACTGTTACTAATGGGCCTCAGCTACCAATTCAACACTTAGCTTCACTGATGACAATATTTCTAGCCTATAACGCCTTTATCTGACGCACTCTAGAATAAATGCGTTAAAGGCTAGAAACATTTCACCCGGTGGTGCATTCGGAATTGGCTTAGACCGGTTGCTAACCGTGATTACTTTGTTCAGTCAATATTGTTATTAACTCTACAGTTCCCTAGCGCAATTGTATCAGGTACTGAATCGTGTGACAACTAGTTAATATCCACAACGATCTTTTGTTTTAGAAGCTTTCAAAAACTTTTTTAAATATGCGCATATGTAGCGACAATATAAAATTCGATACTCGAAATTGAAATTTCGCTTGATACAGCCGGTATATAGAAGTTAGCTTTCTCCAATCTAATGCAACAATTTTTCATTAAGATCAGCTCAGTGGTTGATATGACAGCCTGTCTGCGTTTCGCATGTCTGTGAATCAGGAAATCAGAGTTGACCTTAATCTGACAGGTAATCAGATAAAAAACGCTAATGAAGCATTCAATTTATGCGTGCGCCGTAATACACAAGGAAACGGCGCTGGGCTGGCCAGAGCGAAGCGCTAGGCGTCTGCTTTCACCCTGGCCCACTTTCGGGTCCGGCATGACACACTGAAAGCTTAGCGCCGCAGCTGGCATTGTAAATCAACCACATGACGCGTCCACCGAACGCGCTCGGACGGGCGCTCGGTCGTATATTATCGAAACGGAAAGGAGCATGCAGGGACTGAACTACGGCTCCGGAGGGCACAGCGTTTCTCTGATTATGCCAGTTAAACAAATTGCGATACAAAACTGGGCACGAACTGCTTCTCATCGCGTCATTAAAGATTACCGAGTCTCTCATATTCTTCCCCGCCGCTTCTCGTCGTACTGCGGCAGGATGCCTAACTATCGTCGTCAGCTAAATCATATCGTCTGCTGCGTGGCGTGACCGCTAGGGGAGCAATCAGCGCTGGAGCCGCCGCAAGCGAGAGTTTCACTTCACTAAGTTACAGGCTGTGTCTTGCACGATCACTTCCTCTACAAAGTTCCATAGTAATGTTGTTATCGAGAAATTCGCTAACGAAGTTTTTTTCATTAAACGGTGCAAGATCATGGGTTCGAGTTTAAGCTTTAGTTTACTGATTGCGGGCTCGCAAGATGTGCAAAGGAAGTGCAATGTACAGGAAGAGGTGTTTACTCAAGCGCTATAATGAGACCTCTTGTTATAAAAGATAAGTGCACTTCATGTGGGAAAGCTTATACAAGGGTGAAGAATGCTCATTAAGTTTGCATTTCTCGCTGGGTTATGGGGAAAGTCAGTCAGGAAGAAAGCATTTCTGGTTCAGCAAGGTGTCCAGGCACGCGCGTGTGCTTGTTGCTGCGTATGTGTACTGTGTGTGCTACCCACGTGATGGGTCGAAAAGAGCAGTAGACCCAAATGGGGTGCGATGTTGCGTTTGCCACTATAGCTCTTCAAAAGTCGGATGTGGAATGTGTAGAAGCCTACACTACAATTAATCGAACTGGCGAGAAAGAAAGGCGCGGGGGGGTACACTCTTAAACAAATGTACACCCTTCGGGGTGTATATTTGCCACACAACAGTAATCATCATCTGAATTGCTCACGCTTCCTTTCTTGAAAACGCTGCGCTCGCTACTTTCCTGTCGAGAATGTTCTGTCATGCGACAACGCGCATGCCGTTCGTGACTTGGAAGTACCGGGCTCGCAGCGTTAAAGAAAGGAAATGCGGACGAGACAGATGACGATTATCGTTGTGTGACAAGATGCGACCCAAGGGGTGTAATTTTTCTCAAGTGTAGGCGGTTCATGTAGTTTGTTGGTTTTGTTCACTTAGTTCTCTTTTTATTTTTACTTGCAGACACGCCTATCACGGGAAACTTTATCAAAATGTGCGAATTTCGGCACCTAAATGGTAAGAGATACACGCCAACAATAAATAATTATGGTGTAATGGCGCGAGAGGAAGTACATGAGGGCAGAAGTAGACACAGTGGCGAGGGGACAAGCACCAAGAAATAGTTGCGTTAGTGCGGTAATGACAATAATGGAAAACAGGTAATGGCTACCTACACACTGGTATGTGTGCGCAGCGACAGTCTTATCCCCTTCAGTCACGAATTACGTTCGACTGTCGATAAATGTGTAAAATTTACATAATTTTATGACAGCGTGCTGGAGACTCCATAGAAAGCAAGTCAAGGCGGGATGAGAATGACTGTGCATTTTATAGAGAGCCCCCATAATTACATGTAATTAAATATTCATTTATTGTACAGTCAGTAAAGCTACGTTTCTTCATTAAAAATACCACCTCGCCCGCTCGAATTACACGCACAGGTTAATTATTGCGCGCAAGCATTGCAACAAGGGGGAAAACATCTTTCGAAATTACTGCCGAAACGTTCCACTTCGAAGGTCCCGTCCAACACGCTAGTGCCTTCACCAAAGCGGTCGTCTGAAGCGATAAATGTCACTCAAAAGTGAAATGGATGTACTTTAGGTAAGCAGAATGTTCAATTTACAGAAAGCTTAATGTTCGTTGTCTTTTCCTTGCAACCACGGCACAGTAATGGCAAAAATAAGTCGCGTCCACATACATGCACGCCGTGATTGAAGGGGATATCATAAAAAAAAATTCACTCCTACTCTCGATGGCTCTACGCCTGACCAAAAATAACACAAACATCAAAACCGGCACGGCTGTTACTATCATTTCAGGTAACTATATAGCAGCGACGATCCAAGGTGAAAACGTGACAAATAATTGTAATGATTGTTAAAAATTGTGAAAATACGGTAGCAAGAGTGCACAGTGAAACTGTGAACACTGGAGATATCTGTAAAAACTCCCCAAGCTGAACGGCAACATTCAGTGTACGCGAAACAAAGGGTTCCAGGAAGTTACTTCGAGGTGGCACCTAAGTTTTCGCGACGTGAAGAGTAATGCTGTCAAACATTAAAGTAGGTTAGACTCCATCACACAAATAATCCCCCCCGCCCTTTTTTTTTTCTTTTTCTAAGAAACCTAAGAGGTAACCTCATTCCTGCCCACAGATAGCGTTCTCCACAGTCCGCGAAGGGAGCAGATCGCCTGCAATGTAGGCCACGAATGCCATCCAAGGGATAGATACATACAAACGCGCAGTATTCGAAGAGACGAGAAGGGGAAAAAGTGAATCACAGAGAAACGTGCAGTCCAGCAGCAACTATCAATGTATACGCCAGGGAAACAACGTGTCCCTTTTATCCCCTCGCACGTCAGAGAGAGAGAGAGAGAAGGGTGAAAAGGGGAAACTACGGGAGTATCTAGGTCACGCCTCTTGGCCGGAATGACCCGTTTTCTCCGCGAGTCAGGGCCGGCAGGGGGAAAGCGAGCCCGACAACGAGTGAGAGAGAGAAGGGGGTCACGTGAAATAGACGACAAGAAAGCGTAAAGGAGCAGACGAGAAGTGCAGTTAGGAAACCAATACGAACAACGCGAATGGAGCCAAAAGCGGCAGAATAAGAACGGTGCCCGAAGATGCAGACCGCAAGAAAGCAAGAAGCAGAAGAGCAGGAGGAGAAAGGCAAAAAGTTGCAGACGATAAGATGGAAAACAGAATCAGGCGAAAAGCGTGCGCATTGAGGGATAGGGGCACCGAGAAATACACAAAATGAGAGGCGCGCATGAAAAAAGTGTGGGCCGTGAAGGCGGAAGACGGCGCGGCGGTCGGATAGACGAAAAGGTACAGGGAAGGAGACGCGAGAAAAAAAAGAAAGAAAGCGCAAACGGGATAAGCACGCTCCCCATAGCATGTTTACTTGCTCCCGTGGGGTTTCTTCTACCAGATTTGCTTCCCTTTCTCTCTCTCTGTCTTTCTCTCGTTGCTCCTTCGGCGTGGTGCGCTTCTGGGTGCGCCCGCGGTGACACCACCGCAGAGGGAAGGGGGAGGGGAGGTAAAGACGTAGTGAAGAGGTGCGGCCGGTGGCGGAGCGGTGGTAGGTGGCGCCCTCTTTCACCCGCTCTCCGCTCTTCACGGGATCTCACGCGTGCGCGCGCGCGCGCGCGAGAACTGGCACGTGGGAATGTAGCGAGAAATCGTCCCCGCGTCGCGTGACCCCATTCCCTCTGCATTCGCTTCCTTTCGTGTCTCCTGTTTCTTCCTTCTTTTAAAAAGTAGAATTCCCGCATAAAGAAAATTCCAAGTTACGACACAAGCTTACCCAGTTCCCACTCTTTTCTGTCGGATTCGGCGGTTCTCCTCTGGACTTTCTTTTATAAGAATGGCGCGCGATTGTCAACCTGTTACGCAGGAGCTTATTCTATGGCTGAACAGGTTGCGAAATGATGACTTCACATTGCCCGTATAACTATGGGCCATAATACAGGAATGGGGAGGGGGGTGAACTTAGCCTAAGGCAGCTGGTCCCGAAAGGAGCAAAAGTTCGTTTCAAAACGGGAATCGGGTGACCGCATTTCGCCGCTGGCACAGCAATGCCGTCACCGCATAGTAAGAAGCCGGCCCTGACCTGAAGTTCGCTTCTCTTTGAAGATGTTATTTCGAGAAATGCCGCACAGGAGCTTCCGCGATGGCGTCTTTGCGAGTTCCAGACACACGTATGAGAACCGCAAATGCCTCGGCACAGATTCTGCGCAAGTGCTATTTGCTTTCAGAACGGTCATTTCTTCCTCCACTTATTCGATAGCTCCTGTGACTCTCGCATCCCTAAATAAAGGCTGTATCGCAAAAAATAAAATAAATAAAAGTTCGAGGGAAGACGGTGGCTTGGAGTGATCAACCGTGGGTGAACAAGGGAATGCTACAGCCGGGAACCAATGTGTCGACCAGGGGCTCGTCTTAGGGAAACGGATCGGCTTGCGCTTATCTGTATCCCTGGAAAAAAAAAAAAACCGATTTTCTCGAAACTTTTGATCTGGGTCGAATCTTGTCTTGTTTGGCCACCATTGATCAATATAAACTCTAATGATGAACAAAGGTGACAGAAAATAAAAATTAAAAGAGAAATTCACTTATAAAGAAATCTTAGCATCACTCTTCATTTCGAACCAGTTTTGACTGGTTAACCGCTACAAGAAGCAACGTGAAGGCCGCAAAACAGTCACAGTTAGCCGTACACAGACATTCGCAAGAAGCATTATTTTAGACTGCCAAAAATACGGCACCCATGGCAAAGGAGCTGCTGAAGTTACATTCTTTGAGCAGGAGGAGATTACTACCTTAGGTAAATTCGTTTGCACGTGGTGGTCACACAGCGCATTATAGTAACGTTTCTCGAGCTAACAGAAATCTCGGAAAGTTACTAAACGCGACTCTTGTACCTTCTGACTAACGCGAGCGATGTGTTCGTGGTTCGGCGTCCACGGGGATTTTGTGCGCGTGTTCGCGACTAACGAGTTAGTGGCGCGACGCGCTGCAGAGAAACCTCCGCACAGGCACTTTTAGTTAACGAACTTTGGAAGTGATCTACCTTTCGTCTTCGCTTGTAGAAACGTAGCGCTATTATGCACAAATTGAATTCCACAGATGAGCCAAGCCGGCGCCGACACACAGAAACATTCAAAACGCTGCTTAGAAAAAAAAAGAAAGAAAGGCTAAGCATTTTCCTTTTCTTGTTTATAACAGATATACCAAGTGTTCCAGTGAAGACAAGTAATGTTCAGTTAAGTCAGAAAGGTGAGCTAGGTAGCTGGTTCGACTAGTTCGAAATATAATGCAGGAAAAACAGAAGTTAACCACTAAAGAAGACATATGATGGTCGCTACCCGGTGCATTTGTTTCTCATCTGTGTCCAAAAATAATGTAACAGTTTTCAAATGACACTAGTCATAATTGCGTGCAATAAAGGGGAAAAAAAAGTGCTGGTACGGCTCGGTGGTAGAGTAGCTGACTTCTACGCCGCGGGCACAGGTTCGATTCCGGCTGGAACTGGATATTCATTTATCATTCCCGGCGATAGCTGCTACGGACACCGGACAACGGCGGCGGACACCGTCGCCAACCGAAACGGCTATTGGAATGAGCCCATAACAGCTTACGCTATGTTAAAGAAAAAAAAAAAAACATACAATGCAGCCAAACACCGTATTGCCACCGCAGTCACACAAAGTGACAATATCTTGCTGCCAACCACAATGCGAAATGTTACCTCGACACAGTACGTCTTGTTGTAATAACTACACCTCAGCTGAAACTCCCCAGTATATCCTGTCTGGAACTACGTTGCACTGTCTCGCGATCAAGCGGCCACGCCCTACGAGGAGTGTCGCTGTTCGGGCTTGCTGGTACTACGTATACTGGTCACAATGAAGCTTTTTGTTGGAAGTTACAGCGCCCGTCTCTCGTCTCATTCCTTCTGTTCTTGCGCTTTCCCTCACAGATTCGACGCGGAAGTGTCCGTTCTGGTGGCTGGGGCACTGCCAATCTTACATATTTAAGGCTACGCGGTACACCTCTTGCGTCACCTGGGCACATCCACTCTATGGGATTGACCAAGAACCGGACACACACCAATATCAAGTACGCAGTGCCCAAGTTGTGTGCTCGGGAACAGTGGCACCATAGCCAGTGACCCAAGCTGTCTACTATGCCAGACAGCAGCCAGAGATAAGTTTTCTATTCGTCGGGCACATATGCCAGTGACCCATGTTGGCTGCTCGGCAAGAACGCAGCCAATACATACATAGTGGCCCAAGCCAATCGACAACCTGGGTAACTGGGTATATGACATACCGCAAGGTTGGTAAAGTTCCCAAAGAATGTTAATGACATTTAAAAAAAAATAAACCATACGGTATCATTAACAAAACAAGGAGGGCGGAGAAATGACTATGCCAAACAAAAACATAAACTACAGCAATTACAGCAATAATTACAGCAATAATTACAATCGCATTTTAATACTTCGAGCATGTTGCTCGAAGTATTAAAATGCGATTGTAATTATTTGTCGGATAGTTGGGAGGACTCACTATGTGTGCCCGAAAGTAATTCAGAAGTCAGTTAAGTTATTTGAGGAGCTAATCAGCACAACGTCTTGTATACAACAAAGCGAACATGTCAAAAAAATATAAAGGATACTCTTCCATTCTGTTTTCAAGAACTAACTCGTTACTGAGGTCTGCCCTAAAGCTACAACGGAATGGAGGTGTCATTCAAAGCACAGTGGTGGAACAGCCATTTCACCCTTTGGCGCAGGGCCTGGTGCAGACAAAAAGCCGATCTGGCGCAACAGCAAGCACTTTTGGCACAGAGTTCCAAGCAACGTGTGCCTACCATGTCCCAAGCAAATAATGAGACGGGTTTGCGCGAGCCTTACCCTGCAAGCGCGGCCAAGAAAAGATGCGATGCCCCTTCACACCGCGATGCTCGAACCCGCCGTGGTTGCTCAGTGGCTATGGTGTTGGGCTGCTGAGCACGAGATCGCGGGATCGAATCCCGGCCCCGGAGGCCACATTTCGATGGGGGCGAAATGCGAAAACACCCGTGTGCTTAGATTTAGGTGCACGTTAAAGAACCCCAGGTGGTCGAAATTTCCGGAGTCCTCCACTACGGCGTGCCTCATAATCAGAAAGTGGTTTTGGCACGTAAAACCCCATAATTTAATTTTTAACCGCGATGCTCAAAGGGCGCTACGGCGGGGTTCGTCGATACGGCGCAGAGAAGGCACCACAGACAGATCGTCAACCAAAACGCGTTTAGTAAATGTAACACACTGCGACAGTCCGCAAGAACAGTCGAACACGTGCGCCTGCATTGAACATGACATCACGCAATATACGCATGTCATGCCATGCACATTAGGGGAACTTTCGAATAGGAGCCGCAAGGGCTTTGCGGCCGCAAAGAAAAAATAGCGTCAGCGTGACCGCGCACGAGCGAGATACAAATGGTTTTGCGTCATCGAACATGGCGGCACCCATCGAAGTGGCGGCTCTCGCCGTGTACCACATTCGCTAACACTCTTAATTATGCACCAGGTGCCATTCCGATCGCAACGGCTGTTCTTCAAGTCCCCGCTGTCGCCCATAAACATTGAAAAAGTTTATCTTTAATCCTAGAATGTGACATCCTCCTTCGGCAAACTCTGCGGTACCACGCAGGTTCGATGAATAACATCGAAATAAAACGCCAACAAGGCGGTGCAGCGGCACTATACATTGCACGTCCGTCAAAGAAAAATGGGCGATTGACGTACGGTACGACCCCGACGGCCCCATAGCTTCTCACTGTACATTGTTGTGTGCCAAGATACGGCCGACAGGGTGTAATTTTACAAAAGAGTGTAAAGTGAGAGACTCATATATGACGAGCTTCTGCTTCATTCTATGAAGATGCATAGCGTGCTGTTGGCTTTGATTTCAGTTTTGCTAGCTGCGTAGCATCGACGGATGGAGCGTTTCACTTTTATGCATGCTCTGGCGCAGGGTCGGAGCAAGTTTCGGCTAAAATGCCATTTTGGCGCAGGATGGCGCAACGGGTCGCTCCCAGCGCAGTTTGGCGCAATCGGCGCAGCCGTTCCACCGCTGCAAGCAGGCAGCCTTTAGAAAAAGAAACCTTATCTCTAAACTGTTTTCGATTTCCCTAATCTAATACACTCGAATCGATTAAGTATACTTCGATCAAACATATGCGGAACCAATATCAATGGAATTCTTGGCATTTCAGAGACAATTAGGTTTAGGAAGTGCACTTGAGTAGAACATGTAACGTGAGGAGCAGATAGGCGGCGGTGTGTTAGAGAATGGCATGCCGAGGGAAGGGAAAGCAACGCAACAATGTACGGCACACGATCAGCTGCTGTGGCGACTATGCGCACGCTGCGGGTCGCGGGTTCGATTATGGATCACGACGGCCGTATCCCGATGGGCGTACAACGGGAAAATAAAGCGCTCGCGTACAGCACCTGCTTTATGTGCACGTTAACTGCGTGCGTGTCTCGCTGTTAAAAGAGTTTTAGAAGTGGTGCGCACAAGCCACTTATAACGTACGCAAAAAAAAAAAAAAAAAGAGTCCGAATTTTTGCCTTCTGTACTCCCGGCCGCTTACGTCCCGCAAAGCTTGGGCGGCCTTACCTAAAACTCTCTAGTACGCTCAAATTTTGATTGAAAAAAGGCCAAATTCTTCATTGCGCAATTTTTTTTATTAAGACTATTGTAGACAATATTTTAATCATTTATTTACATAGCATCTCCACCATTTGTTGCAGAAGTGAAGCTTAACAAAGTTATGTAAAAGAAAAACCAAAAGTGCAATCGAAAGGAACATTAAAACTGGAAGAAATTGAACAGAAAAAGAAAGCGTCATCGACGATAACCGTTTTCCTGGTATAGGATCCTGCTCGTCTATACTGTAAGTCACGGCCAACTTAGTGGAACAACTACACGTGTTGTCCTGCCGACAGAAGTTATCTATGCACTCCAAAGGGCATAACGGACGTCGTGTCGACGTATGACGCGGCCGATCGCCAAAGCGAAAGAATCTGGGCCACACCTGTTGTCCACATACGTGCTGGCGAGCTCTCTCTCCCACGTGTCGCATAGATTGACCAATATCCTGTGCTTTCTTTGTTTATTTTCTTTCCGCTTATAGCCGCCGATTCTGAAGTAATATCTTTCCGCTCAGACAACGGCTCTCTCTCACACATTGTCCCCGCTGCCCTACTTTTGATAGGAAACAACCACTCCCTCGTGTGCTCGGTTTGGATGCACACAGGCGCATCCGGGGGAGCTCACTTCCGAAAAAGAATTAAAGATCGTAACCATGACCCACTTCGGCTCGGCGTTCATTTAACGACACTGTCGCGTTATTTTGCCCGTATTTCTTGCTCACAGAATAGGAACACTCCTTTCTCTCTCTCTCTCCTGAATTCCACCCACTCCTTCTCTCTAAAAAAATACAAATACCGAAAACTAAGGCGCGTTCCTTCGTGAAACGTATGTGCCACAATAACGAAAGTGTCAGCCGAAACAAGTAGAAAGATACACAAACAAAAAAATGGAGAAAAAATAAACAGAGCTAAATAGATACAGGATTGTGGCGTAAATAAGTCTTGAGATGGAAGGAAACGATACGCAGAGAAAGGAACAGATTTCCTGTCTTCTGGGTCACGTCATTCAGAGGCGACGACGGCGATGCAGCAGGAGGCAGCCACCAACGATCGCTAACAGGTCAAGAACTCACGCTGGCACACGGTCTCGCGCGCGACTTCCGATTTTCGTTTTCGCAGTGCGTTTCTTTTTTTCTTTCGTCTTCTCCCGAACTCCACGAGCTGCGTAGGAAAGTTCTAGCTTCCATCCGGGTTCGCGTAACCTTAACCCATATTCCACAGTGAGCACGAAAGAAAAGAGAACAAAAATGGCGTCCGCCAGTACCTCCTTTCCGCCGACGCTCGCCCCACTTTTGTTTTCTTTTCGGCGCCGTACTCTATCTATCACGACACTCTTTCCCTCGGCTTTCGTTTGCTCTCTCGCTTCATGTCGCTCTCTGCGAGTACAGAAGACCAACCCGTGCTCTTGCAATTGTCGAGTTCCTGTTTGTTGTTTGTGGGTTCGGAAACTCTCGCCATTTTTACCGTCCTCTCCTCTTCGTCGCCATATTTTTTTTTACGTTGTGTATTGACGCCTTCCCCCTTTCTCTCCCTTGTTTGCTCATCGTCTGTTTTTCATCCCCCCCCCCCTTGCCCATCGTCGTCGTCTGCACCGGAACCCCCTCCGCATAGCGGAAGTCTGACGGGACTGCACAGGGGCTCTCCTGTAGTCATACACGTGCGGCACCTCGGGCGCTTGTTTACTTTGTTTACTAGAGGCCACCCCTCACCCACGAAACACTCCCCCGTCACCTTCTCAACGTACCCCACCCCGACCGTTCTTTGAAAGAATTTACGTTCCCTTCCAGCTCTCTGCTCTGGTCCTTCGCGAAGTATACGACTTGCCCCTCCTCACTGCACACCCCACACTTTGATTTACTTGTTTGTAGCTTCTTTCGGTAGCAGACGAAAAAAGAAAAGGCAGTGGGTACGTTTCGTCTGCTATTCTTTGCTAACGTTTGCACTTTTCTATTTGGCATATATTGAAGCTACTGTGGGCGCACATTGAGGATTGCATTTATGTGCATTACTTCACTATTCTTGCTTGCTTTCTTTCTTTCCATCCCACCCCACCCCCCTAGGCATCCCCGGTTAAATAAAAAAAAAACGGCTTTATAGCCCAGTATTTATCCATTGTGCTGCTCCTTTTTAAATTTTGCTGTGACCCCATTTACGGTTCCTGTCTCGGCTCATGGACACACTCTGCATAAAGGACCCGCATTTGGTTTCTGTTAACTTGTCAGCGGGAAACAGCAGACAAAGTATTACAGTGAAGTAAGGGAGCAAACAAATAATTTTAAAAATGCAGATATCTAACCAGCATCGTCTTTGCACTTGTCAGTTCTCTTTCTTTTTTTCGGTTTTCCCGTCTTTTAACTTTACAGTGGAAACGGTGTAGCTTCATGCTTTCGAGGGGTTTTGCCCGCTATGCGGCTGTCGTCTGCAAGGCTTCCCGGGTAGCAGACAATACTATGTGTGCGTGCGTTTGTCCGGAGGGAGGGGGATGGAGGTCACACAAGTGGGCGTGTTGTCTCAGTTAGCCTTAAGTACTACAGAGGGAACCTTTTCTTTACGGCATTATTCTGCGACAAAGGGTGTCATGTCAGAAAAAGAAAACCCGCCTGCGGTGTCGGCAGTCACTCGAGATTCGACAGTGTTAAATAACTGGCGCAACGGTTACAGAACAAGAGTAGCGATGAATAAGAGGCGGAGCGGGCGGAGGGAGAAAAAAAAAAAAAAAGATTGAAGCAACGTGATGCAAGGAAAAGGAAGGCGAGGGGGGGATGCCACGCGGTCACAGTGAGCGATTATTCAATGCGACATTGTCAAAAAACCTTCAGTCCGGACGACTCCTATCGCATCGTATTTGTGTGTGTTTAGCGCTATTTGACCGGATTTCTCTTTTTCTTGCTCTGCGTAACTCCGAATTCCGTATTCACGAGACCCAAGCGGTGCTGTTTACTGCTACAGTCACCGTCTGCTTCTACTTGCCGTCTGTTCGGCTGTCGATCGTCTGCTTTGGTCTGCTTTTCTTGACGTCTGTTCGTCTGTAGTCTTGTATGTTTCGTTTGTCCCTGGGCCTGCACAAGTCCACTTGGCGGAGCGGATCTTGCAATAGCCGAAAGCGCGCTCAACTGTACCGTTTCCTGTACGCGTCGTACACCATTCAGCTGCACACAGCTTGCCTTCTACGTATGTGCCTGGGTGGGTTCCGCATAAAGCCGATGTTTGCGAGATCGGGGTGGGTTGTTTACGCCGCATTATATATTTTTTTGGCGATTTACTCCCTTGGAGGTGTAAACAAACAAACGAACGAACCAGCAAACGCACCCAGACGATGCCATCGGCTGAACCAGTTCCCACCTCGCTTCGACCGACCGTTGGGCCTGTTCCGGTTCTTTTCATGCCGTTCTCGCTCCGTTTTTTTCTTTTTTTTTTACAATAGAATGCAAGGCACCTATTTGTTGACCTTCCCGCTTTTTATAAAGGAAAAAATTGCACCCTCCGCAAGGGCACTATACAGAGGAAGTGAATGCGAAGCAACAAACAACGCAAGGATTCGTGATTTCCTATTTATTTTGTTTGTTTGTTCTTCGTTTTTGTTGTGCCCGCTACACAGTTGCTCCCGATTTCTTTATGCATAGAAAAGCCGCATACGGGGCAACATTGACCTGGTTATGTCAGACGTCGCGGTACACCATTGTGCTGGTCAACACATTCCCAGTATTAACTTGGAAGCGGCGCCCTTCGCTCGACGCTCCAGTTACGTATATACCCAAGGTCACACGGATTCTCCCGAGAGGACAATTTCTGCACATCGTCGTTTCTCTTTTTTTTTTTTTTTGATTCCGTATACATAGAGTTTTTTCTGAAAAGCTACCCTAGAAAATCTCTTTGCGCGACATACGTTGGAACGAGCATCTCTCACATTCTTTTTTTACAGGATCAACATTACAGCAAAAACAGACACACGCCCCTATAGATAAGGGCGTGTGTCTGTTTTTGCTGTAATGTTAATCCTGTAATTCCGAAACCCCTTTCTACAGTAGGAAAAACAGTGCTAACTTATTAGGAGGAGGAGGAGGGAAAGAGAAAAGCCGGAGGCAGGGAGATTAACCAGAATAACGTCCGGTTGGCTACCCTACACCGGGGGAATGGGAAAAAAGAATAAGTTTATTTTACCACATAAGTACACTGATATATACAAAGCGGTAGGGACGGCAGGATGAAAGGGGAAACAAAGATGATAGGGAGAGAGAGGAAGGAAGGAAAGAAGGAAATTAGCGGTGAGTTCGCTGACGCGTGTGCTCTTATAGAAATTGCATTAATAGTCACAGATGTTCGCACAATCCCGTCGTCCTCAAGAAGCACAAAAGCTAACTTGTTAAAGTTTCTTTCTGACCATGGAGAGCGCACTTCTGTAAGGACAATTAAAATATTATTTGAGATAAACTTTAATTAGCGTAGGAGTTGTTCCATTAGCAATTCGTTTGTCACAGATGAACCATACATCTTGCGTATTAAAAGGGCAACTACACTTTGCATTATCTTTCCCGCGTTTGAATCAGCATCTTGAGCCACCAAATTCCGTATAGCATATATTACACGTACTTTGAGAATTAGACGGTTAAGCTCGTAGGTCGGCATGTTTTAGCTTGATTGGCTGATTGATTGAGTGTAATTTCCGTGTTTTTTTTTTAACACAAAGTTTGCAAATACTGAGTGGACCCATAGCCCAAGGCTAGTGGACCCATAGCCCCCCCCCCCCCCCCCCCCGCCCAATGAGAAATATTTCTTACAATGGCCATTCGTAGAGGCCAGAAACATTGCACAAGATATGATAAATCATCAACTATAACATCAACAGCCCATCAACGATCGAATATGCAATTTTGATCAAATATAAAATCAAATATACAAGCAATCCAACATAAACAAGTATTAAGAGGAACTCAAATTACCAGGAAGCGTCAGCTGGGGCTAAGTGCACTGGCAAATAGCAGTGGTATTCGATTTAACACTTAGCTCTGTACGCCACAAAGTCCTGGCAACTGTTAACTAGAACATCAATGCATATTTAAGCAGCTTTCAAGGACGCATTCCTCGAAACACGTGGTAAAATCAGAGCATTTCTGCTACGTGGATAGCTGCTTCATCACTAACCAGCTTCAACTCTGCAACTAGGACATGTGCCCAAAAGCATATACTTGGTGGCTTAATTAGTGTAGCTTTGTTAGTTAGATACCGTCACACCACGGTTTACCTTTGTCTGACTCTTCGAGCAACCCACATGATGTTACCAGAGTTATCTTCTATATAAAAGACCTTTATTTAGTCCGTTTTTCTTTTAGAAAACCACCTGGTGACATATAGTATAAGCATCACAGTGCAATAAAATATTTGCTGAAAGTCAGCGGTCCCCTCAGTGTCGCTTCGTCGATCTTCGGCATTTTGAATGTGAATCATACGTTCTTTTGTTGCATTTGCCACGCAGCATGTCCGACTTTATTTTCTTGCCTTTCATGCTCGACGTTATGAGTGAGGTCACGGGACAAAGTTATACAAGAAACGCTAAATAGACATGTTCTTTCTTCTGTTCAATCGGCGTGTGGCTCGTGAGATATCACTAACAAGATCGATACCTTTGGATACAACAGCAACAATCGCCACCACTATGCAGCAGCAAAACAGACGCAAACAGCGCTGAACCTCCTTTCTCTTCTTTTTTTTTTCGTACAGCTTGTACGGCAGCATATATGCTTACTTAAATAAAAGCATCAATGACATTCTAATGTATATAAATTGCCGTAGTAGTTTATCGCGAAATCGTCGTCCATTCGCGTTAGCTTACAACTGTTCGATTCTTCGGTACCTCGGCCTTACTATATCCTGTCTCGAGTAGCCTCTGCTTATGGGAAGAGCCACAACGGGTGGTGAATGCCTGCTGTGCAAGCTGGAACAGCGTGCTTTGAATCCTTCATGGAGTATTTGGGCGTTGAGCCCCGGGCCCAGTCAAAGGTAGGTGGAAGGGGCCACCTCAGCCTGATTTCTTCGGTGAGTGACTTCCTCAAACCCAGAAAGGTTACGGGGAAGGCAGCAGACATACCGAGGTATTAAGGCGCGTCTGATTATTGGACTGAAAGGACTGAGTGGGGCATACACGAATTTGAAAGCCCGCTGCCCAGCACTATTAGAGAGATTTAGCGTGCCCGGTATACCGGTATACGCAACGGCGTTTGCGGGTTACCGGAGGCGTAAAACGTGAGCGGCCGAGTCGACGGGGCCATCTGGTGCGCGGAGCAAACGCTGAGTTATTAGAGAATTTTAGTGCGTCCGGTATTCCGGCAAGCGCGGGCGGTTTGCCGGTTGAGCGGGAGCGTAAACGTGAGCGGCCAGATTGGTGGCACAAAGATCAACCACACAAACACAAAGCTAACTACTACATTCTGCTTAGCTGCTTGTGTAAATTTTTGACAGCGGCGTAATCGTGTTCACAATCACGCCGCTGCCGAAAATTTGCATCAGCAGCGAAACAGGATATTGTGGGTTACCGCAGTTTTAGCTGTGTTTGTCTGATTGAACTCTACGCCACCAGGTGGCTGCACGGCTCCGGCCGCTCACGTTTACGCGCCCGCAAATCCGGCAATCCGCCCAAATCGCCCCCGTCTGCTGGAATAGCAGACAGGCTAAAAGTCTCTATTATTACAGTAACCAAGTGCATTCTGCTTCGCTGGTGTGAAATGTTCGGTACCGGTATAATCGTGAGCACGTTCTCTTTAATTATGTTTTGAAAAGAACACACATGGAAACGTGTCTATAAGCCACAATTGGTCAGACGAAGCGTCCGGAGACGTCGCTACCAGCGTCCGGATATTCAGTATTACGCAGACGTTGCATATACTGGAATACCGGACCCGATGAAACTCAAATGTAAAAGCGTAGCCCGGTATTTATTGCGACAAAAATATATTGCCGTGATAACAGCGGTAAATCCACATCACAGGAAAAGCTTGTTAAGCGACACTTGGCGAAGTTTACTGGTCACGCCAGCTTTTCGCCAATACACATATGCACAGAGTTAGCGCCTTCGAATACATGTGCCTGAGGCAGACCGAGGCATATTGACTGATTTATTGATTAACCTCGTACAGAACAGGAAATTTTGGCAAATCCACGTTCCTGGCTTCACGGCAAACGGCTCAACGATACACTGAATAGTACGCAGAATAACAGTGTAATGTCAAGTATTACAGCATTAAAGCAGTTTCCCAGAGATGGCATGTGCATTCAATGAGATGGCAAGAACAAAGAGCCCGTCCCACAGCGTTCGCCTTGGTCAGCACTTTGGAGGAAACAAAGGGATTTTTCCTTTTTGTCTTCTTTGTTCTTCGCCTGCAATTAAACTCCGCCATAATGTCGCTCTTCAAGGGGGCGCTCTGTCATCTAATTATTTCACGTCTGCCCAGACTCCCCTTGCTCGTTAGGCGCAATTGAGCAGGAGACAGTCCTCTACCACTCCCCTCCCATCGCCTCTCTCTCTTTCTGCCCTCTTCCCGGAAAAAGAAACCGACCACCATGATGCCAGTCTTCACCTTGAAGCCCTGCGGTGACTCTTACTTCGGCTTCGCCTTGAGCTACTTCTGTGGCATGTACGGCTTGCTGCTGGCCACTCGAATTGCGCTGCAAGCTTCACTCCCTTTCCATTTTGTCTTCAGAAGGACGAAGAGCTTGTTTCAAACGGAATTTCACTTTCTTTTCTATTACGCCACGCACGCACACATGCACAGACACACTTCAGTAACGGAGAAAGTACACGAAAGAAGCGGTGGTGATTGGCCATGGCGACTAATGCACTCGCTTACTGAATCGTCTGTTTCCGCGTCGGTCGCGTAAGATGGTCTTATACACGACCGGGCAGCGCCGTATAGTCTGTGGTTTTTTTCCTGTCATCCCTTCATCTGTGGCTTACAATCGCTTCGCTAATGACTTAATATATGTCTTGGCGGCATACGCGTAGATCGCCAATGTTTGAACACGCAAGGCTGCGGTCAGGGGTCAAGTGCCGCTTCCGTTTTAACGTCGTCTGCAACCCGTCATTTCGCGCGAAGGCGTAAGTCGGTTACTGCACGCACGCCGTCTGTTTTCTGGGTCACGGCTTTTTCCGATTTTCACGGACTACACGAGTGAGGCCGCGGGATACATGGCGGCCTTCGTTTTATCCCCCACCCCCGTTACTTTTACGTCTGTTCGGCGTAATTGCAATTGCATTTTCGAGCCCTTCTTAGCACAAAAACGAGGTTGCAAGGAAAAACACGTTACACCGAGGCGCTGAAGGGGCACCGCTGCCGTAGCGGGAACACAAAAAGTAGGCGACAGAATCTTGCGTTGGTCTGACGTGATGTCGTTGTGTGGTTGCCACGCTCCAGAGCAAGACATTTAGGAATGGGAGACTCAGAAAGACGGTAGAAAGGCAGCAGACACCCACACAAAAGGATATGAAGTTCATAGGTGGCGTCTACATCATACACCTTAACGACGGCTCCCTCGTGCTAACGAAAACAAAAAAATAGGATAGAAATCTTGAAGACCACGCTTTTGCACGACGCATGTGCCGGAAAGAAATGTCATGTCCGCAATGTAATGGGCATCACCTAACCTTAGCACAAAACTACGAAAAAATGATTACACGGGCCGGTTGGCACATGTTGAACTTGGAGCAACAGCGCAAGGAACATGGCGAGCAGAAGGAAACGAACTTTCGTCCGTTTTCTTTCTGTTCGTCCACTGCACCATACATCGTCACCGACTACAAAGCATGCGCAGCCCGAGCAAGTATCATCAGGGAGCCACTTGCGTCGCCCATCTCTCTCCGGACAACAAATACCCAAAGAGACCCAAACAGAACTACACCACCCACAACCAGAACCAGATCAAGAAAGAACACTATCCCCATGCGAACAAATGGGAGATCGAATAACTTGACTTCTCACGGAGAAATCCACGAATACTATCGAAATGCTCGCTACAAATACCCTCCTCCTGACAAATCATT
The DNA here is from genome assembly GCF_023375885.2 of Dermacentor andersoni. Classification (NCBI taxonomy): domain Eukaryota; kingdom Metazoa; phylum Arthropoda; class Arachnida; order Ixodida; family Ixodidae; genus Dermacentor; species Dermacentor andersoni. The sequence continues at coordinate 95,783,277 of NC_092824.1, read as the reverse complement.
AAAGAAACATCAAGCAACTACATGGAGACGTGTACAAAAAAGAGCGCCTTCCCTGCACCACTACTCATGCACCGAATATATCCTGAAGCATACTCATCACACTGTAGGACATGCAATACACCACGTGCCGACCTTCATCCCATAACACGGACATGCCCATCAGCTCCAAACAATGTCAGACACCATAAACCACCACCAGACACCATACAGCATAAACTACAATGCTAAATAAAAACCACTGACGAGTGGGGGGCTATACTGTTCGGCGAATGCACAGAGGACCAGCACTGGGCTGACCGGCTGGCGGAGGACGCCGCTACGGTTCAAGGCCTGGCTTGCGTCTGACGCAAAAGGGAGCTTTACGGTATTAGCCTTCCGGTCCCTCCGTTCCCCTTTCGAACCTAAGCAGGGACTTTTCATTAAAGATGTTTTATCTCTCTATGCCTTGTCGCTTGCATTGTTGCTCTCTTTAAGTCCAACATGAAACTACGATTTCACACTATCCTCCGAGATTTTCAGCAAGCGGGGGCAATGTGTTATCTATGCGGGAGCTGTGAACACTAAAGGTCTCGGACGTCATTGTCTCCTGAGCTTCAGATTGCAGTGGAGAGCGCGTCCTGAAAGAGAAGCGGAAAACACGAAACACTTTCTTCTAGCTTCCTGTGGATTATACTTCGAGCGAGTTTCCTAGCGCAGATCTTGCTTGACGTGCGTCTTGACGTAACAGTATTTCCGGGTCAGTCATACGTCTGGGCAAAGTTCATAAAAAGTGTATGAAGTTGCGGAAGCTACCGCGCACTCCATATAAAAATCTCGAAACTGGCTTTGCTGCGCCGTCCATCCAATCCGTTACGCCTACGAGCATCATCATCAAGCTATCTTCACTATCGTGGCGTCATCGTCAAGGCTCAACATCAGCTTTACCGTCACCAGAGACGAAGAAAAGCAAAACTTTAGCAACTACCACCACCAGGGCCATACCTAGAAATTATTTTGGGAGGGCTATTGTGCCTACTACGGTGGCAATTTCGAAATATATCTATTCCCTCCATTTCCGCGTGTGAATTCAGCACACTGCTGACATATTATATAGTATAAGCATATAATACACATATTATGTACGAATAACATAATGATATATACGCAAGTTGAGCCGAGTAGTATATCGCCATAGCGATAATTTCGAGGGGTTGGGACCAGTAGCGTAGGAAAAGGGGGGAGAAGGGGGCACACCATGTAAGTGACGCCTTTTACCCCCCACCTGAAATATTTGTCTTGGTGTTATGCTTGCCCAGCACCAGCCCTCACCCACCCTGATCTATTGCGTTTCCCCCTCTAAACACACACACACACACACACACACACACACACACACACACACACACACACACACACACACACACACACACACACACACACACACACACACACACACACACACACACACACACACACAGAAAAGCATTCTGCCTACGCCACTACGCCACCTCCTAACCCTCCCTGTGGTTACGGGCCTGGCCACTACCACCAGTGGGATTCGAACACATGTCCTGCGGCAAGATAAGTGGAAAACTCGGTGCGCAGACAGTTTGGTAATAAATGAACGGGGTTTTCTGCCCTGCGCAGACCATCAGAGTGGTGACGTCTGCACACGTATTTCCACTGCCACAGCAAGTAAATACTGCAGCTGCGAAAAGAACATTGTGCGCATCCGAAATAACTGGTCCGCGAGAGACCTGCTGCTGTCGGAGTAATCCAGGTCAGGGCGGCAACAATCACTGAAACCACTGCTGCTTTTAAAGAGAAGATCGATTAACGAATTCTACCGGACTTCGGCAGAAAATGACCTGCTGCTGTCTTTCGCAATAGCTCACGCACAGGAAAATAAGATAATTACGCGGTCGACGGCGGGTTCGAACCCCGGCGCCGTACCACAGGAGTTAAACGCTCCGACCACTAAGGCGCAGTCGTACGTATATACATGTTTCGTGCCCACGTTACGCCGTTCTTTGAGACAATTGCCACGTGCGAGAGCACGTGCAAGCGACAGTTCATCATTGCACGCACGTGCTCTCGCGCGAGAGCTTTGGCGGCGTACCATGGCTTTCGAGATTTACACCGCGCGCGTTTGCGCACCGCGCTGGATCTCGGAGGCCATGGGCGTACGAAGGCCTAGAAGCTGCGGTCGGCGGTGGCGCCTGCGTCGCGTTTCTCCGCCACCTGCGGACACGTTTGGCGCGTTCGTCGCCGCTGCACTGAACTCGGCGCCTCGCATCGAGATGCGCCGTAAATATCGACTGTTCGATTCACCAATTAGGCTTCGCTTCACGCCGATCCCCACAGTTCTGCAGAAAGAACATCCACAGCTCGAGCGTTTTCTTCTTTTTTTTTTCTTCATAACCTCCTTGTTTCAGACACCGGTAACGTTCCTGCCCATTCGCGTAGGTGCTAACAAGGTTGGGACATATGACACCCCGAGCGCGGGAAGCGGGCGCCCAGCCGTCTTCTGCACGTGCACTCTCGTAGTTGCGTCGCGACCTCGCCTCCCCCCCAAACTTTCACTCCGCGTCTCTCTCGAGAGAGAATCGAGCCCAAGGTCAGAAGGAAGGGCGGCGATCCGCGCGGGCAAATCGTGGCCCCGCATGTGCGCGGGAGAGCTACTGCATCAAATCAACCGCAACGTTTCTTATAGATTCGCTCGTCCAGGGGCGCGCAGATTATGACCTCCGGCCGCGACAGAAACAACAGCAGAAGCAGCGCAAAGGGAGAAACGACGAAAGAAAAATGAAAGAAGCAGAGCGAGAAGTCAATCGCGGGGTGTATATACGCGATATCCAAATGAGAACCGCCTCGTCGTGGTCGTCGTCCATTATTTATGCCATTGCTCGCCGTGGCGGCTCTTCGTCGTCTGCACGGTAGTTGCGGCATTCGACGATGCGTGTCGCGCCCGAACGATCTGGGTCAAAGTCGACGACGTCTTCGCGCATATTCGCGCGTCAGCGAGTCGCCCGGATCCTCTCCGTACGGTTTGTACTCCACTGCGAGTGAAATATGGCGAGTGAAATATGTCATTTCGAGTTTGACTCTTGCAGTTCGACAGAGGAGAACATGCACCTGCATACCAGAAATAATACAATAAATAATGACTGCATTAAAGCTTTCCTTGGCTATAATTTCCCGTGTTTGGCGCGGCTTCTTACTGAGTTGGTCGCTATCTCGGCGGATATGTTAGTGTATATCAGGGGCGTAGCCGGGGGGGGGGGGGGGGCTTATGGGGCTTCAGCCCCTCCCCCCAGAAATGTTTTCGTGCTGTCATGCACTGCCGACCAAAACAACCCCTGGCGCCGCAAATCACTCTGGATTTTGTCTAGAATGACTTTTTCACGCTCGAAAAGACACTTAAACGCGAACATTGCGAACTCGGGCTGGACTTCGCGGCAAGGCCCATGCACCTGGAGTTGCATAACGCAAGGAGCCCCCATCTGAGCACAAAGTTCCAAAGGCGTTTTCATGGCGAGCGGGCTCGTTGCGGCATTTCGCGGATTGTACGGAGCGCATGGATTTCAATTCCGAATCTTCATGGGTATAAATTCCCATAAACTTTTGATGCGAATGGTGCATCGACATTTCTACAGTCGTGTTTAAATTTTCAATTCCGGAACTTTGTGGGTTTAATGTGGTTATAAACATTTGGCGCCAAAAGTGCATCGACTTTCCTGAAGTCGTAGACCGGACCATACAAGACACGCCAAATCAACACGCGATCAGACAAGTTCACAAAGCACGCAGCGAGGTCCGATGGGATGAAGCATTGTGCCGTTTAATTTGTGCCGTCATGTCACAGAAAAGAATGTCAGCGTTTTAACGCGTCAGCGTTAAGGAGCCCAAGTCGCAGCAAATCCGGCGTCGGCGTCCCGCGTCAGACGTCGCTTCGACAAATAGATTTTTGAACCACTTATTCCCAGGCCTTCGATGTGACGCAAGGAATTGACAACTAATTGAGTTTCTCAAGTTAAAATACGTAGAAATATTGTAAACTACGACTTGCACACAACCTACAAATATGATAGCTCTCGGACTGTAATTTGACTTTACGAGAAAACATACTCCTGCTATGCGATAACTCAAAGAAACCCCTTCACATATAATCCGGCCGCGGTGTTTGCCATTTCGTGCGCACCGGCGCGACGGGTGTCTTGGAGGCCACGCAGCGGCGCGCCCACGATATAGGCCGTGATTCCACCACAAAGCCCGCCTCCGTGCATAGCGTTCGGGGCAAGCGTTTCCCGGTAAACATAACGGTTACATACGCTCCAGTTGCCGGGAAGCTTAAGCGTCCTCGAAATTTTTTTTCACCTGCGCCAAAGCATCCATGTCAAGACACTAAAGCAAGCAAAGGTAACTACGTTCTTATTTATTTTTTGTTTCAGTCTTATTCGTGAGGACACATTGAACCTGTTCAATTTTGTTCTCGCTATCCAGAGGCTGCCAGAGCCAGCCAGAGCGCATTCGCTTTTTTCGCGTTTCCCCGACCACCGCGTGGCGCACTTCGGTGCGCGTTCGTTTTTCTAAGGCCGAGTGGATTTTATAGCCTCGCAGAGGTTTTGACGCCTTCTGGGTAGCAGACGAGAAAAAGAAATATTGGTCGCTCACCGCAATCACTGTGGGAAATTAACAGATAGTAATACGTTCGCTTGAGCGTAACCTCTCCGGAAAGTCTTGTCTCGCCGGTCTAGGATAGCGAGCAGTATGCGCAGGGTTATCTGTGGGCCAAGCGTCTCACGTTTTTTTTCGATATTCCTTCGGTAGCCGCATTAGGTGCCCAAAGGAGGCATTCGAATGTGGCCAACATGCTTTTCTTTGCGTTTTTTCCACTCCGGTGCCCCGCCCCACAAGATAAATAAAGACATTGTTGCAGCGCGCCAAATTGTCACATGGTGAAAGCCCGATTTTGTTACTTCTTTTGCGGAAAGTAATGGGCCACGCGACGCTTCAGTTGCCGGATACTCTTATATTATTGCTATAGCAACGATAACATCGCGACCGCGCGCCGCATGCTGTATGTCCGAGTGGGGGAAGGGGAAGGGCATGGATGAGCCGACGATGATGGCTCAGTCTTGCGTTCGCAAGGGAGGAAAGCGGTGAGGAAGCGCGCCGCCTTCCATCGCGGGCTATACATCAGGGGGAGTGGAGGGAGGGGGTGGGCCCTAGGATTCTTTGATTGCGTAACAAGTTTTAACATGTTGCCTTGTTTGACGCATCATACAGTGGAGCTGTTTCAAGCTCGCTGGCTTTCTCTTGACGTGCGCAGCTTCGCCGAGCTGGGGAAGAGAGCTGAGAGTGAAAGCAGAGTATAAAAATAGCATCGCATCGCAACGCGGCGAGGGGGCATGGACGTTCTTCCCCGGCGGCTGCTAGGGTGCCTCGATGTCCTCGCCCGCCGCTGCGTAGAGTGGATACAACCGCGGCGTCTACCACGGCGTTGGCCACGCGAATCGCGGACGCCGTAGGCACGCTTTGCCGGCGCTCGTGTCTTGTGTGCGGTTTGTCACTACCTTAGTGACCTTCCCCCAGCACCACTGGTCTCTGGTGTTTGTGATAGCAGAGCCACGCAGATTCTTTTCTTAGGTAAATTTATTGGACACTTATACGTATATTTATATATCTGGTTGCGAGGTTTTGTGTATACGTGCAGCGAGTTTTGTTTCCAGTTACACTTTTTTGCCCTTTATCAAGCTGTACCTTCGCATTGGTACATTCCATCGTATCTTCGCATTGCTAATATATTCGTGTATTTTGCAGAACTCAGCTTTTTATATGTGCCTTCTGTTGCCAATATAATTTCCGTGCAATTACTCGATAATACACGAACGGTGACAGCTGCTCCTGAGCAATACATTAGAACAAAAGACAGCGTCATTGAGATATTCCCTGGCCGTTGCCCATGTACAAAAATGTAAACAAGGTTCTGGAGTTACAAAGTTTCATTGTTCGCTTGACGGCCTTTACATTTTTCATATCAATGACATGCACTGTTTTGCTGGTTTCGAACGCATATAGTTCTTAAGTTTGTGTGACAGTGTCTTATTAAATTAAAAAAAAAATAACATGGAAGCATTGATATCAGTTATTTTGGGCACAATTTTTGGGGCATACGAGTATATTTTATGAAAAAATACATACTTTACTTGTCTTGACAGTGCGTAGCCTTCAAGGATTGCTTTGCAGCATCTTTGTCAATGGCGGTGCAGTTATTATTCATGTATTTGATCCCTCGACAAATTCTATGAGAAGGCCGAGCTGCAACGTGAGAGCCCCCCGAACGAAATTTCCGGCTACGCCACTGGTAAATGTTCATACATTATATGAAAGTAATTGCGGAGTACCTTATATAACCCGTGAATACTTACCAAGTATGCGCACCATTCTACGTAACAAAAACTTAAAAAAAGACAACCTTCCAGCATAAAACCTGAACATATAATGTCAGCTTACAGGCATCCCTAAAACCCATCGATCTGGTAATTATTGCTGAACTATACCTAACGGTTTTTTATTGACTTCATTTTCTTTGATTTAGCCAATCAGCGTGCGCCACAGCTAGGGTGTGTGCCCGTTCTTGGCGAATCCTCTAGAACCGGTATGCCCAACTGTGACACAAGATATACACATCCCTAAATATAGACGCGTCGCACTTTTCCGTGCATACACCTGTTATCACCATTCTCCCCTCAACAAGCATATACGTCGCCTTCGTCCTTGTGACGTCACTGCGTGTACGTCTGGCACTATGCGTCCACCCGCTTTGTAGTTTACATTTCGGATAGCTTGTGAACGAAGTAGTGCACAAGCAGAAAAATTACATAGTAAATTTGTTACCTTTGTGAAGGATAAACAAAAAAAATTTCACGAGATCACTCGTTGCACTGGATGAAAGTAAACAAAATTGTACGCATCACCGTTAGTTGTAGAGCAGCTAGTCAGCCGCTTTCCATCCAGCCTGTGCGCTGGATCAGTTTTTTTTTTATTCAATAGCCAAGGAACGGTTAGTATCTTGTAACACATCGAAAATATTTTCCTATATGAACGTTTTTCTACAAACCACTTTCGGAGTTCGCTTCCCAGAGTGTGTAGCATGCGTCGCGATTTCACGACGCAGAAGGCGGTCACGTGAAAGCAGAACGTCGTGGGAATTCGGCACTTGGGTCACCCTGCTCCATCGTATCTTATGCTGCTGCATCGGAATGATCAATTACTAGCAGCATAGCAGACACGCGCATTTCACATGTGTAATCCAAAACATTGCTCTTTAAGTGGCGAAAGATTCAGCGGTTTCGCGCGTCTGCGATGAAGGAAGCTATGCAGAATGTAGAACTAGTCCTTGCAAGATTACTATAAATACCTATCACTACCGATAACTATCGCTTTTGACGACAGTGAAGCTGTTGAAGTACACAGGCCTGAGTGGCCGTTTATTTTTAGTCCTGTGCATTGTCCTGCGTGCGCGCTGTGCAACCTCTCCTTTTCCTTTTTCCTCTTTCTATTCCCCCTTTGCCCCAGAGCGTGGGACAGCAAACGGGACTCTCGTCAGGTTGACCTGTCTGCCTTTCCTCTCCTCACCTTCTCACTCTTTGCGAAGGTTCCGCTTTCATGGAAGGCTACGTCCAGCGGGACGTTTCACAATGAAGACAACTCTCTGACATGATCGCGTTTCTCACCGAAAGTATACTATCCACCCAAGCGGTATGATTACTTGAATGAGTCTACTGACGCAGAAAACGAAACACAATAACGCAGCATACAGGCTAACACTATAGTATCAATGTAGGGTTGGCGGCGAAGGATTCAATCTACATGCTGTACTTAGACTACGCTTAGAGAAAAAATATGAATCTAAACAATGAATCTTACCTGTAATACAAGCTCATATTTATAGTACGGTGAAGTTTCATTCGACGATACAGGCGGCGCCATGTTCCTTTCTCTGAATCTCTCACCTAAACGGTTACAACCGACTTAGCTAGCTTCATCGTCAAACTTGTGCCGCTGAAGACCCTGCACACGAAGTTCACATTTTATTTTCCGCCCTCTGTCAGTTACTTCATTGAACCAAAGGACTGCAGTTAATTAGCCCCCCTTCCCCGACCGCCCATTCTTAATATTTTTCTTTCTTTACGGCGCAGCTAGAATGTCGAAACATGAAAACACAATCAGCATCCGTCGACAGATCATTAGCTCACACATGTTCTTCCCAAAACAGAAAACACATGTTTTTCTGTGAGGCTTCGCGCCATCAAACAGTGTTCTTTAGGAAGAAAGAAAACGGCAAGTCAAGGCGAGAAGTTCAAGCTTTTCTACAAAGCGCCTGGCACGATCAAGTCCTACTACATGCTTTAGCTTCGTCATTCTTGAAAAGGTTTTCAATCACCTCACGCACAATAACGCTGTAAAGCAGAAGTGTATTACGGCACGTCGTCTGCTCTTGTGCCATAGAGGCCGCTTCACTTACGGTTCGTCTGCAAAGCGCCTTCTTCCATCATTTCCCTTTCTGCTCCAAGGCTACCGACATCGAAAGTGCTCTCCCGGTCTATTTTTGGAAAGACCCTTTGTGCGCCTATAATCGCCGTCGCAACTAGCCCCACCCCTTTCTCTCTCTCGTTCTGCACATTTCCGCGTCTCCCTGATGGCGCGAAAGGAAGAAGGAAGGAGAATCGAAGACGCAAAAGATGAGCCAAAGCACCGAGCCCCACCAAAAGCCAAAGCCCGAGGCGCAGCCCTATAAGCAAGCGACATTACAAACGGAGGCCGGCACGCAATCTGGGTCAAGGACCGCGCTTCTTTGAGCATAGCGGGCTAGAGAGAGTGGGGGGAACGGAGCCGCGTGCAGGCAATCTCTGATCCCCCTCCACTCGCTTCCCTTATGTCGCGTGCGCTTTTGTGGCCATTACTGCGATTTCCTTTTATCGTTACACTCCCCGCTTTCTCTTCGCTTGCTGCCCCCGTAGCAGACGATAAGCGGATCGAAGTCGTCTGCTCTAAAGCGGCGGCGGCGTCCTCCCGCGTCGTCAGTCCCGAAAGGGCCGGTGGCTCCATCGCGTGTCGCGAAAGTAAGCTCAAAGCAGACGACCCAACCACTACGGGTTTCATCAGTTGGAGGCCCACTGCGACAAGCTTCGCGGTGCATCGATCTGTTGTGGTGCATAGAGCTGCGCCTACACAGACGTTGCAGACGTACACATTCACTCGGGGATGCTAAGTTTAGAAGCATCAGGTATTTGTTTTGGTGACGATTAGAAAGCGCGCTGAAATATTCACCGGAGTAAGTGTTTTCTGATATTAATTTTTTTTTTCCTGTTTCACGTCGAAAACCTGCCTTTCAGCATAATACAAAAATATGTTTAGCAGTACGTAAACAAATTTCTTTCGTGCAGGAAGTCTAACCGGGAATGGTAGAAAGGTCCACGAATCCAGTGTTCCAGTTGGCTGAACGAATTTACTGGTTACTTTGTGGGCAAGGCTTGACATCAGCCTAGCCAACAGTAACTCAACAGTAACAGCAAGAGGTTGTCTACAATAATGAGCTTGTTCAAACCGTTCACGATCTTTCACAAACTTTAAATTGCCGAGGACAGGTCGACCTAATTTTTTAGACTTCGCCGAAGCGTTCGATAAAGTATCACATCCTAAACTCCTCTTAAAAACGAATGAAATATTTAGAAATCCAAATATTACTAAGTGGCTTAACTCCTACCTTCAGTCTCGAGAGCAGTATGTTGAAATAAATGAAATTAAATCCATGCCCAAACCAGTTTTGTCTGGTGTACCCCAAGGCAGTGTCCTGGGTCCCCTTTTATTTCTTATATTTATTAATGATTTGCCTTCCGATATAACTGTTCCACTAAGGTTGTTTGCAGACGACTGCGTCATTTACAATACGATCGGATCTTTAAGTGACCAGTTAGAACTTAACAACAATTTACAAAGAATATTAAAATGGTGTAATGAATGGCAAATGTCACTGAACCCAGTAAAATCAGTTTGTATGACCATAACAAGAAAGAAGGTGACTTTGCGGTACAAATACAGCATAGGTCCACAGGAACTAAAAATAGTAACAGAATATAAATATCTAGGACTAATATTTACTCAAGATTTGAGATGGAATGCGCATATCAATCAGGTGTGTAGCAGAGCAAATAAAGTATTATGGGGTCTCAGGCGAAGACTTTACAGCGCAACTCCTGAAGTGAAAAGATTGGCATATAAGGTATTAGTAAGGCCAATTATTGAATACGCTAACATTGTATGGGACCCCCACACTGTAACCAACCGTCATAAATTGGACAGAGTTCAACGACTCGCCTCCAGATTCATATTTAATAAGTATCATATTTAAAAAGTATCAGCGCGTGCACTCTCCTACTAAACTATGCAGACGCGCAAACTTCTCCGCTTTAGAACTAAAGACTAAGTTTGACCGACTGAAATTTTTCTACCTAATTGTTCATAACCAGGTTAAACCTTATTTCACTGATTTCTGTATAATTTCAGCAGATCAACGCTCCAGACACAAGCACAGTTTATACATAGACCCGCCAGTTACACGGAATGATATATTCAAGTATAGTTTCTTTCCTAGGGCGATCAAAGAATGTAATGAATTACCCAATCCACTTGTCACATGTTCCTCTGTCAGTGCTTTTACTGCTGGTTTGGAGAATCTTATTTTTCCGGATATGACTGCATCATAGCATTTGTTTCTGATGCGCATATTGCGAGTGTTTTGTCTTTGATCACTGCATGTCACTTTTTACAGATACTGCTATTGTATTGTTCTTTGTTCTACATGTACCGATATTTTGTATATTTTTGTTGTATTTCTATCAACTCCTGTAATGGTCCCATCCTTGGACTGACAGTATAAATAAACAAACAAACAAACTCTTCGATGGCTGAAAAATTATGCAGTCCTGCTGATTAACAATTACACGGGACGGTGTGAGCGTATGAATGCCGGAATAAGGAAAAAAAAAGCGATGAAAGGTTTCATTTCTGGCCGATTAACAAACTAACCGGAATCCAAGAACGTCCGTGTATTTAGATTAAGGTGTACTTCAAAAATTCCATGTGTTCAAAATTAATCCGGCCCGCACTAGCGCGTAACGGGCCGCTACGTGCTACTAAGTTTTTCCATGTATCCATCCATCCTCTGTTCCAGCATGCCACATCGACCCAGCGTTTATTGGGCAAGCTAACTTCATGAATCAATCAATCAAACAACCAAAAAGTACCAACGAGTAATATCTAGACTTTGAAACAATTCTTTTAAATAATGTAATATTCTTGTGAATGCCAAAAGGAACTCGTGAATGGAACCTTCAACTACAGGCTAGTCCTTGACAAATTATTGACTCAGGGAGTGCTTGCTCAGCAGTTTATATTTCTCGGCTGTCTATTTCGGTAATGTTATTAAACGATCCATGCATTCAGTTGAAAAAAAGAAAGAATAGCGAGAGGTGCGCAGACAGGAATGATTTCCTTGCCCCACCTGCGTATTCTCCCGTTGCATGCACGCAATCGGCACAGTCGATTAAACGGGTCTGAAAATCAACCTGCCTGGCGAATATGACGTTATCTTTTCCCTTAAGGTGCAAATAACATAACAGTTTAGAGTGAGGCTAATATAAAAACTGCTTGATCTACTGATATTAAACAAAACACACACAAAAATTCGGACGACTAGCCAAGCGTACGGTTTTATAGGTCTGCATGTGCAAACGTCGACACGATTTCGAATGCGTCTGCACGCACGTGTCAGACGCCTGTAAAGTAGGCTTCTCCACAATAGGTGAGCATGAGAGAAGCCCTAACCTGCGATTCCTTTTGTTTTACCAGAGCCCTCTGGCAACTTATTGAAGGACTAAAGTTTTACTTAGCGGCTATGGCGTTGCGGCTGAGGACGAGGTCGCCGGTTCGATTCCTGCCCGCGGGGGCCGCACTCCAAAAGAGGTGGAAATCAAAAACGCCCGTGCACGTTAAAGAATTCTTCAAGTGGTCAAAATTATTCCGGAGTTCTCCACTATGGCCTCACTCAAAGCACCACTGTTGCTTTTGGACGTTGCAACTCAACTCATTAAACTTATTAAGCATGTTTCTTCTCGTTCTTGTTTCATTCCGGTGTGATAGCACGTGTTCAAAATGTGAACAATGATCATGATGCTGAGGAGCATAATACAGCATTGAAAGGTGAAAGCTATGACATCACGACATAATCATATTATGAACGGCAAGATATCGTATCGGAGTGGTTACGAAGTGCCACAACTGTTTTGCGCAGCTGTGCGTTGACGCATTTCGGTCGGTATATTTATTTAATTCAATGCACACATTACGCTGACTTTTGCGTAATGATGAGCGAGAAACAACAAAACACATCTGTTATACTTTCCCAGGTTTACGGCTGCCTTTGTTGAAAGTAGGCATCACGAGAGCGTTAACAGGCTTCGATGTTCCAATTTTATGCATCAGTTACGACTAACCAAAACCCGGTCCACAGCTGTTTTTCTTTTTTTTTTTTTTTTTATGGGCCGTCATATTTCTCCCCACTGCACCCAGAGAGGTCCTGACGCAGGCAAAAAGCCGATATGGCGCCGCAGCAAGCACTTTTGGCGCAGGGTCCAACGTACGTGTGCTTACCATATACCAAGGAAATAACTGATATAGTCGATGTTGTGGAGACGGGTTTGCGCGAGGCTTACCCTCCAAGCGCGGTCAGGACGTGACGCTCCTCCACACCGCGACGCACAAAGGACGCTACGGCCGGGTTCGTCGATATGGCGCAGAGAAGGCACCACCGACAAACAAACGCGTTTTCAAACGAAGGTTGTATTGACACACAAGTGGCGTTGTCGTGGTCACGCAAAAAAAAAAAAAGCAGTTGCTCCCAGAGCATAGCAGTTGCGGGAAAGGGCGGTTTGATGAGTTGACAGCTGTGCCGGAGCGTCAGTCAAGGATTCCAACTGCATAGGCGCGCGCTCACGCCACGCGCGCAACCAATCAGAGCCGTTTCGCTTCAGCCGGGGAGAGAAAAGGCAGGAAAGGGTTTCGCACGTGCGCTGCGCCGGCTTCGTTTCCACTCAGTCTCGGAAAACTGACGGGACGACCGCGCATTGTGCGTTCCCTCAAGGAACAAGGCAGGGTAAGACAAGCGGCGAGGGACAACTCGCCCGTGAAAGGGCTCGCCGCCGGCGCGCCAATCCAGCCGTTAGAACCGCCCGAGCCCAGGCAATCCGACATCACCGAGATCCCGAGCTCAGCTATAGCGGGAGCCCGAAGCAATCCGACACCGTTACATGTGGGTTACCTAACCGGGAGGAAAGTCAGGTGCACGCAGGACAAGCTTCGCTTACCTCCATTTTCCGATAGAGGCAGGGTTGGTCACTTTTAACCTAGGATGCAACAGTGCGACAGTCAAGGGTTGTGGGCAAAGGCTAACGGCAAGACCAGTCGAGTACGCTTGCTTGCACAGAACATTACATCATGCAATATTCTCATGTCATGTTATCCACTTTAGTCTTTAGATTTGACCTGTTGCAGTGTTCTACTTTGGTCTTTAGATTTGTCCTGTTGCTCTCCTATCCTCTTTCCTTTTTCCTCCCCTCCTTCCTATCTTCTTCCTATCTTCCATTTCTGTGTTGCAGTCACCTCCCTTCAGAAGAGTAGGCAGGCGTTGTGCCCCTTCCGGTGGCAGTTGCCAGCCTGCTCCTCGCTTTCCCTTTCCTGATATCTGTGTATATGTGTTCAAAACAAATAATAATAATAATCCACGTTAGGGAACTTTCGGATAGGAGCCGCAAACGCATTGCGGCCGGAAAGAAAAATAGCGTCAGCGTCTCTGCGCATGCGCGAGATACAAATAGTTTTGCGTCGGCGACGTCATTTCACCGAAATGGGGCAGCGACACAAATTCAACGCAAAAGTTTTGCATCATCGAACATGGCGGCACCCATCGAGGTGGCGGCTCTCGCTGTGTACCACATTGGCTAATACCATTCTGAACAATGTACCACGTGCGATTCTGATCGCAGCGGCACTTTTTCGGAGCCCCACTATCCCCCATAAACATCGAAAATGTTTACCTTTAATCCTAGAATGTGGCATCCTCCTTCTGTAAACTCTGCGGCCCCACGTGGGTTCGATGAACACCGAAATAAAGTGCCAGCAAGACGGTACAGCGGCATTACATTGTACGTCTGGCAGAAAAAAAATGCACGAATGGCGAACCGGACTACGTCGGGCCCATATTCTCACTATAGAGTGAGAAACTCTTCGGACGGGCCTTCTATGATGATAATGATAGTGTGCTGTTAGTTTTGATTTGTTTTGCTAGTTGCGAAGCATCGACAGGATGGTTTTGCTTTTTGCCTGCTTTGGCGCAGGCTCCGCGCAATTTTCCGCTAAAATGACGTTTTGGCGCAGAATGGTGTAAAGACTCGCTCTCGGCGCAGTTTGCGCAGCTGTTCCACCACTGCGCATCTCCATAATTCTGCCGTATTACTTAGCCCATTTTCTTTTAACCTTGGAACAAAGCAATGAAACTACGTAGACGAAAACGCAGATATGACAAAGGGAAAGTGATATCTCGTTATGCTTTATTTTTCTTGTCTGATTTCAACATCGATAAGAATTTTTTTTCTATCGGTACGCATTCACAACAGGCAGCGATGCATATCTTCCTCGGGGTTTCCTTTAGTATTTTTTTTCCATCTTTCGTCGTCTGCTTTGCTTATTCAATTCGTCTGCGGGCGTCTCGCGTAGCAGACGGTCACGGACCGTTGCGGACGGCGACGACTAAGGCGTGCAATTTTTTTACTTGAACCACCACGAACGCGGGCGCAGAGCCTCGCTGTATATGCTGTCATCTGCGTCAAGCCCTCGTAGCAGACGGCGTGCGCGCGCGCGTTTTTGTCCCCGCGCGTAATTGCGTGCAGTGCATCGGAAAGTGAATGCTGCAATAACCTACGCACGATGCAGCTGTCAGGAGAAAATAGAGCACCGAAGTCTCATAAATACCTTGAAACCTTGGTTTAATTTTTCTTATCTTTAAATATTCACCTCGCCCCTCGAAAGCTTAAACATTACAGTTCCAAATATTGCCGTATTCCGCGCACATACAACATACGAGAACAGCAGAGAAAACTGATATTTGTAAGCGCGGATTGATATCGTTTGGTCGACGGTGGTTCGGTCTGTCTAGCGTATAGCGGCCACTTGAACGACAGGTTTCATGGTGCTGCATTGAACTGATAGGTGAAGTTCGGTCGTCCCCTCACGGGCTAGGTTTGACTGACACTCGACTCGCTTTCTGCGTCTGATCTTTTTTTTTTTTTTTGCGCTCGCTTCGTTTAACACCTGTTGTCCTAGTTTCTCCACAAGTCGCTGTACGCGTTCTTACGATAGAAGATTGAAGAGGGGAAACGCAAAACCGTAACGCTAGAGGAAAATTTGCCCCCAAGATGGAAAACACGAAGAAAAAAAAAAAAGAAATCGAAAGCAAAAGAAAACCGTGAACGGCGAAAGTGGAACTCTCGTTATCATTTCAAGTTTCTCGTTTGATTCACTTTTCTTTTTCCCGTGTTCAACGACCTTCAACGAAAATGTCTGTTTGCATTTGCGTGACATTATAGGGCCACAGTTCTCTCGGATGTATTGGAGCTTGACGCAGGTGTGTGATGCACGTCTGTGCGATGGTCCAGACGACCTTGATGTGTCGTCTGCGGAAACGTTAACGCGATGAAGCAGTCGAATGGAGAACGCCTCAGGCCATCGAATCACTGCACCGCATTGAAACTAATACGTGCTCTTGTTAATAAGCCGCTCGTACACGCGAAGGCGTTATAACGTGCCTTTTTTTTTTTAATTTACACCGTGGGTAATCATGAATAGCACTCCTGACTAATGAGCGCCCATAAGACACAATACAAGGTTGATAAACTTGTGACACTTGAAAATATGAGAAAAGTGAACATCAATAACAAGAAAAAAAGTATATTCGCGCAAAACTGCGACAGAAATAGCTTTGAATGGTTTCTTTGCTAAACGTTCAACTTCTTCAATGATTCAACGATGACAGCATCAGGTGATACGAAAAATAAAGAAATCCGGCATTAAAGTTCGCATACGTGCTAATTAGTCAATATAACAAAAACGCCATGAGACAGAAGCCAATGAAATAATACGTAAAATATGCTTTAAGAAAGAACATTTCGAGTCTTGATAATAAATTCATTCAATCCAAAATTTAGTTTCGCCCCATTCATTGCATCTTAGGAATAATGAAAAGCGTACAGCAGCAGAAGTAAAGATTTTCCGATTTAGTGAGGGTTGTCAAGTTTTCAGAATGGGGGCCCCGGGCGAGAAGTCTACATGAACGTCGGATCAGAACGCAGCAACTATTTCGTGCCTGTACAGCGTATACTTGAAAAGCACCGAACCAGCCACCTCAGGTATGCGCTGGACGCGAAACATTGTGGAAAGCGACAAAAATAAGCGAGCCAGCTACATGATGACATGCTGACACCGCGAGTGCGGACACCCAGCCGTCAAACTCGTTTTACTAAAACACTTTACACGTAATAGTTAAACCTGCAGCACAGATCGAATCGTGTTTCAAGCTGTACGCGAAACCTTTTAAACAGCACTATTCGCATCTGCGCCTTTGCCTTTCATGCGCTATCTTGGCATTCACGATTGCGCCCACAAAGCCAGAAGGGAGGTAACACTCGCTCCCGGCCCCTGTCGTGGGCTGCCCTGGCGATGCCTTGAAGCTAGACTCAAGTGAAAGTGTTATCGCCGCGACCCTGCCGACGGCCGTTCCGACTGACGACCTTCCGCAAATCAAGACGATTTTCTCGCTGACGAGGTAAGGTTGCTTACAGTTCTCGCTTGCACGCCGCTTACAGACCTTACAGGCTATAAGCTCATTCATGGAGCGAGAGACCTCGAAGCAGGTCATCTGCGAAAGCCATCTTAGATAAAACGCGGCGGTCGCGGGATCATTATGAGAGATACGGCTCGGCCCCGCTCTGTATTACCTGTGGAACAGAGGCTATCGATAGAGCAATGCGCAAGGACTTTGCGCCAGGAAAGAGGTGTACGGCGCGTGCGGACGGGTCAGATTTTCTTGATCTGGTTTAGACAAGTTATCGAGAGTTCTTGCTTTGTGTTCCGTGTTAGTCTTTACGCTGGTCACTGAAATTGTTTGACGTTGTTTCCTGAAGGGTTCAATTCCTTATCTATAAGCTTTTACTGTGTAGTCGGCTTTTTCTTCTTCTTTTCAATCATAATATACGCAGTTTGTAAACTCCGGAATATACGCCAATGTTGTTTTGTGATCACAATAAAAGGCTGACCGAGTGGTTGATATACACTTATTCACTGCACTATGCTTGTGATACTCTCAAAGCACATACGCAAGAAGTTTACAAACATCTCATAAAACCCCTCTCTTATACGTATAATACCGGTGTTCTTAAGCGAAGGACATTGCCCATTTGCGATAATCAGCGTACATTTTCGCATTGTATTTCACTCACAAGAGAATCGAACCCGCGACCTCGTGCTCAGCAGCCGATCGCCATAGCCAAAGAATCTCCACGGCGGGTACTTTGGAACGTTCAAAACCGTAATTTAATGAAGTTGCCCAAGGCCTGCAGTTTCATCGTCTGTCATGACCACTCGCAGAATCATCGACAATGCGGCCTTCACCTCTAAGAAAAACAAAAGCTACCTCACAAGGCCCAACCAGTACTCGCTACGTACGCTTATAGGACGCTTGAGACGCGATATCCCGGCACACGCAGCACACGTACAGAGATAGCCGCACCAAGTCGCCGGACCTTGGCGGGCCGCATACGCACGCCGTTCTTTCGCGCAACGTAGTTTACTAACAGCGCGATTATATCTCTTGTTTACGCCCTCGGCCCGATTGGATTGAAGGTTTGCAGCGGCACCCTTTCATGGAAGGACGCGCAGGTGAGATAAAGGACCTTGGCCCCGAAAGCAAGAGAACGCGAGCGGCGAAGCCGCTGCATGCTTCTACCGTCTGCGACAGGTTTCATTTCTCTTCCGCCGTCTGCTATTATACGGCGCTTCTGTTGGTAGATACCAGACGACGAGCCGACGAATGCCGTATTTTTTCGCGTACAGCATGGACGCCGCGAATGCCCTGTCGTGTCCGTCGCCACCGCTGGTCTTACCAATACCAATAATTAATTAATTACTTAATTGATTAATTAAGTAATTTCATTTAGCCTTCCTTTGACAAGAGGGGGACAGTGGCCTGTCTAGGCTCCCAACACCTCTTACATGGTGACCCACGGCGGTGCAAAAGAAAGAAAAAAGAAGGAAAACACATTGCTACAAATAGCAGCAATGCATGAAATGTATGTATGTATTATTATTAGATGCACAAACATACAAACACACAAAGGAAACAAGGAGAGAGCAAGCTGACAACTGCCACCGAGAGGGGCACAACGCATGCCTACTCTGTCGGGAGGGAATGAAAAGAGAGAAGAACATAGGAAACAAAGAAATAGGGAAGTAAATAGGAAATAAACGACAGAGACACGAACAGAAGAAAGTAGAAGCACGGAGAAAATGTCTATAAACGAGGGGCCAAATCAGTTTTCTGCATGAAAGTTAGCAAGGCTCTAGGGCCTGGTTGTGCTGAGGAAATGTACGTACGTCATGCATTAACATTTATGCACTGTATACACAATGAAATGTACGTACGTTATGCATTATGCACGCAATGCATAAAGATTGCCGTGAAATACAGAGTAGAGATATTCATTTAAAACAACAGCAGCAAAGTCAGCCTCACTGCAATTATCTTCCCGCACCGTCGCGATTACTCTCATCATCCTCAACCTATTTTTATGCCCACTGCAGGACTACGGCCTCTCCCAGCAATCTCCAATTACCGCTGTATGACGTTGGCCGATTCCCGACTTGCGACTGCAAATGTCCTTATTTCACCCACCTCAGCTAATTTTCTGTGGTCCTCGACTGCGCTTCCCTTCCCTTGGCACCCTTGTCACACCGGTTATTTGCACCACGCTTTATATGACTTACCCAGATCCATTTTTTCCTTTTTCTCTCTTAATGTCAACTAGAATATTGGCTATCGCCGTTTGTTCTCTGTTCCCCATCGCTCTCTTCCTGTGTCTTAACATTACGCGTAACATTTTTCGTTCCATCGCTCTTTGCGCGATCCCTTCTCGAGCTTCTTTGCTAATCTACAAGTTTCTGCGCCAGACGTTAGCACCGGTAGAATGCAACGATTGTACACGAAATGATAACTACAACTCCCGTCAACCCAGCTACCTTGAGGGCAGCCTTTGCTTCGGTGTCTGATATCCAAATAGAAGAGAACGGAGAAATCGCACTTCTCGATGTTCACCCCAACCATTTTGATGGGTATGTATGTAAAGGTTAAATTATACGGCGTATAAAAGTGACGCGCTAGCTTTTTCGGTAGCTAAGCAGACATAACCCCTTGGTCTTGCTTTCTTCTTCAGTGACCTTGTGATTTCTTTATCTAGAATGAACGCTTTGCTACCGCCCATGACTGATTCCGTTCGTTATTATTTTGCGTACTATATAATGGTATGCACTGCTGAAATGTATGGTTGTTCTTGTATTGGTTTCCTCTTGTTACGCTAAGACAAAGAAACGTGTTCGAAATCCACTTAGTGACGTAAATATTATGTGTAACATTTTGAAAATCTTATGCAGCATATGCATATGCTTCAGTTACCGAGGGTTGCTGGACCGTTGTCAAGAATTGCAAAACACCAATCGCCCAATCTATATCGGTTTGCAGTGTGTACTGTGAACAGAAATTAAAAAAAGTATTGTAAAAAGAAAAAAAAAGTTTTAGGTTAGTCAGTTAATCAATTTTTTAGCGAATATTCTCAAATGCGACAGAAAGGAAACTGAGGAATGAAATCTACAACCGCAAGTCAGCAATGAACATATAACGATTCTGTAAAGTGCACTTAGTGAGACGTCCGAAGCAGAGAAAAGTGATGTATTAAACACCACTCTAGTATATAATGCTAATTTGTGAGTGGGAGTTTTGCCAAACTCTCGTGAACATTGTAACCACTTCACTTCAGTAAACTTGTATATCTATCACATTTCTGCACTTAAGAAAGCTCGAGAAGACACTTTACAGAACTGCGAAATGTTCTTGGGTGCAGAGTTACAGATTTGTCAACTTTGTTTCAGTGTAGAGTTTATTATTTTTTTTTTTGCCAAGCATTTTTCGGAAATTTTCGTAGAATGCATGATGCACTAAATCAAAATACTGTTTTCTGTAGAAGCCAACAAACATTGACACCAAGGACAATATACGGGAAATTACTCGTGCTTAATAAATTAAATAAAGAAACGATAATTTAATGGAAATTAAAGTGGATGAAAAAACAACTTGAAAAACATTTGTTTTTTCGTCCACTTTAATTTACATTACTTTATCGTTTTTTTATTTCATTTATTATGCACAGGTAATTTCATCTATGTTCTCCTTGGTTTCAGTGTTTGTTGGCTTCTTATGATATGACTAATAAAAATAGGGCCCCTCGGTTAACCCCCTTTCTTCTCGTTTGTTTTCTGTAGAGAAACTAGAATACAATTTTATTTCTTTAGCGCAACAAATATGTCACTAAAATAGCTCCAGCGGTTTTCTTACGAAAGCATTTCTGCGTTCCGCGTGTACGGTAAAACCTCCTTATAACGAAGTTGGAGAGCCGGAATTGTTATGTCCATTAATTCGTCACATCAATTACTACATGTACCCTCAAACGTGAAAATAACGGATACAAGGAAGTGAAATTACCCCTGAAATCCCCACAGAGAAATCATAGTGCAGTACATGCAATGAAAGATATAACTAATTCTGGCTCCCCCTTCACACTTCGTTATAACGAAGTCTTACTGTACAGCGATATCAACATCCACAGGGACTTCAAAGGGAATTTCGCTTACTTCGTTCTATGCATTTCTTCGTATTCGAATGCAACAATCAGAGTTGGCCCTAAGGGAATGCTTCCTCTTGTGATAAAGCGTCACCTGGCGAACGTTTCTCGCGTTCCACTCTAGCATTTGGGCCGTCGTGACTGAGGAAAAGTCCTAGAAACTTGCTAAATTGAGCATTTGGCTCTTTTATGCTATAAACGTAGCCCTGCTTTACCATTAGAAAATATAACTAATGAGACACGATTAGACACCGTTGCGATGACGCTGTAAGCCCGTGCCGCGAAACTTCCGAAAGGCCAGAGAATTGGCGACTTGATATATCTGCATTTCGTAAAACAAGCGCGAACCGAAAACACAAAAGGGCGAAGAATGCCACGGGACCAAGCGCTGACTCGAAACTAAGCCTTATTCGTACACAACAATTGGGCAACACATGTACGCGCAGTATACCATATCGAGATCCTCTCTACGTAAGCACAAGCAAAAAAAAAAAAAGCATGTTTCCACCTTAACCCTCACAACAGGCGGTGCCACAGCGAGTTATACAAGCTCCTCCTGCGAGATTCGATACCGAAGGCTGCACTATATATATAATGCAGTCAGCGCATTTGTGTGCAATTGGCGCTGCTCAGACGATCAACCAGGCGTTCAACCAGACGATCAACCAGGCGAGCACTTGCCAACACGGCAATGCGTGGACATAGGCGCATAATCCTTTGTTTGTTTGTTTAGCGCAAAAGCACAAGCACGAGTGTCGGTCGTCCTCTCTTGGCCTGTAACATTGAACGCGGCTTAGTAGGCCGCTACTCGGGGTAAAACTGGCCAGTCTGCTGCTCCAGAAGCGTAATTCGCTGATACAGCTAAACTTAATATTCTTCCTCATTACACCTGTTCCAGCCAATTCAATCGCTTACGCGAGTCGTAACACGTCCGGATAGACGGTATACACCTACATAGGCGGCCTCTTTCCACTTCCGCCTGAAGCGAGGACGCCCTCGCACATAGCTTCGGGTATTACAGGCTCAACCCTGGGCGCGAAGCTCTTTACGAACTGACTCTTTAGCGCCCAAAGGCCCCTCTGGTGCGATATACGAAAGGTCACGCCTTAAGGATTTCCCGGCTCGGTATGAAAGCTTCTCAGCGGGTGCGTGGCCGAGAGCGCGGCAGCCTCATATCCAGTGCGATATCTCGCGTGGTGAACGAGAAAGGAAACAGAGGGTCACGTTTCTTTTGTTTTTTGTTTTGTTAATCACAACCGTACGAAGCCAACAGATAACGACGCCAAGGAAAGCATAGCGGAAGTGATTCGTAGTTTTTAATCACAGTGCTGCAGCGATGATAAATTAAGGGGAAACGAAAGTGAACGAGAAAAAAAAATTTGCTTTTGCCGCCAGAGGGCGCCGAACCCACAACGTCCGTCAAAAAACGACAAAAAACGGAGACGTACAAAAGCAAAGTTCGCAAAAGGGGATCAGATAATTTGGCCGTGGGAGTTCATAGGTTCTTTTTTCTTTAACCTAGGTAGGATAAGGCAGTATAATAGCAAGAGCTTGGTGGCGCAACCACCGCCCCGTTCCAAAGGGGACGCTCATAACATCCATCCATCCGTCCGTCCGTCCGTCCATCCATCCATCCATCCATCCATCCGTCCGTCCGTCCGTCCGTCCGCCCATCCGTCCGCCCATCCGTCCGCCCGTCCATCCATCCATCCGTCCATCCGTCCGCCCATCCATCCATCCATCCATCCGTCCGCCCATCCATCCGCCCATCCATCCATCCGTCCGCCCATCCATCCGCCCATCCATCCATCCGTCCGCCCATCCATCCGCCCATCCATCCATCCGTCCGCCCATCCATCCATCCATCCATCCGTCCGCCCATCCATCCATCCATCCATCCGTCCGCCCATCCATCCATCCATCCATCCATCCATCCATCCATCCATCCATCCGTCCGTCCGTCCGTCCATCAATCCGTCCGTCCATCAATCCGTCCGTCCATCAATCCGTCCGTCCATCAATCCGTCCGTCCATCAATCCGTCCGTCCATCAATCCGTCCGTCCGTCCGTCCGTCCGTCCATCGATCGATCGATCGATCGATCCGTCCATCCGTACGACGCGTGCGTGTGACTATCACGTGTGCCACGGCGGCAGCTGTTCCCACGTCCACATTCTTGGGCATTTACGCATGTGTAACCCTGGGAGTGTTCGCCAGCGCCGCTCAGGCCATCGCGCTGTTTTTGTTTTTTTTGCCCATTTTCATATTTCCATATCGCCTCCGCGCTTTCCTGGGCCTTAGTATTTAAGAGGAAGCTTTAGCTCGGGCCCAGCTCCGACGCAGCCTATTCAAATACATCTAAAACGCAAAAACGCTTTTCTGAGATAACCACTGGACCGATTTTGATGAAATTTGTTGCAACTGAGGAGAAAGTTAAATTCTAGTGACTGTTGGAACCGGAATTTCGATTTAGGGCCCGAATTTTGTGAAAATAATTTTCGAAAATGCGAAAAACATAAACGCATGAACTTTACAAATTCATAAGTCTGCATAAAGAGCAGATATCGCGGTTCTGTAAGCGGCATACATTAGATCATTCAAAGTAGACAAATATGATATGTCAATTTATACCTTACGTGAATTCGTTACGTTGTGTACAAGGTTTCTGCAAAAGCTGTATTTACATATTACTGAATATTTTTTTGGATTCATGCGTAACATATCCATTTTGTCCGCTATAGATGTGCTATCAGATCCAATTCACAGAATTGTAATATTATTTTTCCTTGCCGAATTATAGACTTGTAAACTTAATAGCTTCGCTTTCTGAATATTTTTGATTTTTGCAAATTAAAAAAAAAAACAATGACGATCTAAATCAAGGATTTCAAATGAACAGTCACTAGATTGTAAGCTTCTCTTTTAAATGCAACAAACCTTGTCAAATTTGGTGCAGTGGTTGCCGAGAAAACCGAATTCTCCTTTTAAATGTACTTAGATAGGAGCAAGAAATGGGCATGGGCAGGACACGTAATGAGGAGGGAAGATAACCGATGGTCATTAAGAGTTAGGGAATGGATTCCAATGGAAGGGAAGCGTAGCAGAGGGCGGTAGAAAGTTAGGTGGGCGGACGAGATTAAGAAGTTTGCAGGGACAACATGGCCACAATTAGTACATGACCTGGGTAGTTGGAGAAGTATGGGAGAGGCCTTTGCCCTGCAGTGGGCATAACCAGGCTGATGATGATGATGAGATAGGAGCACCCGAGCTAAAGCTTCCCCTAAAGGGTTCCGTGTCACAGAAAATCCGGTGTCAACGTAGGCGTCGGCGTTCGCGACCGAGAAAATCATCCCGAACCACGCAGATTCTGTACGGCACTAAAGCTGTTCTCATATCACAAAAGTTGCTCACACCTTGTCTGATGTTCTTTACAAAGTTATTCCTTGTGAACTTTGAGAATGGCAGCCCACAAACAAACGTTATGAAACAAAACACCGACAGCGCATGCACTTTAGGTTAAATCTTGTCAGAATGAAATATCAACACTCCGGAGACCCTGGTTCGATTCCCACCCAGCCTATCTTGCAAGTTGTTTTTATTTATGAAGTGCCTCCCGGGATTTATAGCTCACGGCCAACGCCGCTTACACCGGCTTTTCTGCGACACGAGCTCCTTAACGCTGTCGCGTTAGAAGTGCGAAATAATAACATAAGATCGACCTACGCAGGAGGCCGCGTTTCTACGAGAAATCTCGCCTTCGTGCATAGCGTTCGCCGCCAGCGCGTTTCCCGATAAGCATTAAGGTTACGCATAAGCTGCAGTTTCCCGGAAGCCTGAGAAGCAGTCAGGGATATTTGAATGCTGTCGCGTTCCACTCTTAAAGGCGAAGCTTAAGCGTCCTCGAAATCTTTTTTTCATACTTGAGTTAAAGCGCAAAAAATAAAAAAAAGAATTTGGAGGACGCTTAAGCTTCGATCCTCACACGTTGGATGTGAGCGTAACCTCCCTACGGAAGTAAATAATTATTAAAATTCGTTCACACGTCAAAGAATGTTGGCACTGACGCCGAATTTCTCAGCGAGGTTCCCCGTAAGCAAAGCAAAATAACTGAGCTGTAAAGAAAATTGGTATTTAGGTGGAAATTGAACCCATGACTTTCGGAATGCGAAACGGCTATGAAGGCTAGTTGGTTCCAGCGTGGTAGAGGGGGTCGCAGTGAATGCTTTGTGGTCTTTGACTTAGTGGCGGGAAACGAGAACAAGAGAAGTAGTCAGAGAACACTTAAAACGCTATCCATTGCTACTCTTAAAGACGGAGCTTAATCCCATGGTTTTTTATAACTTTTCTTGCGGCAGAACGACCCGAACGCAATGAAGAGAACTTTGAAATCGGTGACCTCGCAGTGACGTACAGGCGCAGAGGCACCGTATATCAAGCCTCCCTTTTATTTAAGACAAATGTGTGCTTCAGAAATTCCCATAAGTTGGCAATATACGTACAGGTTTAATGTCGCAATTAACTGTTTTATTACGCCGAACACGTTGCGCTTACTGGTGTTACCTTGTAAATCAAAATCAAACGACCCCAGATGGTCTGACACACGACAAAACCCGGAGATCGATACCAATAACGCTTCGCATTAAAAATGCTTCGTCCTTAACGCAAATTCTGACCTTCCTAAAGTTAGCGACAGCTTTGTCGTTTTGAATGTTCTCCCCACACACGCTTGCTTGCGAGGTTCACAAAAAAAGAAAAAAAGAATTAAGAATTGCGGCAGATCCCATTTCACGATGGCCATCGACGGTAATGCGATAGCATTAAAGCAACATACTGGCACACCGCATTGCCGAAGTGAAGTTTATTTAAAATCTCTAGTGTCCATTCTCAGACTTGCGCTGCTTGGGCTATATATAGGCGACATACAGTGTTTCCGGTATCGGCTCGCTTTGCAATGGCACTCGCTTGGCAAGGTTGCCAATAAGCACGACGACGTAACGATCTATGTGACGACGACGCAATGATAAAAAAAGGAATCATGAAGGCGGTATGACGAACGCGACGAGGCAACAATGAGATCACAATTTTGAAATGATGACTACGGTACAACGAGATCAGCGCCATGACTACTGCATGAGGACAATGGGATGACGAGTGCCAGGCGACGGTGGCGTGACGAAGCTGGAATGAGGACGATGGCATGACAACGGTGGCATAATCAGGACTGAATGACGACAACATGATTACGATAGAACGATCAAGGATAAGCAATGAAGGAAGAGTGACGAAGGCGGCATGCTGAGAAAAAATAAAGTTTTTGAAATGATGACGATGGAAGACGACAGCATGACGGCATGGAGACAACGGTACGTCGACGAGCGTGGCACGACGATGACGTGACGACGACGGCACGATGAGAGTCGTGTGACGAAGTTAGAAAAACGGAGATGGAACGTCCGTCATGGCGCACGACAATACGGCAAGGAATGTACGCATGACGACCCACGCAATGACGTGACAACGGCAGGAGGCCAATCGGATGATGACGAGTTTATGACGATGGCACGACGACGACGGCGTGACAGTCGGCTGACTGACAAAGCTAGAGTGACAATTGAATGAACACGACGGCATCACGATGCGACGATTGTACGGCGTGACATCGGCATGACGAGCCACTTGACAAAGCCTTAATGACGACAACACAACAACCACGTAGGCATTACGACCACGAGCAAATGCCTAGTGGGCTCAAGCTATTAGACGACTTGAGCCACTGGTTAGACGTAGAAGGCACGACGAAGACTGCATAACGAGAGCCAGACGACCACGACATCATCGCGACGACACTATGACAACGAATGCACAACGACTTATGACGAAGGCACAATTATGACGATGGCATGAAGAGGATACGACGATGATGTGATGAAGACTGTTTCGCGAAGACTTAGAAGACGATGGCGTGACGAGAGTCGGATGATAAAGCTGTAGTGACGACGACAGAACGACCCTGACGGTACCGCGACAAAAGCGTGACAACGCAACGAATGCATGACGACGAAGGCGTGAGGACGGCGGCATGACGAGAGTCGGGTGACAAAGCTGGAATCGCGGCGATGCAAGGAACACGATGACGTCACGGCCACGAACACATTCCCACCAGCCCAAGAAAACTTGGGCCACTGTGTCGGCGTGGAAGGCGCGACGAGAGGTAGATCAAGGTGGAATGACGACGATGGAAGGACAACGGTATCGCGACCTCGAGCAGATATCTTGCTGTGGCTTAGGCTGGTAAACGACTTGGGCTCCTGGGTCGTAAGAGGCTTACCACCTTCTTGGCGTAATTAAGAGATCGAGAGAGAGAGAGAGAGAGAGAGAGAGAGAGAGAGAGAGAGAGAGAGAGAGAGGCTCTTTATTAGAAAAACAGAGAATTTTGCCGGCGCGTATGAGTTGAGTGGTTGTAGGCTACTGGTGTGATTAGCCTTGCAGTAGCTGCCGGCAATCGCTCCAACGTAGCGACACTTAAAATACATAAATCATATAAATCAGACACAGACCTCACAACTACACAGTCACTCCTAAGGTCACCATGTGGAGGCCAAATTCGTGTCCTGCGGGTAAGTTAAAAGTAGGCGAGAAACCTCCTTCCTATCTAACTGGTTCCCGAGCGGGAAAACAATGTCCTGAAGAGAACTGTGGGGAATTCCTGTCTTCTTGAGGGACCCGAATAACACGCTCCTTTCCCCGTGATACAGAGTACAGCACATAAGGTAATGTTCTATGTCACCGCACACACCACACGTTGAACATAATGGAGACAACGCCAGGCCAGTCTTACACATCCACGCAGGGATACAAGGGCGCGTATACAACCACTGGCATGCTACTCTGTATAGAGATGGGGAATGGGATTAAAAGATTCCAGAGGAGAGTGGGAGAAAAAGAATAAAAATAAATATGAAATGTCCAAGTGGACCTGACACTAATATTTACAGGTGACATGGTGGGTAAATTTGGGCTTTGCTATATGAAATGTTCAATCTTTAAAGCTTTCCTATTAGACCAATTTCTGACAGGTATATGAACCATAAATCGAAAACCCGCCGCTGTTTTGAAGGGCCCGGCGTTGGCCCTAAGATGCTGGGTAGTGTCAATGGATCGTGGCAAATCATGTCCATTTGTTGCTCAAAAAATTGTCTCCCGTCACGGTACGCGGGGCATTCTAGTAATATGTGTTCCATTGTCTCTAAGTTGCCACGGTTATCACAGTAGGGGTTAGTGGTAAGCCCTATGCGGCACAGATAATATGCCATGTTCAGGCGAAGACGATGGTATAATGTCTCTAAGTGTCGAGGAAGCGGTCGTGATACCATTGATGTCCTTACATCGTCTTTATTCCGCCTTCGTGATCTTCCTCTCGTCAAGCCATCGTCATCACGTCTTTTACGGCAACCCAATGGCGCACCTATCTATCTGTCTAGATAAGTAGATAGATATCCTCGAAACGTCTGAACTAGGCCGCGACAGCTAATCGCATTAAAAGAATGAGGTGAACATTGCGTAATATGTAAGCTAAACAATACACGAGGGACGACGAAGAAAACATGGTTTAGCGGAAAACTATCTCTCCTCCTGTCGCGAGCTTCTTGGCCAATCCACTGAAGTTGGTACGCGTCATGGTACAGGGAGCAAGCAAGTAAACTGTATACAGGTCCACGCCGCTCTCTGGCAGGAAGCGAACGCCTCTTCGCCGGTCTGCGTGCATCGCTCGTTAGTTGTCGCTCCGTCGAGTTCGTCTGCTATGCGCGCATCATACCTTGTAAAACGCGTTGCAAGGTCACGGGGTCGCACAATATTTCATCATAAATAACGAGCTCCGAGTTTCACCGCGGCGCGCGCACTGACCCATATATTCGCGTACGATGACGAGGGAAAAAGAAAAAGAAAAAAAAAAGGTGAAACACGGACAACAAAACTCAAGAAAGCAGAAGACGCCTCGCCACTTGTAGCACGAGCACGCTACGTCGTCTGCTTGAGCAAAAATTATCGCCTGCATACGCCTGTCGCTCTCGTTCATTTTGCCGTGAAATTTGCTAGGAAGTCCTGCTAGATCTCTCACATTTCTAGATAAAAAAAATTTTAATATAAAGACAAAAAGAAAAGTGAGTGACGGCATGAACCTTTCAAGCAGCTAAGGTGTTCATGGGATGACTCGGGGGAAGGACGAGCGTGACTTTTGGCCGGGACTGACAAAAAGAAATGACGTCACTGGTAGCAGACGGAGCGTGGAAATCTAGAAGTTGCACTTTCCAAGGTCGGGAACCAGGAAGAAACAAAATAGATTAAAAATGAACACTGTGCCCTTGCCTTCCTCGTGCCCAAAGCGCGCACCACGGCTTGAGCGTGGCCCGGCGAGCTGTTTTTCGACACCTCTTCGAATGCTCGCTTCGTCTTTGAAACTTTTTTGCTCGCTTGTTCAAATATTTTTCTTTTTTTTTTTCTATCTCACGTACCTTCTAAGCTCGAAACGTATCGTCTGCACCGAACTCAGAGCGACGGTTAAGAAATATGGCGCCCGCGCTGCGCACGTGTCAGTACATAAGCGGCGCGTTCAAAACTCTGCAACGAGCAAAGTGGCAACGAGTAGCTCGTCGCTAAGAGGGATCGAGTCGGGGTTCGAAATAGAAACCCAAGCAGCCAGAGCCCTCCCCTGTCCCCCCCCCCCCCCAGCTCTCCTCGGCTGAAGTAACTTCTTGCGCGTGTACGAAACTACGAGGCTTGCCGCCCCGGCCTCCTTTTCCGGACTCTATGCCGCTGCAGGAGGCTTCGTTTCCTCGTTGGAGCGTCTGGCCGCCTTATTTATTCTTTTTGGCAGCGAGGCGAAAACTTTCACAAACGAAAACACGGTCGTCACGGTTTGTGCGCTGGAGAACTCCGGAAGCCAGGCGAGCGCGTTACGCACAAATCCCTGCTGCGCTCGCGGTCAGGATAAGACGATGCGTAGTGTTTCTTGCAATAGGGAGTTTTAGAAAAAAAAAGGACAGTATATATGGCACAGCAGACGATAACCGAAGACAATCTAAGGCAATAACTGTCGCGATCTATTCATTACCTTACTCTTACTGGCATTAAGCAATGGCACAAACGAGTTTGCTCTAAGTTTATTTAAAGAGGGTATCGCGGCAAGTCCTAACGGGTACGCCCCCATCGTAATGCCCGCGAGGCATAACCTCAACCAGACGTTTGCAGTCTACTTCGTGGCGATTCCTTTTTTTTTTCTTGCTTGTGTTACCTTCCCTTGCCTTACAGCTGTTACCCAGAACAATATCGGCCTCATGCTGAACAAGCCACAAAAAAAAAAAAAGAAAAAAGAAAGGCCAAAAATGTTTATCTTGCTTAAATGTTAATGAAACGGCAACTGAATTAGGCTTTTCTGAGAACTACACGAACTCAATATATATATATATATATATATATATATATATATATATATATATATATATATATATAGTAATATAAGCTTGCAGGGTCAGGGATTACGTAAAGTTAACCAGATTTTTCTAAGCGACGTGATTTAATAAACTACACAGAATTTTCTTCTGTAAAAAAGGTTGGCCTAACAGTGTCGTACGGCAAGATCTAGACTACTCACACTGAATTAGACCGTGGTATAAGTCTAAGAAAAGCGCGAAGATGATTTCAGGGCCCGTCTCGTAGACTTGTCTAATCACGGCTTTACCTGCCAGGTGCACAACTGGCTTTAGTTTTTCCGAGCTAACATCGGAACTAAGTTTGCGAAAGTTACGGACGCAAACTGGCTATTAACGCCCCCGTATACAGCTGTGTATGCGTTACCATAAAATGCTTCCCGTGAAACTACAATTCCGGAAACAATCTGCGGATATATTCTGTGCAGACGACGACCACGAGCGGCGCAGAAGCAAAATCGTCTGCAACGCGTCTCGTCTGGCGACGCCGTCTGCTGCGATAAAAGGCGCAGCGAAAGCGTAGAGTGCAAACTTAACTTGACTATTACGATAACGGCGCATAAATGGTTTCTAGATTTGGAGGAGCAAAGCGATCGCGCTCCTTCAAGTAGGTGCGGCGCCGTCGTGGCACAGAGGTGTAGTACAGGCGTATTGCTCGCGATCGCAAAGCATTGCGCCGACGACGCGTCTGAAATAAGAGTTATTTGAACCTGATGGAATGCGTTGAAAACTTGCTCGGCACATGCTGGTAACTCGGACGCAATCCCCCCCCCCCCCCCCTCCCCCCCCGACTACATTCCAACTTAGAATTCCCCAACAGCTACCTTATCTACACCTGCTTCATATGTGGTGGAAACTTGTTGAAATTAAACTAGAAAAGGATAGCGCAATATATATATATATATATATATATATATATATATATATATATATATATATATATATATATATATAAATGGAAGAGCAGGACACAACCGGCTCTAAAGTCTTCCTGTGCGTCTTTTTTTTCGTTGTTGTTAAGCGTAAGTCATGAACTAGGACGGCACTACGTATTAAACTCGTTGGACACTACATAGTGGAAGTAAGCGAGTGGGTGGGGTTAGTGAGGAGGTGAGGTAAGAAAGTAATAACTTCCTCGGCGATAGGACATTTATTTGTTACATACTGCTAACCCTATAGGTGTGTCCAGGCTGAGAAAAAGGAGAAAATAGTGGCAATGTTGCAGACAGGTTACATAATGTGAACATTTGGTATATTAAAAAGAAAGTTAACTATTTCATCCTATTAACGTTGCGGAAAAAAGAAGTATACTCAACTCTTCCTGGTCCTAATTTTTAAAACGAAGAGACATTTTTATAAAACCTGCATCTGAATGATAAAAGTCGGCGAAAATTGAAAAAGAAAAGAAAAATGCCCACTGGTGTTTTTGGCAAAGAAAAATTGTTTCTCATGAACCGCAAAAAAAAAAAAAAAAAAAAGAAACGAATGCGCCGCACTCGAGGCAGGTTACGTGCATTGCGCACAGCGGGCTCCCAAAAGAATAGAGCGAGGGGGGGGGGGGGGGGGGGGGCAACCTACGCGTGATGCGACGCATGGACATTTGTGAAATATCAAGGAGAGCCACAATTATATCCGGCACAATATCGACAAATTATGCAACACGGCATTGCCGACTCTTGGATATCCGAAAACAACTTTGCTTATTGGAACCTCAGCGAATAACCACACACGGAAAACGGATAAGAAAGACCACGAAACACAGCGCTGATCCCTTCTTCGCTGTGTCGCGAGTGTGTTTTTGTGTAGCCGTTCTAAAAAAGCTCTTCAACCAACTGACCGAAATATGTCTTGGTACAACAAAACCCCTTTTCCAGCTGCCGCGTGGCGGTACTGTTGTTGGAATGTCTGCCATAGGAGAGAATAGATAAACTTTATTAAAACATTAATCGGAACAATCGCTAATGGTAGGGGCCCCTATTCCAGGGCTCCGCTGGCTGTTGCCATCTTCTCAGCTCTCTGGATCAGCTTGAGCTGGTCGTCGAGGGCCGAGCAGGACAGCAGTGCCTACATTGCTCCCTCGTGGTGCTCGTGTCGTGGTGTTCTATGTTGTGTCGCGTGCACTCCGACGTCATGTGGTATAGGGTTCGTGTGGCCCCGCACCACGGGAATTCGTCCCTGTAGGCTGTGGGGTGTATGCGGTGTAATATGTGCAAGGTTCGTGTAGGTGCCCGTCTGGAGCCTACGCCAGGCAGCGGCATCCTCTGTCTTTAGATTTCTACGGGGTGGTGGATATCGCGAGCGACTCCCTCTATGGTAGAGTTCACGATGGCTGAATACTCGAGGTCGACACAGTCCGGGTCTTCTGCAGCGCGCGTGATGAGTGCTCGGTTATGCACGAATCCTCAAGCTGCTCTGTCGGCCTGCAGGTTACCCGTGATGCCAGCGTAGCCCGGCATCCAAATGATGGTTTGGGTGAAGTCCTCAGCGTCCTCCTTGAGCTATTGTGCTAGGACTTGTGCAGCAGGTCTTCCGATTCTTCCCTGTAGGAAGTTGCGGCAGGCTTGCTGGGAACCCGTGAGGATCATCAGTGGTTTGTTTGCGTGCTGGCCTTCGCAGATTAACGCGAAGGCCAGAAGCTAGAAAAGCTGTCGGGGCAACGTGATACCTGTCCTGGACATGACGAGGCATCGAGCAGGTTTCTTGGGTTCGTGTTGTTATAGCTTGGAAGCCCAACGTTTGTAGGGCCTGCAGGCCCGTGCGAGTCCCCGCAAGTCTCTGCCATTGCGAGACGTACGTAAAGGGCTTCAGTCAGTTCGGTGAGGGTGTTGTGTAACCCTAGCGCCAAAAATTTTTCAGTCGATGTATGCTCATCGGCAGGCGCAGAGCGGTCTTGAAAGCCATCCTCAAGAGCGTGTCGGCCTGTTTCGTCTCGGACTGTGTGAGATGGCAGGCTGTATGTGATTCTGCTCAGCACTAGGCTTCTGACCAGTCGAAGGTCGTCCCCTTCCTTCATGATCTGTTCTTGGATGTTAATGTCGATTACGGTCACACCACACGCTGTGCGACAGATGCATTGTGTGCACACGTTCGTCACGAGCATGTGCGCAGAAGTGCAGCGTATACATCCTCATTCTTGCAGGCCCTCCGCCTGGCACAAGTGCGTTATCGAACCAACTGAATTTCTCAAAGTAAAGCACGACTTACACACGGACGCGGTAACATCGCATTGTAATTCGAGCATACGAGAAAACTTAATTCTGTTACGCGGAAACACAAACGCCTTTTCTAGCTGCCGATTTTTGGGTGAGCACGCCGCGAAAAGTCCCGATCTACTAGAGGCTGAAAGCTTCGCTATAAAAGGAGCTGCAGAACCCTACAGGCCAAAACAAACGCAAACTTCGATTCTGAGTTGGGTGTAAGCGCTTTGCGTCGTCTGGACCGCACACACACTCAATTAACTGTTGCGTTTAGCGCCGCCTTCTGCTACCAAGCAAGCCAAAAGTCCAGCAGCAAAACACGAGTTACAACAAACGCATTAATATTTCCGGCGGTCGTCTGCTACATTGTTTCGCTTGTGTCAGCACGGACGCGCCAGGAGCGAAGCCATTGTCATTACGAGGTGCGCGCGCGCGCTGAAGAAAAAAAATGAGGTTAATGAAACGTGGCTCACGTGAGGCCGGTGGTGACGAACGCGACGCGTAGGCCGTTACGTAAAACGCCCATCCTCGCGAACGAAATGAAAGAGCGGCGGGCTCGTTGCGTAGTCACGTGATGGCGACCTTGGACGAGTCCTTGAACGAAGGAAATATAAACGCTAAGCCGGACGCTACACAAGCTCTCAAAGTTTTTCCTTAGCTCTTTAACACCCAAAGACGGTCCCGCATCAATGTCACTGTGTTGAGCGATATTTCTGTTCACATCGTTGCTTTGAGAGTTTCCCTGTAAAGTAGTGGTTTTCTTATGGTGACTCCTTGAGAGTGAGTAAGTATGGTGTTTGTTGGCGTCACACAATCGTTTTTGTTATTATTGCCTTGTACCTTTCTGTGCTTCATGTAACACCAACCAAAGGCCTTCAAACGAAAGCTGGCAGTATTGCTGAAATATAATAAATGACTTGTATATGTCAACTGCGTAGTTTGTCGTCTGACTGCGTGTCAACTGCCACCAATTCCAATTGCGCTTGGAATTGGCAACTGCACACCCACTAATAACGGTGGCTACCTTGGTTAGTTCCTTATGTTGCTAACACTACCATCACGAACTGTAGTCATATCAAGGTAGTAAACTATTTGACGCCCCGGGTATATAGTAACTACAAGGATATTTTTTTAACGAGCCACTGTTCGTATACGTTTAAGGAGCCGCCGCGTCCGGGATCGAAACCGTGAACTCGAGAAATGCAATTGCTCCGCGATGGTTATACACCGGTCTCGGAAATACACCACTAATTTGCGAGTAGGACACTTTCAAATTTTCTCGTATGCATTACAATCTCACGTATAAGCTGCAAGATCACAGTATATTAACTTTGCATGTTTCAGATGCTCTAATGTATGCTGATAATGCAGTTTACATAAGAGTGATAACTGTTTTAGTAGCAGAGCAAAAGATTTGTAAACGTTGTGCTTGAGGTTAACTTATCGATTTTATCCAATTTTCGTTTAAAAGTACGAGCCCCAAAAATGAAGATCTTTCTTGCCACAGTTGCTAGATTTCATTAGCACCGGTTCCACCGGTTGCTTAAAGAAAGCATTTAAGCGTTTTACGTGCATTTAAGTAGAGATATCGGAGATGACCCCGAACTAAAAGTAAAAAAATAACTAAATTGTGGGGTGTGAGCTGCTAAAATTACGATATGATTATGAGGCATGCCGCAGTGAGAGACTCCGCGCTAACTTTGACAACCTGGGGTTACTTTAAAAAAAAAATTATGGGGTTTTACGTGCCAAAACCACTTTCCGATTGTGAGGCACGCCGTAGTGGAGGACTCCGGAAATTTAGACCACCTGGGGTTCTTTAACGTGCACCTAAATCTAAGTACACGGGTGTTTTCGCATTTCGCCCCCATCGAAATGCGGCCGCCGTGGCCGGGATTCGATCCCACAACCTCGGGCTTAGCAGCGCAACGCCAAAGCCACTATACGCCACCGCGGCGGCTGAACATTTCGCGCCTCTTAACGGAACTCCAGATGGTGAAAATTAATTTATGCACTGTGCAGCTTCGACACTTAAACCTCACAATAAAGGTGAAAAAAGAAAAAGGGGAGAGGGGGAGGCGGGGAAGGTCCGTTGTTCCCCAAACTGGAAGATTGAGCAGCCGTAGGAGCACGCTACACGCGGTCAGCTTGTGGAATGTGTATGTTGCGTAATCTAATTACAGACAACCTAAGCACGGCCATGAAAAAGACATAAGAGCAAGTTTTTTTTTCCATTCTAAATATGCCACAATGTCGGACAAAATTGCAGCCTGCCACGAGTGACGTATCTGCAACCGGACTCACTGCGCAGGAGGCGGGCGTGACAACGACTGTTTCGTGTATACTCGCCGGAGCGACCGCGGTAAGCTAGCGAACTTTGCTGCGATCTCGCGACGGGGCCGCGGGCTGCCGGGCCATTCATCACCGACGCTCCGAGTGGAACGAAAGTGCGGTTTCTCGTGTAACAAGGGGCCGCGCGTAGTATACCACGTGTTTATACGCACATTATTTTCGCTTGGTCAACAATGCCTACCTGCGCGCGAAAGCCGCCATTGTGGCACACTCGACAAGCAACGTGTGGTTATGTGCACGCTCTGTTTTTAAGGTTCAGCCTTTGTTTCTTTCGTCATTTTTTTTTCGCCTGGCCGTCACCTAGGCGGGGCCTTTGACCCTCCTGACCAACTCGCAGGGCACACAATAAAGTTCTTTCCTCCTCCTCCTCCTAACGTCGCCTGCCTCAGAGTTCACGGGAGTTCGCGTTTGGCCTGAGAGATATAGCAAGGACAGGAAATGCAGGGAGGTCAACCAGACAGCACCCGGTTTCCTACCCTATACTGGGGGAAGTAGAAAGAGGAAAAAAAGGGGGAGAGTAAGCACCGAGTGCGTGTGCGATATACACTATAAACGGTCTCTGAAGCCGGTGCCCTTCAAGTATTGTACAAGTGCCCGAATCGCTTTTCGTGCCAGTGACTGGTATGGCCACGGTCCGAGGCCAAAATTTTAACATTATGTATGTCTCTATCAGGCAGTTATCCTTCTGGAAGCCCGTTTTGCTTGCGATGGCAAGCTACAATGTATCGTTCTCTAATTTCGCGAACCCTATTGTGTCATACGTGCCTCAGAGATCGGTGCCTGCGGAAAAGTGTTCAACAGCTCGGATGTGGTTACGGCCGCCGTTTACAGGGCGCAGGCTAGATGGCATTACAATACCGCGCCGCAAAGTTTATTAGCTTGAAAAATTGTGGTTTCATGTGCCAAAACTGCTATCCGATTATCAGGCACGCCGCAGTCGGCAACTCCGGAAGTTTTGACAGCTGGAGTTCTTTTACGTGCACCTAAATCTTAAAGTATACGGGTGTCTTCGCATTTCGCTCCCATCATTTGAGATGTTGAATAGCTCTGCTCAAGCAGGCTAAGGGACTGCTTGTAGCCGCCCCGTTGTGAAGAGCACGACATTAAATCGCCATCCTCGTCAGCACATGGTACCACGGTGCATGCGCTCTGGGACCCACGGATCCAGACACACTAGCACCGCAGCGAAAAAAAAGTTTTGCTATAGGCACCATGGTATCAGCGCTATGCTAGTGAAAGTCCATCAACATGCTCCGGAACCGCAAGCTAATCGATGAGCAAACGCAGGTTAGTTACTGCACCGGCTCCCTTCAAAGGGATCCCATATAACGCACGTATAGTATAGTATAGTATAGTATTGTACGGAAACTCAAACCCCTCTGCCGAGCGACGTGGCCCGCTCGGCTCCCTGTTCGCCAGCGAAGGCGGCGGAGCAATTTGTCATTCAAGTGGCAACCTGGTAGGTCGCGGAGTGCCGGGGTTCGCCAAGTTGGTCCCGGTTCTCATCACGCGCAGGCAGCAAGGTCTCCTATACACGACTCGCGAGAGGAAACTAGCGCGACCGATGTTTACGCCCGCTCACGTGGTCACTTGCGATAACAACACGTCAGGGAGGTTGGGTGCGCGCGCAGTCCTCTCCTATAAAGTTCTGAATCCGCATCGCCAGTTACAATAATTTTGCCAATACCAAAGTACAAGTGTTAGAACAAGGCAACTCGTATTGGGTCCGTGCAATTTCTTGGCAGACAGTGTAGGGTCAACTGTCAAAGTCCACTGTGCACGCGACAGTAGGACACTTACAGGCAGAGCAACGAAACAAAGAAAAAGAAACAGACTAGGAACAGCTCGAGTACGGATAAACTATGAAAACTCTACAAAAAAGTTATTATACAGCAATATTTGTACACATCTTCAAGAACAAACATGACACTTCCAACACCATGTTTCCCGGGAATCAAGCGTAAAGCTTTTTTTATTATGTTACAGATAACAAAGCTTGCATTGCTTTATTGCATGATTTATTGCATTTTACTTCAAAAACAAGCTCCAACAAAGCCTAAGCCGTCGCATGGGACTGCGACGACCGATGCGAAGGCTCACTGGATACCGCCACGCAGGAGGTATACTTATACTTTGATACTTATACATCGTACTTTATATATGCACCGAAATCCCATTAAGTCGCAGTTTTGACTTAGAGTCTGCCGCTTTAAGTTAATAAGTCAATCACGCAATCAATAACTTTATTTCCGCATCAAGAAGACGCGGAGAATCTGCACAAAACGTTCAACCTATAGTCTGACAAGGTTTCGCAGCCTATGCAGCCCAGGATTGCGGTGCAAGGAACACAACATTAAGTACACGTAATCCTGCGTACAAAATAGGCAGAAATATTCACATGCGTATACATCTACAGCAAGACAACAAAAGGCAAAACACAAATCAACAGTACAATGAATAAAAACGCATAAATATCCGCACCTAACATATTGCGTAGCAATGAAACTATAGATCTAGAAAAAAAAACTCGTGTAATTCAGATTTACGGCACGATATAATGTCAAGGCGGGACACTAAACAAATAATTATAACGTGTAATAGTAAATCGCGCTTCTGCTGTAGCAAAACGAGGAGACGAGTGTAAGAGCGGCTAATTATTAAATCCTGGGGGTTCGCGTGCCAAAACCAGATACGATCATGAGGCACGCCTCCATGAGCGACTCCCGATTAATTTCGACCACCTCCAATGCGCGGTACACGGGCGTTTCTTTTTCCGCGAAGTCACACTGGTTCACCGGTGCTGTTTGAGATTAAATATATATATATATATATATATATATATATATATATAAACACATACATACATATGTGTAAAGACTTCCATCTTTTTTTGCACTGTAACCAACACTGCCACAAAACGACTGACAAAACTTTAAATATACCTGCAAATGATTGGATTAATTGGCCCCTTTCTTCCCCCATCTCACCCCTTTAGCATTGGTTATTGCAACTCTTGGCATTTATTTGAATTTATTAAGAATGTCAAGTTTAGCGTAAATTTCACGCTTAATACATTTATGCTGTTCAGGTGCCGCCTGCCAGATCGCAGGGCAGCGACGTCACGGTTCAGTAAAACATCACTCATAAACGGATCAGCAGCTCCACATAGTCTTCTGGCTTCTTGCGGTCGTTACTCGAGCCCATCGTGTAACTCCTATGCAAGACAGCCTTTAAGGCTAATATTGCGCACAAACAAATGCTCAAACGCAAATTAACAAAAGCAAAGCAACCCTCGCAACGCGGCCGACCTCCTCTTCGATCCCAAACGTGCGTCACACCCACAACCTTCTATCCCCGACCCCGAATCGACCCAGATCTTCGCAGAACCGAGCCCAGCGACGTGTCATGCTCTTGTGCATTACTGTATGCATGTGTGCGTGCGCTTTGCAAGTTTGTAGATGCACGCACGTATGCACGCAAGCGGCTTTCTTTTTTTCTTCTTTGCCCGAGCGATGGAGCGAGCACGTTTCTTTATAATATGCACCACGTACAGTCGCGGACAGACTATTACGGACCATGAAATCTAAGAAAAAGCTGAATATCTCCGCAACCTCACAACGCAATCTGGTATTTGCATTTTGGACCTCGACTAGAATATGCTAACAACGTTGTCGTGGGCAGTTTTACTGGTTACTGCTAAAGGCTGCTCGGGAATTGAACGTTTTCGGAGATCCCGTGGTCCATTTTATTCTGTCCGCGACTGTACATAGTCGCCAGCGTAAATACAGCCGCACTCCCTCCCAGACCCCCACCCGAGATGGCCGCGCCCTCCTCTGTCGGAACTCCGCGTACGCGAGTCCGTATAGGCGCGTCCTCGGCGTAATCCTCAGGCGAGCCGCAGCGTCTCACCTCCGGAGTAAACGTATAAAACCTGCATTTTTTTTTACGCGATTAACACACTCTGCCTACTCCAGCAACTTTGTGTAAGTCTGCTATCCTCTTCACGCCGTTCTTCCATCCCGCAAGTGTCTACCACCTTGGAGCCACTACATATATATCGCCGAGCAAACACGGGTATGTACGTAATGAATATCTCATTCCCAAATTACATAAGCCCCACCACTTGAATGCTAATCCCATTAACGCAGAATTAGTAATTACGATACAAGCTCTTAACAGAAAACCCGGGAATAGCGCCAGCTTTCGAATGTTCATCCCAACAATGTGAATATGAAAAAAAAAAAAAAAAGAATCGCGCAGATCCCGATTCGCACTAGTCGGAATCTACGCGAAGCGACGCTTACGCAAAGCGGCTAATTGAAACTACTAATGACGATGCGCACATGATCATGACAAGTGTATGCACAAAAAAGCAGCACGACACGTCTAAGGCAACATTTAGGGATTCAGTACCCCTCGCGGTCAAAGTGGGACGTGCCCTTTCTGGAGGATTCGCCGCGAATGGACACAGCCCCAGTGGCACACACCCAATGGGGAAAGCAAAGTAAATCGAAAAATTCGTAAATATGCATTATACGTTCCATTAACGGATCGCTCTGCTTCATCTGATCCCTATTCAGGATTGGGTAACGAAGGGACACATAGAGTACCACATTTCAGAGAATAAAAACCCTAAAATCCCCGATTCCATTTACAGACCGGTCTACTTTTAGATTCCAGTGAGCCGACACATATGCGATTTTTTAGTTACGCAGAAAATAGCTGGACATACGTGGTCAGCATATAATTTGTCAGTCAATCCGTGGGTAGCTTCGAGTATCATTGGTGTATGTGTGTGCCTAATTACAGCCATAGCAAATACGGACGTCTACTAATGCGTAAGCATACTCGGACTATTTACTTCGCTTTTGCCTACACGTCGCTGTTTCTGGAGCTATGCTTACGCATAAGCAGGCAATTCTCAAAATTTCTGTAATGTCTTTTCTTTTTGTTCTTGTTGCTTATCTACCCTACTTAGGCCATATAACATTCTAAGCACAATTCCATTCCACACAATCATGGGGATTACAATTTTCTTTCGCTGCGCCTCTGTACGTTTTAATTCTGAATCAGACAACCTGCTTTTCTCTGGAGGCTGGGAAGCTACTTCAACTTCACTGTCTCGTTCCTACGTTGCCGTAGGACACCTGCTTGTTCTTCGTCTCCATCATTTTCTCTCGATTCTCAGCTCAGCTGGGCATCCGTGCACTGAACGGAGTGTAACGAGTTTCCGGGAAGCTGCATGGCTTCTACTTCGTCATTACGTCTATGTTCAGTCGTGAAGTCTTATCACTCATGGCGACGTGACGAGTTTTTTTTTTTTTGTACTTCTTTATTGCATCAAATGAGTATGCGGAGGCGACGGCCACGTGACTTATTTCAATAGTTTAAAGCTACCAATCGCGTACAGTTGCACTATTATAGCGATTAGATATCTTGATAAATTGTGCACTTATTTCCCAGCTACAAGGCGCTACGGGACAGGATTAAGCATTAAAATACTCGTTGCCTTTTCAGCTAACAGCTCTATGTGTTCTTTTCTCCGACAGTTTATGAACATTTGTTCCAGCACTATAGGGACGAAGCAAGTTTAGGACGCAATAGCTGACAGCCGTTGGCTGCATTCGTCACTTTTGCTTGCATTCCGTCTGGCACGATTCCAAAGACAAAGTAAGAAACAACGGGAACCGAACGTTGCGTTTGTTTGACAGATGACCTGTTTCAGCGGAGCGAGCGTGATCCGAGCGAATTGCTTTCTCGTGTCGCCTAACAAGGCAACCGCGTGGCCATCGAGGACGATAAACAACCGGCGCCCGAAGCGATGTAGACCTTGCTTCCGCGTTCAGGAGAGCAAGACCGCAAATGCGGGATTGTAAAAAAGAAAAAAAAAGAGCCCGTGGTTGCGTTGCGCTAGTGCCGACGAAAGCGAACACACGCTTTAGCGAATGGCCCGCCCTTCGCAGACGACGGGATTGCAGAAGACAGACGAGCGGAGGCAGAAGAAAAAAAGAAGAAAGCAGACGAAAAATGAGTTGCAAACGAGGCTGCAGCGTGCGCGTACTGCAATATAGGAACGCGAATGAATTACAGACCAAGAAAATAAAAAGGTAGAAGCGATAACAGCTCCATACACCGGCCTACGATTCATCCTTGCCAATGACCCCAAAACCCAGAAGCCAGCAGCGGAGGAGGCGGGAGTATCGCGGTAACCTCGACACTCATTGCGGGAAACCTACACCTCTAATACCGTGCAGTCGTCTGAATTTCACTGCCTCGCTTTAGGCCAGAGCACACCTCACATAGGTCGTCTGTATCTAATAGGAATTGGATGAGACAGCTAGTGGCAATGGGCGGGAAGACTCTGGAAACGAGGAGGCCGTTCAGTATAACAATATGAAGCCAATGGATCACGGAGGCTAGGAAAACGAAGGAAAAGTTAACTGTTATAAATTAAAATGCCGAATTATAAATAAGGGCTGATTTTCTGATAAGCTTCATATTCAATGAAAATGAACTTGCCACCGGTGGGAGGCGCACCTACGACTCCCCGCATGATGCGTCGACGAACACAAGTGCCCAAGAAATGTCAGGACAGCCGTCAATTTGCAGCTTAATTGGTAGCGTATTGCACGCGCCTAACACAGGTTGTGGATTCGGCTGCCACTAGCAGCAAGTTCCACATTCATTCCCCTAAGCTCCTTCCAGTATATTTGGCGTTATTCGTATTACTGCTATATTTCCACGAAGTGCTATTTCCTTGGCTTCAAATTGTAATTGTCACCAATGACGAAACTAAATAGCTCAACAGAGAAAGACAATATGAAACAGGGGTGCCATGCCAGAGTTCGGGTTTGCTAGCGGTAGGGATACCTTCAAGCACCGCGTCAGCTTTATAATGCTGCACGCAACTACGGCAATCACGTGAAACGCGGAAAGAAATCGAGTCGCGCCACCGCGCGCAACACTGCAGCAACACGGCGCGCAAGCGTGCCGAGCCACTTTGTGCGGATCCTCCTCCGCACAATCTTGTTTCTCTCTTCCCCAAATTCACTTTCACAAGCGAAAACAATTCGCCGTCCCGCTCTCTCTCACGTGTACTTTCTCCAGAACAGCGTGCGGGAGTGAGGAAAGAACCAGACGGGTCTTACGCGAAAGCGACGGCAGCGCACCGTCTGAATCGCCGGCATCGAGCAGACGACCAAAAATGGCCGCTGCGGCCTGTTTGTAACGCCCGCCACGCACCCAGCGCGCTTCCTCCATTACATCCGCATTTCGTTGACGACATAGAGATTTGGCGGAGACATGAGTTCAGCAAAAAAGTACCTGATGAAGCAAGCTTCGCTGTTGCCAAATTTATTGCCACTACTCAGTTTTTTTTTCGCCTGTCATCATCGTGTTGCATAATATAACGCTAACCTGATCTAGCCCTCCCCACGGCTAAACTTATGCAACTCTCCACATCCCAACACTATATAATCTATAAACATCTCAAACTTTCATGCACGTTAGAATGCAGCGCGAGAAAATGACGTCAAGAAAACGTGGTGGCGTCATGCGCATCACAAAGGCAATTAATTTCGCAGAAGAGATTTCACCACTGCTAATCAGGCCACTGGTAACAACAAAATCTCGCAGAGTTGTGAGCTCCCCGCGACTTGTAACCTTGGGTCCTTCTTCCCATTTCCTCCTACGTATTGGGACAGTGCTGTTGCATTAACTACTTGACAGTTTTTAGTGTGTTCTAATGCGCAGATAATTTGCACATAGGTAACCTCAGGGTTTAGTTAAACAGTTCATTTATTTCCTGTGGATTCTCTTAGTTCAGGAATACGTATAATCTAAACCTGCAAGTCACAACCTTCCGTCCACCCTTCTAATAAATATACAAATACACCACTAGTTTGCACTTTGCACAACATCTAGCATGCACAATATACGGTGACCAGGCTTTTCTTTCACAATGGTGGCTGCTATGTGCCCTCCTCCTTCAGAGATTACTGGCCCGGGAACATCCTGCAAACCATTCCAGCAGTGTTGCAAGAATGTTCCTTCAGACACAGAGTCCCCCGTCGCTGCCCGAAAACAACACTTGCCATCCCCGATGACCTGAAAGGGATGTCAAAGAACATTAGGTTACGCTTCATTAGTAAATCATGCTCCTGCAAAAGCAAAGTAGCCGCTCTAGCTTACCGTCTGACTTACCGTCGTGTTGGCTTTGTCAGCCAGCAGATGGGGCAACACCAACTTGACATTCCCACATCAGCTTGCCATGATGTCATGTATTATGAAAGGATCTGCACGGGTCTGCTCATGGAAAATGACTACATTGCATTCTAACCAAGGACCCAATTGAAGCAAGTTTCGAGTAATGTTTTTTTCCGCACCAAAACAAGACAAAATACTAAATCCGTAACATCACGGTGACACAGTGGCACTGAGCCACACTTTCACACACCCAATTGCCCGCAAACTCTCCGAGTGTGTTACACCGATTAGACAACAGACCAATTTCACACAAAGATTCTTGGACCATCACTCCACGTGTCGCATGCTTACAAAGTGACGCGGGCACTGCTATACCATAGCTGTGGCTATACAGCTCACGCAAAGGACTGGCCTCAGTGACCGACT
The DNA here is from genome assembly GCF_023375885.2 of Dermacentor andersoni. Classification (NCBI taxonomy): domain Eukaryota; kingdom Metazoa; phylum Arthropoda; class Arachnida; order Ixodida; family Ixodidae; genus Dermacentor; species Dermacentor andersoni. Next base: position 95,738,566 of record NC_092824.1, on the reverse strand, counting down.
GTAGGCGTGAAGTGATGGACAACCACACGTATTCACACTGATAGCACCTTCCTCCCTCACTCTCTTTTCGTCTCATGCCTTAAACCCTTCCCCTTGCATAGAATAGCAAACCGCATGCACATCTAGTTGACCTCCCTACCTTTTCCTCCTCCTCCTACTACCATTTGGCATCACCAGTGACCTGAAAGAGAAATCAGAGAGGAACACTCGTTAAAAAATCTGCTTCAGATAGCAGAATGAGCACTCCTTGTGCCTTTGGGTTTCGTTACAAAAGAAGATTTACACAGAAGAAAATTAGGCAATATCCCCACAGCCCGCTACACTCTAAGGCGAAACGAGCCTTTCCCTGGGCTTTTTATTATTTGCCTTCTCATTGAGGGCGCGCTACTGTGTTCTATGAACACACTAGCGCCGCATTTGTATCCGGGGTAAGTTTCAGAAATAGTATGCGTCCACTTATTCACCTTCACATTGAGAGTCCCATTGGAGTGTTTGTCAGGGGTTTAGGCGTTCAAGCAGCATTAGTGAGATTGTGTCCTAAACTGGTGTTTTGCGCTGTGAGGGATGTCGTTAGGATATAAGGTGGCGTTTTTGGGCGCAATGGTCACTCAGAATGGGAAACTGCGTCATTAATGAACTAATTAGGGTGTTAGTCTAGCTGGCAAACAAAGCGGATGTCAAGTGCACCCCGATGAACAGTTCCTGGGAAGATGCTGGCCAGCACAACGACGAAGAGCAGGATGCAGGGGATCAGCGCCACCATGATGAGGAGGCACTAAGCCAGGGCGCCGTACTGGATCTCCTTGCTGCCGTTCACAAGGAATAAATGAGGAAGACATCTGGGGTAACCAAGAAAACTCCTTATGTAGACAAGTGAGGAAAGGTTTGAAGACCATTACATCAGCAATTTGGAAAAAGTCCAGCTGGGATTTAGAGCTAAATGCAAGAGAAATGCATTAGCATTACGTCGCACCTCTTTGACGTTCCTGACCCATGATTTAAACCACGTTCACGACATTGCAAGGTGTCCTTCAGAAGCCGTCGACACACGAACTGCCTCTTCAAGGAGCGAAGTGCAAGGCGATCCGAAGCAGAGCCCCCTCAGTTGCACACTATATATACAGGGTGATCACTTTGAACTTTTAAAATCGCTGGAGGCAGATGGAATAATCCAACTCAAGGACAAGAATTATGCTACGAGGTGAACATCACTAGCAGGAGCAATAAAAAAAATTTAATTATGGGGTATTACGAGCCAAAACCACAATCTGATTATGAGGCACACAGTAGTAGGGGAACTCTGGAAACTTGCACCACCTGGAGTTCTTTAATGTGCACCCCGTTTTTGTTCCCTGGTGAAATGGCATAGCTCCCTTGGGGGACTGGCCATGAATCAGGCGACGAAGAAACTTATCAATTCATTTTTTGAATAAATTAGGGTGAAATGAAATAAGCATCTCGCAAATGGGATTTAAAGCGTCTACTGTTACAGGTACAAATAAGCAATTATCTAAGTATTCCATAAAAAAGAATTTTGTGAGCAAAAGTGTTAGGAAGAATTTCAGCATGTAATTCTTTGCCTTAGACAGAAAGATGGTGAGGGCTTCACTAATGTTCCTATGGCTGCAACCTAGTACAGTAGCCCCAAAGGAAAGAATTATAGGAAGAGTCCAATTCAAGCCAACCTATTGGAAGGGTTCTTTTAAAACTCTTCTTTTGCACAATGAAACAGTGGCATGTCAAAAAGAAGTATTGCAGAGATTCACTCTCATTGCACAAAAGGCACAAAGGCGATATAGCCGGACCAGACCTGTGGAGGTAAAAGTTCAGGGGAGGGGGAAACAGTCTCGTAATCGTTACTTCAATTTGTTTCCGTTTTCATTTGCACCATTTGTGGCTCCAAGGAAAACTGAGGTGTGGGAAATAGGATGTTGATAATGATAACTGCACAAAGTTGTTTGCAGTAGTATATTTTCTGAATTGCGTTGCACTGATGAAGACTGACGCGAGTACAATGGGGATTATAGGACCATTGTGGGACGCTACTGTGAGTGCACCTGCATATTCATTTAAGGCTAGACCTTTGTGGCATGGCACACACACTAAAGTAAACGAGATGCAAGTGTCTTAAGAAAGACAGTTTCTAATGAAACTGACAATTGGATGTGGTTGGTGACAGGACAGACAATCACTTAAGATTACGGCTGATGACATTGACGATGGTAATTCGCGTGAAGTTAAGACAGTTGCCAATAATTTCGCCTGAAGGATAGGCGTTAAGTCAGGCAGCCAAATGAAAAAAAGACATTTAGATGTGGTGATACAATACCTACAGCTGCCTTTACTTCACATACAAAAGCATCACTTGCTATAACGGTATTGGTATCCAGGTGTGCAAGGTGGTCTTCAAGAATTGATATTGGTCTTCAGATATTGATAGCGAAGATGTTTAGCATTTTTGGAAAAATATGAAATTCAATTTTAGCATCTGGAACCGAGGAATTTAGTAAGACCACCTGGCATAGGTGAACGTTTATTGGGTCCAATAGTTTTTGAACGAAAACAACTTGAGGGCAACGTGAGCGATAACACTGATAGTTAAAAAATGAGGGCGGTTCAATAATGACGACATATTGCAATCTCCTCTGTGGTGATGAATATACCTTTTGAAGAGTTTGTACTGTTAGGATATGAAATCGCATGAGAAGAGAAGGCAGGTGTGCTTTACATAGGATATCGGAGACAAATTTAGAAAGCCCAACACATAAACGTAACGCGTTCTAATATAATCAGAGGCCGAATTTTGTATGCAGGTCTGCCAGAAAATAAAACGCAGCCAAACTATTATTGGGCGAACACACATGCAATATATCATAATGAGGGCATGTCGACGCAACCCTGATCGATTGCTGCTAAGTCTACACAGTACTCCTACTGCACATGCTCCCTTTAAGGTGATATGCTCTACATGCGGACTCCAATTAAGCTTTTTGGTGTACATTACACCCAACTGTGTAAGTGAATTCACCTGTGGGATACTTTCTTGTCGATAAAAAATCGAAATTTGTACAGGAACGCTTTGAAGGAAAATGGTGCATTTTCTGATATTTAGAGAGACTGATGCCATCAAGCCGCAATTTTAAATTTAAATTAAAAATTAGATTATGGGGTTTTACGTGCCAAAACCACGATCTGATTATGGGGCACCCCATAGTGGGGGACTCTGGAAATTTGGACGACCTGGGGTTCTTCAATGTGCAGGCAAATCTAAGTAAACAAGCGTTTTTCACATTTCGGCTAGATCGAAATGCGGTCGCCAGGGCCAGGATTCGATCCCTTGACCTCGTGCTTAGCAGCCTAGCACCATGGCCACTAAGCAACTGCAGCAAGTAAACCAGAATTCTAGGCGGCTCATTTGAGACTTTAGAGTTTGGCAGAAAAGATGTAAATATGCCTATGCAGTAAAAAATGCTATGTTGTCGGTGTATACGTGCACATGCACATCCTGTTGCAAAGGTACAATACTCAGTGAAGTATTAAACAGCAATGGCAATAGGAATAATCCTTCTGGTAGACCTTCTGACTTTATATGTTAATGAAGACAACCCACCTAGACAGCAGTAAAATTCCCGGCTGTTTAAAAATTCATAAACCCACGTGACAAGATAATTTGGCAGACCTGCACTCTGAAGAGTGTTTATTAGGCTTGTATGTTCTACACTGTCATATGCCTTAGTGATATTTAAAGTGACTAAGGCTGCATATTTTTTTCTCACATTGAGCTAGTTGAATATGTCTTCCTATGTCAACATGGGCTATAAATCATATTCTCTAACAGCCAATTATCTATGTAGCTGTGCAAGATTCTTTTGAAGAGATTTAGTAGGTTAAACGTGAAATATTGGCATAATGTTATCTAATACATAACTGGCACCTTGTTTTAAATTCACTAGGGTTGAGGATTGGGCGAGTTGGTATTGCATTCTAGAACTGGTACAGTGCAACATACAAAGGAAGAAAAAAGCCGAGCTGCCCAGATAAAAGAACACAGCGCTCCGCTCCATTATCTGGCCGGTTCGGCTTGTTTCTTCCTTTGTATAACTGAGGTTTTTAGCGCACGAAGAGGGACGAGAGACAGCGACAACACGCGAACACAGCGCTAACTTTTAATTGTTGGAAGTTAGCGCTGTGTTCGCGTCTTGCCGCTGTCTCTCGTCCCTTTTCGTTCGCTAAAAACAGTTGTGGAATACCAACATGCCCTAACCTACTTCCTTTGTATGTTGCGCTGTACCAGTTCTGGATTGCTTTTTAAATAATGGCATTACTTTTCCAAGTCTCCATTCCAGAGGAGCCCACAAATTTTTAATAGAAAGGTTTGCCATGGTAATGCGTGCGACGATATCTTAAATAAAGTTTTCCTTATTTCTGTAATTATCCCTCTGGGGCCTGGCGCTGAATTAGGCAGCTGGCTTAAGGTGGCATAGTGCAATAGGGCAAAATTGACTTAAAATGACATGTTTGATTTGTTTGGTAACCTTTGGTGCCAATGACTCCAATAGGCTGACAAATAGATTTTTCATTGCTTTCTTCATGTCCCTCTACTGCCAAAGACATGACAGAAAGCAATGAGCCTACTGGGAGTTCCCCAGGGATCTGTTCTGAGGCCATTGCTGTTTTTGATCTACATCAATGACATTGCTCAGGTTGTGTCATGCAAAGTGCGTCTGTATACGGATGATTGTGTGACCTATCACTGCATTAGGTCTGCCACTGACCACCAGTACTTGCAATACAATTTGGACTATAACACGATGGTGTGTTAGGTGGCAAATGTCTTTGAATCCCAGTAAGTGTCAATGTCGCTTTTACACGTAAACTAAATCCATATCCGTTTCATTATACATTAGACAATGTCCAGCTATCGCGAGTAACTGAGTACAGTGAACTCTCACTTGAGTGAACTTCAAGGGACCGAAGGAAATAGTTCACTTAACTGAATATTCACTAGACCAACATAAGACATGGCATACAGAGTCAAATGTTTGAAGTGCAATTCATGGAGCAAAAGACGTGGCATCCATAGTCTTAGAAATGTGTGAAATGGAATTTGTACATATCAATGAAAAACATACCACGTGGGTCGTTTGTGTGCACATGCGGAACTGATGAGACTGGAAACAGACGACGACCATACCACGACTAGCCGGTCGGAAAAAAACGCACCACGTGGTTTGTGGTGTGACAGACCGCCGCTTTGCTCTGGCGGCATTGTAAGCGCGAGCGATGTTTGTTCATGGCCTCCGAGATTACATGCTTGCTCGTTTTGTGCGGGCAATCTCGGAGGCCATGCCTCGTTGCCGTTCGCTTTCCGCGCCACTGCTTTGCCCCAGGGGCGCTGTAGCACCAGCGACGTTACATTGCCACTGGAGCGGAGGTTTGATGAGGGCGGGCATCGGTTGCGCCTGCAGTGCAGTGCAAGCCTTGGTCCTCTGAGCAAGTTCGTTAAACTGAAATATTGACTGTTCTGAAATTCGTTTAAGTGAAACATTTTTGCAAAGAATCTATAAGAAAACTGCCGAGAATTTTTAAAATGTTCGTTATTCTGAAATATTCTATAAACCGACGTTCGTACAACTGAGAGTTTACTGTATAAGTATCATGGTGTTTATTTCTCATCGAATTTAACTTGGACTAAGCACGTTGAATATGTTACAGCGAAAGCCTGTACAACGATAAATATTGTTAAACGCAACTTCAAATTAGTTCCTCCCAAAATTAAAAAACTACTTTATTTTTCGAACGTAAGACCCATATTAGAGTATGCCTGTATGGCCTGGGACCTGCAAGCTAAAGCTCTGTTTAATATGCTCGAGCATGTACAAAACTGCGCAACCCGTTTTGTCTGTAATAACTATGACTTCACTTCTAGTATTACTGCACTTAAGGATAACTTGGGGTGGGAATTAAGCACACGCAGACAAAGCATGAGATTAGAAATGCTTTTTAAAATTTATTTCGGTATGGTTAAAATACATAAAGAAACTTTCCTTCCACCTCCTCATTTCTTATCTCACAAAAGTGACCACTCCTTAAAAATAAGAGAACTTATTTGTAGAAAAAACGTCTTCAAACATTCGTTTTTTTTTCCACACATAACATCACAGTGGAATCAGCTACCGCAGGAAATTGCTTATTGCTGCACTGAAGCATCGTTCAGAACATTTCTGCTGAACTTATAGCGGCGTGAACGCTTCTATTGCTGTTATTTTTGGTTGACCAGTCCTGTATTTTGTCGAGCTTATGTACACTGTATTCCCCCCTGCAATAATGTCTTCGAGTGCTGCAGGTACTTGAAATAAATAAATACTATGCGAGATAGCCAAGTTGCTGTACCGGCATACCCACGAAATCGCTCTGCAATAATAGAATGGGCTTCCCGTTTTGAACATCTCATTAGCTCAATTATTTCTAGTATTTTCATTCCTTCACTCTAGCAGAGCAGTTAGTATGGTCAGTCGAGTGAGAACCACTGCAGAAGCAAGATCGTTCTTGCTGTGACAAACAATGTTTTAATTCATGGTTTTCTCCACATTGGTTCCTTGTTGGCTTAAATCTTCATCCCTTAATGCTATGCCCATAGCGCCAACACCTAATACACTGAAGGGGGAGAGGAGATAGCAAGTCAACACAGTAAATGAGTGGCCCCGCTTTGATCTCAGTTGGACAAGTTTCTCCAGTAAAGGTAACAATGGCCGATTCTGTGGGGATCTTGTTCTCAGATAAGCAAGAGCAACGACACAAGGACAGGGTTCCGGCCCCAGAAAACACTTCTAAAAACTTTTAAGGGGAAAGGCTCGAGCCGACCCCACAGACTAGTCCTTTAACACAAGCTAAGTGAGCAGTAATGAAGGAGCTCACCGTATGCGAGGCAAATGCTGCACATTTGAGAAGGTCAGTAATACAAGCCTGGTCTAGCGAACAGCAGAGAATGCCACCGCGACCAAACTGCCATACTTCAGTGATCAGTTGGTAGTAAGGCGTCGCCTTTTAAGTTCTTCCCGAATGAATTTGGGTTTTTCCACTCGAATTTACTCTCCCGTGGACGGTACCAGAGCCACAGGAATGGTCAGTCCACTGCGCAAGGAGTCCGATTGGATGATCATGAGGTGCAAGAAGTCGAACAGGCAGTGTTTGCCTGGCCGGGAGAAGAAACTCATCACTCGTGTGCCTAGGTCAATCATTGCTCAATATCCAGCCGTCCCCTGAGAGGGTACACCAAGACACCAGGTAAGGGCCTCTCCAGTGAAACTGTTCGCAGTGTTGCACAGCAAGATCTGAAGAACCTGGTAAGGCCAGTGACTGAGCAGCGCTTCCTTGCTTCCGAACGGCGCCACCTATTCAACGCCAGTACCCGACATGTGCACCACACAGGCTCTTGCTCCTTAAACCAAGGCGTCAATCTAAATACACAGGTGTTTTCGCATTTTGCCCCCATCGAAATGCAGCTGCCATGGCCAGGACACTAGCATGAGAAAGGTAAACACATTAAAGTAATTAAAACAAACTGACTAATTAAGTTCATAATTACTTTACAGCACATACTACAATTGACAAATAGTAGCCTGTGAGATTGCAAGACGCATTCACTTGAACTGAATTTCCAGGATGAAACCTAGAAATTCACAAACATGTACTTTTTTCCACTTTTACCATCCTAATGTTAACGCATTAAAAATTAAAGCTGTGCAACGTGGTACTGACTCAATGCGTTACATTGATTGAATACGCGCACTTCGGCTGTACTACTCAATTTTGGCCTGCGTTCTCAGACTGGGAAAAAAAAGGTATTCAGCATTTGTGGCCATAAGGTTAACCAGGCTGCTCAGCCCGGTTGACGACCCAGCAGTGGGGAAAAACGAAAGAGTGGGAAAGACGAGATAAGTTCACAGTGTGAGCGCACACAAGCAAGAAGCGTTCGTCGTCCACTTATAATTGAAAGCAGTCATACAGGCAGAAGTTTACAGGAAGATGGAGACCTGAAGTGAACAGCAGTAGTCAAACAATAGTTTCTTCGAAACACATCCATACTCCTGTTTCCTTTTTTTCTTGAGACAAGTGCACATTGTCATACAAAGGTTCATCAACTGCAGATAACTTACTACGCGGACCTGTATAAATGGGCAAATGTCATCGTAATCACCCTACTCCTGTTGCGTGCCCTCCAGTTTGATGAACAAAAGGTCTCGTACTAAAGCTATGCAATCCCGATTCCTACACGTTTGAACCTAATTGCCTGGTGTAGCATGGAAAAATTGCTGCATGAATACAAAATATAAAGTGCAGTGCATTTTATAGCCAGCAGAGCCAAAATTCATTTCGGAGAGCGTAACACACACACAGGTGAGATAATTTTTGAAATGTGAGCCTCCGGTGCCTCTCTGCAATTGTACTTTGCCACATAAAGCGCGGTGTTGCATTAAAGTCGGGCGAGTAACATTGCACATTTTTGCGCTGTGTTCGTGAACTGCCATCCTGTTTCGCAGCAATGACCCTTTTGTCAGTAGCACCCTGGCAGCGGAGGAAACCACAGGGCGGCCGGACCAGGCTGTCCTCCCACTCAACTTGTATAATTTCTATCTCGAATAAAAATGTTTTCAATCAATCTTCAGTACACTCAGACTGCTTCAAGATGCATTGCCAGAATTAGGGAAGAAAGGGGGTATGGGGAGTAAACATTTAGCAGCAAGGGCCATCCTGCAAGGATCCCATGAAGGTTATGTACCTGAAGCCTTAGCAACTGTTCAGCTTGACCAGTCATTTTTGGGCACCGGTGAGGAAACTTAAGAGGAAAATTCGAAGTCTCTCCAAAGCATGCAGATGTTTCTTTTCTTCCTTTTTTTTAGGGGACTCTACACAAAGAAACAACAAAGCAAACTAGTGAAGGCTGAAACGCTATCATTTTAAGACTATGAATATTATTAGAAAGTGCACAAGCAACAGTCTCGAAAAATTTATTTCACAGCGCATGCCTTTTATTCTAAATCTTCTTGGCTGTTAAAAAGCACAAAAAGTTATTACTGCTAACAAATCTGCAAATTATTTTTACCGGCGCCGTTCTTTACGAGCAATGCAGTGGCACCCTCTGCACAAGGAGTGTTGAAGCTTTCACATAGTTAAAGCGCCGTCCGAAGAGTTCAAGCGAAACAATACCTTGCTACCGCCGTCTGTGTCACCGTTGAGGCGAAACAGTATTTTTTTTTTTGTATTGTAGAAGAATAATTTAGTAATACAGCCGAGTATTTTATCCATATAGTGCCGCTTTAAACGAGAAAAAGTGTCAAAATGTCAAAGCATGTCAAAGCACTGGAATCGCAGGGCTCCAGGGCTGTTAGTCAACTGAATTATAAGCTGGTTCACTTTGAGATCCCTGTACGCAGAAATGAGAGAAAACGTAGCTGCTTAATGAGCCAATTTTTTCCCTAGCAACACGTAAGAACACTAGAAACACTGTTTCTAGACACTAGACACTTAACTCCGCAATTAATTGACAGATGGCGGGCGATGTTCGAAATAAAACACTGATGTGTTCCGCTAAGATCAACACTGCTAAATACTGTAATAGTGTTACAATACTGAAATATTACGAGGAGTTCCGAGTCTAGTCACATAGAATCGACCCAAGACCAAAGCTACAATGTTGTCACCGAAGCACAATGCACTCGCACTATGCAGTGAAAGCAATGTGTAGGGGCTAGCAGCGAAATAACAGCGTGAAATAATGACTTACTAGGGAAATAAAGAAGGAAGGATACAGTAGACACCACTGAGATGCAATGACTGCTAACAAAGCGACAAAAGGAAGCTACAAAAAACTTGCATAGCACACAAGAACGACCTACTTTAACAAATGTACAGAACTTAAGTGCATACGACTGACCGGACTTGGGCCAAAAGAGCAAATAAACAAATTATAATGATCAATCAAATTATTTATTGTGTCCACGAACACAGTGCACCAGCACTCAGGCCAATAACAATGAACGTCTGTGAAACTCCTGCATACGGACTCGTACAAGTGTGCTATGCGGCGGAGAGCACTTACGGAGGGCGCCATGTATATAAATGCGCAGGTGCTCATGTTTAAGAATTGCTTTCTCGCCTAAAACAGGTATCGATTAAACTGCCAGCAATAAATGTTGACACCCCTGACTAAAGAAGGCACTAAATTTCAAGTTTGCACTTGGAACCCTTCATTATGCAGTTTTCAACGAAACATGCAGCACTATGCTATTCTAAGAATGTGTTATTTCTTTTCGTGCGACTTTCTCGCTTTCACAGCTGCAAATTCTTTAGGGAGGCCCGCTCACTTGCATTCTTCCCAAACAGAAGATGTCCCGACAGTGACTCCGTAACGCAACATTCATTTAAAAATAATGAATAAACGAAAAATTTTTTTTTGCCAGTGTAAATAAATGTCAATATCAAGTAAAAAAATGTACAAGCTGTAATCGAAACAAAACGCTTTATCGATCATTCAAGTAAGATTGAAAGAAATGCCACAAGTGCACAAGAACATGTAATTTGCAATCCACAAGAACAAAATGAGGCCAAAACAGGACATTATTAAAGCAAAAGCCTTAAGTGGCTCGTTGCAATAGGTCATACCTAAAAAAAAAAAACGCGGCGTCTAGTCAAGTGGTACAAAAAACATCACCAATGGCTCATACTCCCATAAGGCAGAGGCTAGAAGTGCTCAGCAAAGTGAAGCGATCAGTGCATACATTCACTAAAATCACCCATACAACACGCAGAACAGCATACATTTCAATAAAGAACATTGGGAATGCCAACGCCATGAGGAAGAAGGACCAAGAGGAAGGGGGAAGACAACAGCAGGACCCTCTGAAGTGGGGCGCCTCGCTGAGAGATGGCAAGCAGCACTCCCCAGCGAGGCACCCGAAGACCAGGAGTGGGCCGTCCAGCGAGCCAGGGCCACTGCCAAGGATGTCGGAAGATTTTCCTCGGGCGATGGACTCCTGGCAGCCTAGCCCCAGGCACCAACAGCAATGACCGTTGGACAAATAAAGTTTATTCCTATCCAAAACATCCGTACCATCCATAGAGCATCGCATAGACCCCTACGGAAGTATGCTACGGCCGAGGACACTCGCCAAGCGAGAAACGAGGCGCGACGTATGAAGCGGCGGTAGCAAGGCGTTTGACCGCGAGTGCTTCTTTCCCCTGTTGAGAGGTTGAAACGTAACGTCGAAGAGAAACGTCGTTGGCGCGAATCTGACCCCGCCATACGTGCGCGCGAAGTCGCAGCTATAAAAGCGTCGAAAACGAAGCCGAACTGCGAAAGCAGCAGCAACGCGACAATGCGAGACGGCAACGTAGAGAGGAGGCCTAAGCTAGAAACGGCTCGTTATGTCTTGCAAGAAGTGCAGCGGCCTTTCGCCTTCAAGTGTTACAGAAGTGACATGCCGCCGAACTTTTCTTTTTTTTTTTTTTCCCAAGACAGAAGCACGTACTTTGCTTACGTAAACACTTGTTACGACGACAGTATCAATCACTTTTTTAGAAAAAAGGCGGAGATGGCCGAGCTTTACGCATTGTGCGTTTTGCACGGAATGACCCCACATACACATACAATACACGTTGAAGCAGTCAGTGCACCTTGTCTTGCCGGAGCTTTAATTTTTTAAATTTCTTACAGCTGATGCGCGTGTTATTTCATCTGGCATCATGCTTAGCCTTGGCCATTGCCGTCTAGACGAAGCTCGAGTAGGGTTCCCGCCATTTCTTGCAAGTACTCTAAAATGATAGTAAAATGTGCGTTTTGCACAGAACGACCCCATCATACAGATACAATACACGTTAAAGCTGTCAGTACGTCTTGTCACGGCTTTCCTTTTTTGTAATTTCTTATAGATGGGCCTACTTCATGCGGCTTCATGCTTAGCCTTGGACCCAGCCGGAGTAGGGTTTCCCGCCATTCCTTCCAGGACACTAAAGTGACAGTTAAGCGCATAATGCCTTTCGCACGGAATGACCCCATCACACACGCACATACAATACACGGTAAAGCAACCATCACGCCCTTTTCAGCTTCTATTTTAAACTTCTAATAGTTAACTGGCATGGCACTTCACCCGGCTTCATGCTTTGGTTTCCCGCCATTATTTGCCGGCACACTAAAATAGCAATAAAATTGCTAATATTGGCATAAAAAGACCGGGTCTAGACTTTCGAGTGAACTAGTGCGCGAATGAGTGCGTGAATGCAATCGAATAATTGCGTGCATATGCGAGTCTAGGTTTGAACCTGCAAAGCGAGGCACGACACCTGCTCCATGATAGTTAGCGATTCACCTACAAAAAATTGGGCTGACGGCACCGCAGAGAAAATTTAAACCGGTTTCCTGGTGATATCACCCGCCCAGCGCCTAAGCTTCAGTGCGACCGTAGTGGCCCACATGGAGCAAATAAAAATTTTGATGCACTCACTCGGAAACTGGACGGCTGAACATCGTCGCTTGAATCCACCGCGGTTTGTGAACAAAAAGGCGCAATTTGATGCGACCACGGCACAGCTCCTGCCATCTCGCGACAAGTTAAGAAACGTCAACACAAAAAACTTTAGTTATTTTTACATATAAAATATAACTGTTCAAGCAAATAATTACGAATAAAACGTTTATGTCTTTAAGAAAAGAAGAAATATTAGCAAAAATGGCTTGTGTTTATGAAAGAAGCGCCCGATGCAACGCAGCGGCTGACTACAGCACTGCGGTCTTAACCATGACGTCATCCGGCAAACATGGCGCCCAGCCGTGAATGGAGCGTCCTCCCCGTTGTCGCACGGGCCGCGGTCGATATGTGAGCCTCCGTCGTCTGAACGCCGGAGCCCGTTTCAACCTAACCCGTTAGCAGAAGCACGGACACGACATGCTCTGAGCCGTACGGGTGCACCGTCGCGCCAGGAGTCTAGCGAGAGATCGTCGCGGGGAGTAGCGCAAGGCGACGCCGTCGCACGCCCCCGTCACTGCTGCCGCCGAGAGAGAGCATGACAGACCTCTTCAAGTCGGCGTTGGGCTACTTCGCCGGCGGCGGCAGTTCGTCGTCTTCGGCAAACGCCCGCGGCGAAGACCACGAGTTCGTCGGCCAGGTGGTCGAGCTCGGCAACCAGAAGCTGCGCGTCAAACGGGTCCTCGCCGAAGGTCAGTTTCCTTTGCAGTGCGACGCTTTGTTCAAAACGTTTCCAGGCCATGATTTCGCTAGCATCACCGTCACAACAGAGTTTTGTTATTACTATAAGTTCCTGCTACAGCGCTCGCCTATGTTTCGTGTTGTCTTTTTTGATTCAAAGGCGGACGGCAGGTTTTGTTTGTTTCTTAGCCGTCGCAGAGCCGGCTGCGATATGTGCTGCTGCTGCTGCTGCTGCGAAAGCCGCGGAGCCTTTAGCATGACGCCAAGGCGCGGCTAGCGTTTGACGGTGTCTCCAGACGTTCTTTATTGCACGCCACTCCGCCCCGCTATAAGTATCAAACTACAACCGCGACCGGAGCGATTGGCGTCGCGCGAGCAGCTGTTTTCTTCGGGATTGGGGGAGGCAGTCGGGAGGCGCAGCCTAGTTGTCAAGCGCTCCGTCGTGTTTGGGTTTTGCGGCGGTGATCGCGCCCGTATGCAGAGCCTTATAACGCTCAGCAACACACCACCCGCTCGGTAGCTCGTTTCTCCCGACCCCTCGGATTCCTCGACATGTGGTCTGGACGACCACGGGGCCTTTTGGCTTCCCCTTTAGGCCATTCATTACTCCCGGGTGGCCACTCGACGAGTCACGAACGCGACGTCGAAAAAAGGAAAAAAGCAAGATAGAGAGAGAGAGACGAAGCGATTCATCGACGCCGCGGGCGAAACGACGGGATGTGCTCACGGAGAAACCGCACTAGCGAGGGGTCTTGTAGAAGTGTAGCGGTGGTTGGGAGCAGTTTCGATTACGCTCGGAAAAGCGCGAGCAACAGCAGACGCGTGAGCTGCGGCCTTTCCCCCCCACCTTTGTTTTATTTGTTAGTTCGCTCGCGCCTTTCGTGCCAGGTGCCTAGGACGCGAGAATGGAAGGGGAGGCTTCTCTTTTTTTAAATCCCCGATCTTCTCCGTGCGTTTCGAAACTTACGTTGAAACACACCAATTATATGCTCCGCACTGACCCGTATGGTGACGTCGAATGCTTCGCGTTTAATTCCGCATTCCATTCTGTTCCGAAATAACGCCAAAATTGTGCGTTTGCGTACCGCGGAAACACCGGGCGCGTTTCCAGCAGTTCTCGGGACGCAGCCGTCTGTCACCTGGCGGTTGTCTGGCCTTGTCTGTGTTCTTTCTTTCTTTTTTTTGCGTGTGTGTGCATCCGGCTTTCCCTTTTTTGTATTCAACTTATTTTTTACAGACGCTCGAAAAGATCGCTTTACACACTTCCCGCCGGGTAGCTGAAACGCTCGCTCAAACGCGACGCCCCTAGAATTTCCTATCCGTCTGCTACCCGCCAACCTATTACGAATTAGGGCTGTGTGTGGTCTTCAAGCAATGCTTTGATATTTTCTCTTTGATGAGATAGTCATTGCCCAGAGTTTTTCATTTTAAGGCATGCTACAAAGCCTACACAAAAATAGTTTCAAGAGAATCTACTTCGTAATGTGGGATAGCAAAGTTCTACATTTATGAGTGCCGTCTGATGCATATTGCAATCTCCCTGCTTCCAAGGTTTAAGAAACAAGCAACGAAACATTGTGTAGCCACTGCAGCAAACCATGCATCCACTCAAAGAAGAAACACGTCAGTGGAAACGCCGATTTCATTCACAACGCTGTTGGCCATCTCCAAAACTTCATGAAAAACCAGTGTCAATCCAGCTTCACTTTTTTTTTTGTTCAATTAATCGTCGTGCAATAAATTATATTCAAGATGCTGTGCCAACTTTTAATGTTCCACTCGGAAACAGAAAAGGCGTGGGAGGTGGGGTGGAGGACACTGCAGTTGACGACCGTCCATTTTGCTTCCATTGTACTTGACACACCACACTGTCAGTTTTGTGTTTTTGCTTTCTCTTCAGCAACTTTTCACCCCTTCACAATCCCACCCCCTGTTCAGAGTAGTATGTCAGTAGTTATATGTATGTACGCTGGCACAAATTTACCATTCTATCAAGAGCTTCTCTTTCACTCTCTTACTGTGTTTGGTTGGTTCTAGTCTGACACAGAAATATAGCAGCATCAAAAAATTATGTGTTTGTATGCAGACTAACTAAGAAGCAAGAACTACTAGCCACAAGTTCCTCTTGCAATTGCACAGCACATAAAATGTGCACTTTCATCAGACGCTTCCTCCCAGCTGTCCATTTGCATCACCATTGTTCCATTCCTTGCCACTTCCTTGTGCCTGAAATCCCCTGACCTCTATATCGGGAGGCGTGTCGGAAAGCACTGTACATTCAGGAAGGCCGTGATATTGGTTTAGCGATGCTGCCGCTTCGACGCCACTACTATCCAGTTTGCCGCCTTTCTTACTTGCGATGCATGATTAATATTCCTTGTTGTTTTCAGCTGCCGCCCCTTCAAAAGTCGTGCAGCATTTCGGAAGCATGTTTATAAATCCGTTATTAATAGCAACGTCAAGTTGTTGCGTCTTGACAAACCTCGTGTTTCATTCTGTACCCCGTTTCATACTTCGCAGGCAACACTGCAGTAGCTACGCAAGTAGTGCAGTCATAAGGGTTTCATTCCACTCTTCTTGTAGTGTAGTTCCTTTTAAACTACAGTACTTTCTGCTGAGTAACTACTTTTTATGTTACAACTAAAACTTGTGGTTGCAACGTCAGGTCAATCGCGTATTATTTGTGTGTCTTTATGGTTCCAGTATGCCATGTCCTGACCTCTGGTCACAAGTTCATACCATGCTTTGTAGCCACTGGTCGCAAAAACATGCCACTTTGCTTGTTCAATGGCAAACAGGTGCAGATTTGTGACACCTTTTGTGCAATAGTTACGTCATATTTTGCACCATGGAAAAGTATGAGGCTCAGTGTTACATCTATTCATGACATGCGTATGTATATCTTTCATACAGCTAGGACGCACTGTTTTTCAGTCTCAAATGCGAGAAGTGTCTCTCGCCTTTATAGCATTGCCAACTATTTGTGCCATGGAGTAGACGCCGACTGCAAAATTTTTTTGCACATTTTGTAGAAAAGAAAGTGTTATCCTAGTTTTAAATGAATATGGCTTCATGTAACAAACTGCTTGTGCAGACTTGCATCAGTCATTATGATAAAACAAGAAAACAAAGAAGGATGAAATTGTAAGTACTAGCTTTATGTGGTTTGGTTTCATCTAGAAGCTACATGCGCTTCTTGGAACACAATTTTTAGTTCATCTTATCATCCATCACCCCAAGCCAAGTGGCCAGTCTTGATGATAACAGTTGTGCAATGTTGTCAGAGCCAAGTGATAAGAGGCATCAGAAAGACTGAAAAATAAAAAATATGGGTAATTACGATATATGGCCATTGTGTATTCTATACTTTAGGACACTTTCCTCAAATACATGTAACCCAAAGCTGCATTAGGTGTGCTGTGTCTTTTTCATCCATTGTCTACCTTACATGCTGTTCTTAATCTTAGTTGTGACCTTTTTTCATGCCGGAACTTTCTTGTGTAATCAACATCTTGGTTCTTGACTCGGCCTCCTATTATCTCAGCCCTTTCCCACATATTGGTGTGCGTATCTTATTATCAGGAAAGCAATCCTTGGCTCATAACCTTCATGTCAAAGCACTTCGTTTTGACTGTTATCGCATCCTTTTGCATGATAGCCTTTCACTAGTGGCAGACTAGCAGTCTTGGTGGGCAGCTTTGACTGTCCATAATGCCAGTTACTACATGCCCGTCTTTGACATGACACACATAAATTCAGCTCCACTGAATATAGTTTGACAGAAGTGGCCATTTTTCTTTAGTATCATTTGGTTTTAAAGGGGCATTGAAAAGAAATGCTAAACCAGTTTTGGCAAATAAATTACTCTTTAATTAGGCTGTCATTAATTTCTAACTATGACGTTGAGTACTATAAGAAAGAATGAAGGTCAATCTTCCAATTTTTAAATTCCATGCTAAAATTACATTATGGGGTATTATGTGCCAAAACCACTATCTGATTATGAGGCACACCATAGTGGTGCACTCTGGATTAATTTTGAACACCTGGAGTTCTTTAACATGCACCCAAATATAAGTACACCGGTGCTTTCGCATTTCACCCCCATCGAGATGCAGCTGCCATGGTTGGGTTTTGATCCCACAACCTCATGCTTAGCAGCGCAACACCAAAGCCACTAAGCCACCGCGGCGGGCATCCAAAGTGCCAGCACCAGTATGTCTATGCGACATGACACATTACAGTGTTGTTTGACCTCCTGTGGGTCGTGGCACTGCAGAATTTCTCAAAATCTGATAATTTCACTTTTTTTCCACCTTTAGAACAACATAGTCCATATTTACTAAGTAGAAATTACCTACGTCTGAGCAAACGCTTTCGTAATCTCTGATGTTGCAGTGAGCTGGTGTGGAAGTTTAAGTGGGTGCCACCACCTGTGTTTAGTATTTGCATGTTTTTGGGCCTACCAAGTCTGCTCTCGTGATAAGAGTGGAGTTTTTGGTGTTGTAGGAGTGTAATTTACCAACACTCGACTTTCCTTTTTAGTGTTCTGTTTAGGAGCATTTCTCACTGCTGTATACCTCAAGAAAGAGTTACTTTGGTTGCTTGACTGGTAGGCTAGCAGCAAGAGTGAGTCTCACTGACTGTAGTTTTGCTATATTGTATCTTTGCAGGAGGCTTTGGCTTTGTGTTTGCAGCGCAAGACTTGTCGTCGAACAGGGAATATGCACTCAAGGTAACGACCCTACGTTCCAGTTCTTGCATCGCTATAGCCAATTTGGCATTTCCTGTAGTTGCTCCCCTTTTCTCTCTTTCTTTTTTCCGCTTCCTGATGACGTCAAAAAATGTCAAAATTGAAAGGAAGTGCTAGATTGCAAACGTTATACAGCTGTTTCCTGTTGTTCATGACCCTGAACTTATTGTTTTGCTTTGTTTTCCCCTGTCTCTGCAGCGAATGTTCGCTGGAGATGAGGAAGCCAGCAGATCCATTCTCCAAGAAGTCAACGTCCTTGTATCCTTGGCTAAATTTGTGTTGTCGGCTTAAGCGATTTTGGTTGCAAGCACTGCATAGCTACAGTCGAAATTTAATATAACGAGATAACTCAAACATGACATTTAATGGGTTAAAGTTCCAAGATCGAACAAACGACTTTATTAGGCAGACAAAAGTGATGCAGCAGGCTGTTTAAGTTATGACTGAATCTACACTCCATAGGCACAGCAGAAGAGCAATCCATCGTAAGATGTGGTAATCCATAATGAAGAAAGGAGCACAAATTCACTACTTCCAAACAAAAAGGCCTGTTATGGAACAGCCTGCAAAACCTGCAAGCCTTTTTCCGTAAACCTGCGAGAGCAGGTTTGCGAAAAGAAGACCTGCCACAGCTTAAACTAGACAAATGAGCTCCCAATTTTGCTGCCCCATCACAGTTGCTTAGTGGCTATAGAGTTGTGCGGCTGCACTCAGGTTGCATGTTCGATACAAGCTGCGATGGTGGCATTTCTATGGACGCAAAATGCAAACGCGCTCGTGTAATTTGATATGGGTGCACATTTAGGAACCCCGGGTGGTCTAAATTAATCTGGAGTCCCCCACTATGGCATGTCTCATACTCAGATCATGGTCCTAGCACTTAAAGCACCAGAATTTATTAATTCTATTCTA
Organism: Dermacentor andersoni; assembly: GCF_023375885.2. Classification (NCBI taxonomy): domain Eukaryota; kingdom Metazoa; phylum Arthropoda; class Arachnida; order Ixodida; family Ixodidae; genus Dermacentor; species Dermacentor andersoni. Next base: position 95,719,693 of record NC_092824.1, on the reverse strand, counting down.
AAAGCTGATTGAAATAGTAAATGGGCTGTAGAAAGAATGTTTTATTTAGAGTGCCAAAAGACTGCCTCAGCCACATTTGTCACTAGACAGATCAGTGCACTTTGCGCGACACGCAAGACTTGCCAAGTACACAATGCTCGGTTAAAAAACACATAGTTTTTTATACCGTTATTAGCCATGGCTGTCACGTCCAGTTATCTCAGCAACTTGCTTGTTGGCAGACCTTGACAGCTGGCACAGAAAAAGCTTTCCGGCCACCCGAACGTGATAGACTTCATTGCAGCCGCAGCCATTGAGAAAGGCCTGTCGGGTCATGGGAAGTCGGAATACCTTCTCCTCACAGAGCTCTGCCCAGGTGAGAAGACTCATACTTCAGACCATTTGCTTTCATTGGCTTTCAGAGCAGTAGCTTTGAAAGAGCTGTCGACAGAGTATTTTTTAAGGACTCTAGGGAAAAAGGGTTAGACCTGTTTGGACAACACTTGCAGAATGGCAGATTAATAATCTGTTGATAAGTTATTTTTTAAATAAAATTGTTGTGGAGGCTATGGTGCCTCATTTCTTTAGTATTTGTCTTGCCTTTGCCGCTATAGATCTGTTGCTATATTCAGCTTCCATAATTATGCTGGTAGGTTTTAGAAGAGAGAAGCATACTTTGTAATAAAGGTGGTGGCACTATTTCAGTGACACGTAAAACCCCAGAATTTTTTTAAATATAACTATTTCATTGTTGTTCAGCAGTGAAAAAGCTTATATGAATTGCTGTGAGCATGGCATAAGTCATTGGCACTTGATGATAGGCAACAATAAAAAAAGAACTGAGGAGGACAGTCAGTTCAGAAGGACGTATGAGAAACCCTTTAAATCCACACATGTCCTTGTCTGCATTGTCTGACACTATACAAAGTATTTCATCCTTACCTCTACAAGCAATGCCAAAAAGGCACGAAAAGAAAGAACAAGGAAATTGAATTGAAAAGGGCAGATGCAAGAGCAGTTGATGTCTTTGCCCATCCTTGTCTGTCCTTTCTCATTCTGTCCTTTCGATCCCGTTTTACATCACAAATTCCATGTGCAACTGCGATCTGTATGTTGGTGCTACACTATGGAATATTTAGGGCTTACTTCTACAAACAATGCCGAGAGAGAGAGAGACAGGACAAGAAAGAAGGCCAATCACTTGGAAAGGATGGGTGAGGAATCGCTTGATATCTGCTCCTGTCCTTGTTCTCTGATCCTGAACTTTCGTCCCTGTTTTGAAGAAGTATTTCATCCTTACCTAGACTCTGAAGTGGGATGCTGATGTTGACTTCCATACTTACGCAGTACTACGTCATCCTCCTGCATGCATTACAGCTTTGGAAAACTGTCCCGACAAAGCTCTCTACTTTGTGTTGATGCTGCAGGTGGTCCCCTGGTGGATGTCCTCCAACAGCGGACAACAGACCTCAGCCTTGCGCAGGTCCTGCAGATCTTTTACCAGACGTGCAGTGCTGTCTGCCACATGCACACACAAAGCCCACCCATCATACACAGAGACCTCAAGGTCAGTACGTCAGCCTCGCTGTGCGAAAGCAGCTTCTCAAATGCATATAAAAGAACTTTAAGCTGATTCATCTAAGGCTTCTTTTTAAACCCTAGAATAGTCAAAGATGGCGGAGAAGCACACATGGACAGTGCTGGCTCATGACTGAATGTTTATTGCAGAAAGTGCGAACGCCGAAGGAAAATGGGCATGTGCAACAGGAAACAAAAATGAGGAAAACAACACGAGAAGCAAAGCAATCTGTTTATTGATTTTGTAATTTCCAAAGAATTCAGTCTCCTTATCATCTAGAAGGGGCCTTTAACCCTTTCGCTGTCGGACCTTTCTGGCCGTGACGCACCCCCAGTGTCGGCTTGGTTTCAGGGAACGAGCATAACAGGGAATGAACATAGCAATTTATTTTTGCTTATGATTGGTATACAAATAACATAGTCAATGGAATATGCACATTTCAGTGTTCTGCAGCTGTTGTTAGTAAACATCATCATCATCAGCCTGACTAAACATCCGTTCAACATCCGAATCTGACAATGCGGAACTCGCCTCTTCCTCGGATGAGACGCTGCCAGAGTCCGAATCCGAGCTCGGCTCGTATTCTGAATCGGAAGAGCCACCGCTTCAATGAGCAAGCGAAGGTCCCGTGCGCTCAGCCATCCTAAAGTAACTGCATGCAGGGAGGATGCGCTTTCAGTCGCCCGCACAACGGAGAGAAATGGGGCATTGTGTGATCAAGAAGACAGAGGGAGATGGAAAAAGGCTAAAACAATGTTTGAGGGCCTTTACGTTTACTGCTGCAAGCCGGAAGCGAGGGTGCGGCGAGAGAGCGAAAGCAGCAATCAAGTCTCTTTTTGGAGAGGCAACGGCGCGTGCCTCTGAACTTGACGTGCCGCAGCAGACACACCAACAGAAGAAAAATAAAAACCTTCAAATGAGCGGAGATGGCAGAACAACCCTTGAACCCATAAACACACTCGCGCGATGCATGATCCAGCGAACCCGGAGCGACCGACCGCGCCACTCAGCAAAGAGAAAGGGGGGAGTGACAGTCGCACCATACTCTTCAATACATATGCCTACACAGTGCGAGGTGAAAATACGAACTTGTAGAAAGATTCAACAGATGGCGTGGCCAGTCCAGGAGCGCCAGCATTGCACTCAGGCGCGAAATTTTGAATGCACGATAGAGAATGTACCAGTACGTCAGTGACATGGGGGCGAAGCGCGAAGACGTGCCGGTGCGTCTGTGACAGCGAAAGGGTTAAGCACTTTATGAACATTCTAAGGAAACATTGCCAATCTATTAGCGAGGCAGCAGTGAACGTACGAGCTAAATGTGATTGCACTGCATGCAGCAGGGAATTTACAATCTCTTGACAAAAGCAGTGAAACATCGCTTGCTCTCGCTTCCGCAGTGTGGTCATGCAGCGTCATATCAAGCAGCTGGACCCACTACAGCTATTGGTTGGTTTCACGACACGAGAACATTCTCAATAATACAATTATTGCTCATTTCAGTTAAATTAAACACTGTGTCTTCAATATAAAAAAAATACAGAAAAGCCATTTCATCTTTGCATTGCTAGTCTAAACATGACAGTGGTGTGCTGCTGCATCTGCAGTGCGTGGCCTCCCAGATGAACAGCTTAGCATAGATACCGCTGCCACCACAGAGTAGCGCCACGAGCCATCTCGCATTCAAGCTTTGGGTGGGGCCAGTTATGCGTTGCCCCCTTACGCCCCCTTGCCGTGTCTCCTGTGTAGCTTCGAGCACGCTAATAGAAATGAAACGAGACAGAAAGCCCCTGATTGTTCCGATAACTACATTTAACTACGCCTGTGCTTGAAGGATTTTAAAAATGTTTGCAGCTGGAGATTCATGAGATGATGTAATATAATAGTGATGTCATTCTGTTACTAGTTGAAGAAGTGTTTCAGGACCATTTTAACGAAATAGTAGAAGTTTGGCTGGTGCACTGTGCCCTCTTCCTGCTTATGTGATAGGCCTATAAAATTACTTTTTTGTTATCAGTGTGTGCTTCTGTCATGTTTGTCCTTCCCTGTGCAGAGAAAATTCCTTGAAGGTGTCTCAAATGCATGTTCCCTCGACTTCTGGATTTTTTCTCCTGTTTGTACGTCTGTTCTGTCAAGTGCAACTGTAGTGTGGATACGTGGGGATGAACGACTCTGTCAATGTCAGCAGCCACCACTCAGTACATACAACAAAGGTTCACACTTCTTTTCTTGCCATGTTGCAATTTACAACAGGAAAGGTGCAGCCTGGGTAACATGGCTACCAATAGACAGATACAGGTTGTGTGAATGGTTAGGGCCCACAACGAAACTACATATACCACGACGAAGACAAAACTGCCTTTATGTTTATGACAATGCAATGGAAGACAAAAGAGAATGTGTACCTGAGATGCCAGGCATTTTAAAAAGAAAATCTGGTTTACTCATTGTTCTTCACCAGAAGAAAAGGCAGAAGTCAGGACATTTGGTCGTCCTGACTGGGTCAAATCGAGACCCTGGGATATTTGCACAAAAAATCTGGACTGTCCCGTTAAATTTTGGCTGGTTGGCAACCCTAGGTATGAGTTTGTGATTGGGTGCCTGTAAGTGTGAATGGAAGTAACAAATTAACGTGCATTAGTGTATGAGCGGGTGTGAGTTGGAGCGTAATTGAGTGCTGATGAGTGTGAGTGAGCATCCACTTATTCTGCAGACCTGTAGCTCTCAGTAAAAGTGATGGTATAGTCATTTTGCAGCATTTATCTATTACATCAGCATAAGCTAACATTCATCATTGAATATTGAATATTCTTATGTTGTAGTCGGTGTTTACCCAAAAAGTATCCAGTATGCGTCCCTCATAACCTGGGGCTAGCTTTAGGTTTGTAGAAATCTGCGAAGCAATCGTTCAGTCAACATTCTGCTTGTCATCTTCAGAAAACCTCAATCAAACCTCTGAAAATTTCATGTTGGTTTTATAAATTTGAGAAGCCAAATGTGACTGGATTTTAATGTGCATTGCTGCCATTGTGCGTTGCAGATTGAAAACCTCTTGCTGAGTTCTAAGGGCACCATCAAGCTTTGCGACTTTGGCAGCTCGACGACAAAGTCCTACAAGCCCGACAGCTACTGGACGGCCATCCAGCGGAGCCTGGTCGAAGATGAGGTGAGTGCAGGAAACGCTGTTAGTACTCGACAACTTAATCCCTTTATTGTAGCAGCAGCTTTTTATAGAGACTTGCAGCTTTGTTTAAAGAGTATATGTAAGCAGGTTATGTGGGCGCAGTCACCGACTGATAATTAGCACTCAATGAGGACTTTTTAAATTCCAAATTCCACAAATGGCCAAAGAAGCTTGTCAACAAGTTGCTACAGGCACGTGTGATTGCCTGCAACCTGGTCAGTTCGTATTTCGACCATTACCATGTCATCGCCACAGGTAGATGCAAGTAAAGGCAATACATGCATTAAATCTTTATTTCATGGCAACTCAGTCAAAGGTAGACTGCGCCCTGATAGCCAAATTATCACGCATTCTTTTGCAACAGTCAATAGGTTGGGCACATCCCTTACTTAATTGCCACTCCTGTGTGACGCAAACATGAATGGTAGAAGTAGTGCCACTGGAATCTTTTTGATGATTTATTGACAGAAATTTACAATAGCAATCAAAGGAGCTGGCTGGAACTATGTAGCTATTTAACACAAGGAAAAAATGCCAGTGACGAAAGTAATGCCTTATTGCAGTAATTTGGTGCACTGTGTAGCAGCATTTCCTTCCTGACTGCATCGGGAAGGAAATGCTGCTACATGGTGCACCAAATTGTGTTTCATCACGGGTATTGCACCTCACCTGCGCCAGCATGCGCTTGCTTAAAATAATCGGGCAGAAGAAAAAGAAACTTCAGCGATAAAAATCTGTTTCTTTGATTTTTACGATACCAACAGTACAAAGAAATAGCTTGATTTTGTTCTGTGTTGGTTTTTGTTGAAATAATATCTGCTTGAACCAATGCGATAGTCATGGCTGCAGGGCCACTTCGCACTTGCCCATCGTGCAGCCTGATGCGCGTCATCACAAAGTGTGTGACGCATATGACCTTGTTTGTTTGGAGCTGTGTGAGCATAGTGGGAGACCTCGCAATAGTTTCCAGTGGATTGCCTGTGGACCTCCACCACTGTGACTGCCACGTCTAGGCCACGTTCGTGATCTCACGGGCAGTTGCCGAAGGGTTCTCTGGTATGGACATAGACAGCGAGCATTCCATGACAGCTTGCCACTCTCCACTCCATTGACCAGATGGCGTCCACTTTTTCTCATGGCCATGTACCACTAAGCCTGACCAGCACCGCTTCGTGAGGATTCTGCGGTAAAAGTTGCGGTTTAATGCAGCGCCGACGAAAATTTCTTAGTAGCAGTCATATGGCATTCTAGAAAGTCAAGAAATTTCTTCGCCAAGAAAAATGAGGGTTAGAGTGACTATCTGAATGGTGGCAACGTTTTTTTTACGGCTGCTGTGTTTTTGACAACGCGTGTGCGGGTCATGTCCGCACCATCATTGCACATTGGTTCTATGGTAAGGGGCTGATCCAAGGTAGTCTTTTTAGGAGGGGTGGGGGTGGTTGAGGGGGTCTGCATGTTCAGCTTCGTCTGCGCTAAGTAATATGAGCATGTCTCAGGCAGGGCCAAGGATCCCTCATCTCTCTTTTTGTAGATCTGCCAGTGTCTATGGAAAATGCAGTGGTGCTGTCGAATCAATCAGAGCAGGTACCAAAATGTCTACCAGTGACATACATATTGCAATCGGACCGCTACTTCGACTAGTTTGCTGAAATGCTCTCTCTCTCTCTTCCTCTCCCCCCCCTGTTTATTGATGCGTATTTGTCATTGTGTGGACTTCTGTATGTGGCAGTTGATTTCTTGCTACTACAGGTCTTTGATATTTTGCAATCAATCACTGGTATCTGCACACATTTTGATTAGTGTTTTACATATGGTCTGTGTAGTCTAGAAATGAATCTTTTATGTAGTTAGAGTGATTCACAATTGCGTGGGCACATTTCTTCAGTGTGCCTTTTCACAGTTGCTTAGTGGTCTTGACAAGCACCTAGGTCGCACTTTATTACAACAAGGCAGCCCAACATGGAACGAAAGAACTGCAAAAGCATGACAAGGAAGTAGACACGGATGCAACGCTGGATGCACTGAACACGCATGACAAACCACAAATGCAGCCTTTACAATGAAGTAGCTTGGCTTGATTTATAGCATGGTTTGGTTACGGTTGGCAAATACTGGATCGATTAGGCTTTGATGTTGTTTTTTAAGGAGGTGCCGATGATGTGTCAAAGCAAAAATGTCACTCTTTCTGCTAAACTTAATGACTAGATTAGTACAGGGTTGTGCAGGTGAAGTCTGAGTTATTGAATTGCATGCTGTAAAGTGTCCCAAAATTTTATATATTTTTTATGCATTAGCCGGCGAGAGGTGCCCCATGAGTTTATGGGGCCAATAGCTTTGCTGTGAAGCTGTCCGAATCACCTGTCAGCAACTGTATATGTCATGTGTTGTTGCCACATTAGCTCCCTAGCAGTGCAGAAGACATGAACTAAAGGGAGACGTAAAAAATATACAGAGCGTGTGTATGTGTGTCTTACGTTTTTCTTTCGTCCATGTGTTTTGTACTGCTACACCATTCTTAATATTGAATGCACTAGCTGGCCGTTGGAGGGTTTTAGTCTATGCAAGACTTTGTACGGCTTGTAATGCTTGGAATACTGGACATGGAATGGCAGCAGTGCTGGTGACACCATCATACGGTGCTTTCGTCAACCACGGTGCCTGAGAAATATTGTCACGGTGTGGAGCTTCATATTAGTTTGTTCCACTGACTGAATTCTGAACTGTTGATTTACTATATTCGAAGCATATTTAAACAGAACTTTATTTTTTTATTTCATTTCTCCCTAATGAAGCATGTAAGTAACAACGCCAAATATGTTGATGCATAGAACTGTGTGTGGGCCATTCTGCGATTCTTTTGACATTGATCATTTTTCACTTGGCGGAAAGAAAATATGGTCTGCATGATCCAGCACGTTCTGCATACATTTCGACAGCTTAGTTGAAAGCAGGTTGACAGCACTTTCAGGCATTTGATTTTCAATAGAGGGTTCCTTGTATTGGATCTCACTTTCTTGTGCCTGCTTTTGCTTGTGACAGATGTGCAAGAACACGACTCCGATGTATCGGCCGCCGGAAGTGTTGGACACGTACAACAACTACCCGATCAACGAGGCCATGGACATTTGGGTGAGCGCCTTGTCATTCTCACCTTTGCTCCTTGTTACTGTACGTAGATTTAGTTTAATTAAAGTAGACCTTCGTTTACTGGAACTTTGATATCTCGAAATATTGATCAGGCTAAATTTTTCTGGCCATGATGTGAACTGTTGTGTTTTTTACTGCTTATCTCAAACAGTTATTGCGCCATACGCCAGATATCTCAACATCGAAAATACCAGGGAAAAGGCAACAGGAAGCGTCGGCAGCGTCGCTTCAACTCGCTTTTCACCAGGTAGCAGCTCGCTATCCAAGCCAGACGGCGCTCTGGGCCACACTCCCCCACTAATCTTCACCTGCTCTTTAAGTCCATCACCGCTTGTGCGTACTTACTAGACAGCTTGCTGCCACTTTGTTGTGGCTTCACAGAGCAGCGGTGAGCTGGGAGCCATGTTCCTTTTTTCACCTCCCTCATTTAGGATGCTGTCAGTGACGCACATCAATGTGGTCTCGGCATAATAATCTTGACCCTGAGCAAGATGATCAGCACTTTTGAGCAGGCATGATCAACCCACGCGCCGTGCCCTAAAGAAGCCAGTGTACGAGGCCACAGCGTTTTAGCAAGATTGCCACTTGACAAGGACACTCGCTTCATGCCGCGTCACTTGTGGGCGTCTGCTAAGGTGCGACTATTGTGCTATCCCACTGTTCATCTTTGGTTGTCGATGTGACAGTGTCTGGAATTCATTACAATGCAGAAAGTAGCAGCATCAGCTTTGTGGATTCCTGGAAGAGTTGTGCTTGGATGACTGCCTTCAAAGGAATTGAAATGTTATATTTTTGTAAATACCGTATTTACTCGAGTCTGGGCCTGCCCTGATTCTAAGCCGACCCCTGAATTTCTGAAGCCAGAAAAAAAAAGGAAAAACTCACCTCGAATGTAGGCCGAACAAAAAAGTGAGGACAGCGTTCACAAAATGAAAACAGCATTTATTTAATATGAACATGCTGAGCTCGCTCTACGTTATCATCGCTGCTAGCCCAGACCATGCGCGTGCTTGCGGACGCGCGCAAGCTCGTGTCTGCAAGCTCAGACAGTGTGGCATGGCTCACACACATCGAAAACACGACGCGATCTTGGTGAACAGCTGCTCTGTTATCGCATGCTTATTTTCCTTGTCGCTGTCATCTCCTCATTGCGGCACGCGCAATAGGTTTTTCTCATCGACGCTGAAGTCCCGCACTGCTTGAACGCTTGACGATGCCTCTGCGGCTAGCACAACTTTTCGTTTGAAAGTTGCACTATAGGAGCATCAGCTGTTTGGTGCCATTACGATAACGCCACTCTATGGGCCACGCCGCATGCCAATACGACACAGATCAAAATAGCGACGTCGCTCGTGTACTTCAGTTGGCTACTGGCATGGCCAATAGTGGCTGCGATGTTGACTTTTCTAGATTGCTCTAGCTATGCACCATAGTTATCATATTCAATTACAAACTAGCACGTTCTTTTTAAATCCTCAAATCTAAGCCGACCGTAGAGTTTGGTATATGATTATTTGAAAAAAAAAAAAAGAAACTACCTATAGGCCTAGATTCAAATAATTACAGTTGTTTCATGCCCAATATGTCTTGCTTTATAGTTATGCTTTTTCATATATGCACTTCTCTCTTTGTTTATCATTATTTACAAGTGTATTGCATTTCTTGCGTTCGTTTGTTTTCCTTGTGCATTTTTAGTTTTGTTGCTTTAACCCACGTCTATTATACTTTTCTTCTTTTCGTTTTCTTTTTTCCTTGAGGGTCCATATGGCCATATATCATTGACTTTGGGACCCTCGTCTGCATACTATCTGCACATAATCATTGCTTGTTGAATCGATAATAAACTGAAAGTGAAATATTGCATGAGGATCAATTTTCTAGGCTCTGTTCCAAGCGTGCTGTCTTGGCAAAGTGCCAGTAACGCCATTGCGCATAGCCACTGACATGTCTGGTGCCGATGCATGCAAAAGCGGGCAAGAATATTACTGGCTGAATTTTAGAAAGGCTCCTGTGCTGTTTGTGTGGCCAGGGGACTTCTATTCTTATGATTTTACTTGTCTCGAAACTCCACTTATCGCAAACTTTTTCCCGCTTTTTCTTTCTTTCTTTCTTTTTTAGCTACGAGTTAACAGGGTTTCACTGTAAACTGGCAAGTTTAACTTCCCAAAACTGCAACAGGGATATTGAAGGATGCTGTTGGGGGTGCCCTCAGGATTAATGTCAACCAGCTATTGTTCTTTCATGTTTCTTTGTCACGATGGACATACCTATAGGTTTCATACGTAAAAAAATTTCTAGCGTACACAGCTAAATTTAATCCAGAGCCCCCCTTCTTTGCTACAGTCTCTTAAAGATCGCGCAACCACTACAGCTACATACTTGCTCAAATGTAGCAACAAAACATGTATTAAATCAGTCATAGCTCATGTATTGCTTCATAACATTAAAACCTTGTCTATCAGTCAGCCTCTGTCAAACCTGTTGGGGGGGGAGCTCCGTAGATGTAAGCTGTAATTAGAGAAAGCATTCTTTTGAGGTCATTATTCCTCAACGCACTTGAGTTAGAAGGCATATTGTTAGAACATAGGCGGCACTTGATATGTTATGAAGTCATGACAACCGGTATTAAAGCGTTAATATGGCCACACGTGCTGCAGTAGCCAGTGGCTATGGTGTTGCACTTCTTAGAGCAAGGTGGCAGATTCAATCTTGGGCACAGCAGCCACATGTTGACGGCAGCTAAATGCAAAAACACTTGCTTACTTAGATTTATGTGTACATTCAAGAACTCCAAGTGGTCAAATTTAATCCAGCGTCCCTCACTGCGTTGGGCCTCATGATCAGATGATGGAATTGGCACGTAAACCCTAAAATTTAGTTTGTCTGTGTTCTTGACTTTTTTTTTTTTTTTTGTACATCTTTATTCTTGTCGCTGAATGTACTGTGATGTGTTAGCTGCAGGAGGAGTGGGGCGCACAGGAAGTGAAAGAAGGGTCTTGGGATACTGCTCATGGATAACTCAATGGCTGTGCTGCCGTGACAAGTAGATGGCTCCACTTCGAGAAGCAGTGCAGCATGTCGATATGGCCACTCAGCCTTGTTGCTGTAGCACACAAAAAGTGGCATGCTTGACAAACCAAAAAGCAGAAGGCTGATGCTGTAGCAGTAGCTTGCTGCACTCGAAGATAACATTTGGAGGTGCTTCATCATGATGTTGAGTTAGCTCCAGTTCCATCAGGTGCCAAATCTTGAACTTCGACCAGCTGGAGAGGTGAAGCAACTGCTGCAGAGATAAGGTGTTACATAATGTACGATCCACTGTTCAATTGAACACATAATCATGTTCCTAGGGGTGGGCAGCGCAACCTGGACGAAAGACGAAAGGAAGTACATGATACGATACCTAATGACTGTGCTGCCATGACAAGCGGATGGCTCCACTTCAAGAAGCAGTGCATAGCATGTAGATATTTCCTTTTGTCTTTTGTCTGGATTGCGCTGCCCACCCCTAAGAACATGTTCAATCACCAACTCGCCCAGCTTGCCGTGTTAACACATAATCAGTTACGAAAGCCAATAAATCGGAACATTTACTCCCTTTTGTTGGTAAAGAACCTTTCGATATAATGAAGTGGATATGCATTTATGTAGGACAAAATTTCTTTGTTGGCCTTGAGTCCACATTCTAGTGATAATCTATCGCAGAATACTAACTGTGCGTTTACTTTAACCGTGGGCCACAGTGTGCGGTGCCAGGGAGCTGTGAGACTGGGCAGTTTTTGTCGAGTACTGCACATGTTGGTGACAGTAGGTGCCTGTGCTTGTTGACGTGTGCTCATTGCGTGTGTGCGTCTCTTGTTAGGCCCTGGGCTGCGTCCTGTTTCTCCTGTGCTTCCGCGAGCACCCGTTCCCGGACTCGTCCAAGCTCCGCATCCTCAATGCCAACTACAGCATTCCTTCTGGAGACACCCACTTCGACATCTTCCATGACCTCATGCGTGAGTTCTCGCACTCTCTTTTTTCTTATTACGGCAGTGATGCGGCACTGACGTCATTGTGACGCACTTTTAACTTGGATTTAGGAACCTTCTGTGGATGGCAGCTAGGTAGCCATCTAGCTGTCGCCTGCTGTGCACCGTCAGCTGTAACCGCTAGGGTTCACGGCTGTTCTGGCTTTGTTCTTTTTTACTTCGGGCAACCTTTCTTGTATTTCTGTCTTGAAAAATTTTGTTGCAGTCATGTGACATGTCACAAGACCTCGTGGGTGAGGTCTTTCTGTTTTACTGCCCCTTTCTGTGTTTTTTTATATCCTCTAGTTTGTCAGTTGCAGTTCATAGCACGTGCTAAGTGTGTGGAAGTTCAGAAGCCATTGTGATTTTGCTTCTGTGTCTTTTTTTTTTCCTCTCACCTGTCATGTCCCCCTGTTCTTTTGCGTCACTAGTGTGTCTGTCACATGCTGAGTGACATCCAGGCATTTCCTGAACAGTTCTGTGCAGTACTGCCAAAGCTGTAGCTGCTTTCATTTGAAAGGGGCAGGTTACTGTAACGTTTCAATGCCTCTTATATATGACCCTTGTGATTCATTTGTGATTCATTTCATCCCCCTGTTTCTTTCCTTCGAAGATTGGGTAGTTCTTGAACTCTGCATGCCAAAGTTCTTTTACAAACATTGTAATGTGGCTGTACTTGACTACTCACCAGAACTAGTAGGCTCTCGTTCCCTTGGCTGTTCTTTGCTGTAGTGCACGGAAAAGCTGGAACAAAATGTATCCACCGTTGTGCAGCGCCTCTGTCGCATTTCCTGTCTTGGCTTTGCCGTTGCTGTCAGCTGGCAGCAACGGCAAAGTGGTCTTTGCCATTGTCTACTAGCGAGCAGTTGGGCAGCAGACGTGCTACACTGTGTGGTGTGCCCTTGGCTTCTCTTCTCCTGTGGCGCTCAGACTTAAACATCTGCCTGCAAGTCGTCATGATCGATAGGATTCTTGAAGAACCCGTCGGCATGCTGTCGGGGTGTTCATGCTGTGCTGGTTGGAGTCTCGCTGAATGCTTACCTGTAATGGCTAAGGTTATTCCAGGTGGGATGTCGAATTTTCTCTGGCTAATCTTGGGTGGTTGAGAGCAGGGCTGCACTGCTTACTAACTTGCTTTGGATATGCGTTCCGTTGCTTGTGTATATTTTTTAAAAGTAGAATGGCTACATTTTGGTGGGTCAGAACTGCAGGAAGGGCTGGTATGATAATACAGATTCAAGACTGCTTATTTGGTCCAAACTTGGCACCATGTTGCCCACTGCTATCGAAACTCGCGGAGAGCTTGAAAGGAATACCGTACCTGGTGGAGTTACCGTATCTTGTTCTTTGGCATTAAGACTAATTATGTGCACTTCACCCTTAAACTGTTGTGCTCATGTCATATTTAAACACTTGCAAACCGGTTACAATAGTACATTTTAACAGTGCTCGAGTTATCTACTTCATTTTTCAGTTTGCTGGGAGTTGATTGTCATATCAGCGTAATAGCTGAAAGAAAGTTTATTACTTTCACCATATTCTCTATTTTCCTTGTGTGACTGCGCATTTTGCACCATTACTGTTCGTCCTGGTTGTTTTTTGTTGCCTCTCTTAATTCTGGTAACAAAAGTGTGAATTTTGGCATGACATGCATCTTTTTCCTTGAATGAGTCTAAAGTTAAACTGACACTTGGGATTGGAAATAAAGAGAACAAAAATATGCCTTTGCATAAATGCATGATATGTGCTAAGAATTGACTATACTTGCCATAGGTATCTTGTTTTAGAAAGCTGATGCCTCATGCCCTTTGTATATTTACCTGTTAGCACTGTTCAAAACAGTTTTTTTTTTCTTTTTTTAAAGGCTTTGAATGCCCCTGCTTAGGGGCATTGGAAGCCTGCTTTGAATGTCAGTTCTTAGGGTTGGAAATATATACTTAATGAAATGGTCTGTTTTGCTGACACAGAAAATAGAGACCAAGTTGCAGATGTGGTGCTGTTGTATTAGCCGAGGGAGCGATATTGAGGGAGGGTGCAGAGGGTGGTCAAGCTGTTGGGTGAAGGAAAAGCAGCAGGAGTCGGGAGTGGCTGACGTGCCTTCCCAGGTGTATGTGCTTTAGTTTACAATTATTTGGTGCATCTTTGCGCATGTAAAGCCCAAGAAAAACGGGCTGTATCGCCCTAAGTTCAAAGCAATGAAAACAATACCTTGCACAATCCTGGAGACCCAGAAATGGCCAAGGAACCAAGGAAGAATGAAGCAAAAGTCAGTCATATTGATTGTGTTTTTTGACTGCCGTGGCATTGCACACCAAGAATTTGTACCTGAAAGTCAAACTTTCTATGCAGCTTTCTATATGGAGGTTCTGTAGCATCAGAGAGGTGTGCACCACATGCTTCACCCTTTGCTCTTTGCCATCTGTCATATCATTTAACTACAATGAACTAATTCGACAATTCATGCATATGATACTCACATTTGCCTGCCGCTTCCTTATGAATCCTGTAACGCCGAACATATCAGCATGCTATGCTGAATTTGATGCCTCAAAATACAAATTTATGTGCAGCAAACACACAGTTTGTATACATACATACATACATACATACATACATACATATGCCGTAATTAAGTTCCCGCCATGGATAGTTCAACAAACTAATTACTAATTAAATGGTTGCAATACTAAGTAAATGGTACCTCGAATAACATTTAACTTTTTTTCTACAAATGTACTTTCCATGGCTAGAAATAAAGCTGAAAATTTTGTTCCAATTTTCCTTGATGCAAAACTGTGTTTGGGCACTACATGGTAAAGGGCGGCTTTGATTCCATCATTCTAGTCACCTAAATGAAGGTATCGCAATGGAAACCAATAATTGTCACACAGGGTTTATATTCAAGGGTTCTCCAAAAAAATCTTTTTTTCTTCTTTTTTTTTTTTTGTTGAAAACCCTTGAATATGGGCAAAGAAAGTTTCGAAGACCTCTAAAGTTCTTTCGAATAAATACATTTCTTGAATTTCTTGAGATCTGAGGTTGGAGGTCCCCTCTGAACATTCGGAGTAACAAACTCCATACCTGTGCTATGCCATGGACACTATCAGGAAATGATCATATAAATTCTATTTTGAATGTTTGCCATGTGGTTGCAGTGTGGCACGTCCACTACCACCAACAAGCTTATTTAAACCACCATTGACATCATGGAGAAATGGTTATAGCCAGACCAAGTGACGAAGCCGTACTGCCATTTTTGTTGTGTGTGGAGGAAAGCTTCAGTTTTTTGAGTTAAATGTGACTAGTAACACGGGTGAAGCGGGGCACTAACTAGCCCTCATTGAGCGAAGTGCGCGATGGGCCAGTAGGCAATGGGAAAATTGACTTTGAAAAGACACCTGAACAGCTCAAAGGGGATGCCAACTCGATGGCTTTTTGGCTGCAAGAAATTGCAACTATGAAGCAGATTTGAATCTTTTGGAAGAGCGCTAGACGACAGGAAAAGAAAGACACAACACATGGGCGCAGTCCTGTCATCTAGCACTCTTCCAAACGTTTCAGTGTACCAAGAAACCCAATCTTCAACCTTGCTGAGATTGGAATATTTGCGAGTCTATATCTATAAATACAGATCGGAATTGCTGATCGGAATTGTCTTCCTGTAAAATTTTGTTTGTACTTCGTAACTCACCATGTCGAAACTATGCCTGCATGAATTCAGGGTGTCTAGGGCCTAGTCAGGTGACCACGTGTGTCCCCTTTAGCCCTCTTCACCTGGACAACTGTGTATTGTCTAAATTTCGATAAAGTCAAAGATTTTGTTTCCGATTCCTTGAACCTTTGTGTCGTATTGTTGTGTGCAAACCCTGCTTGTGGTGCTGCGCTCGCAGGGGGCATGCTCCAGGTGAACCCAACATCACGGCCCACGATCATCGACGTGGCTGAGCGACTGCAGGAGATGGGTGAGGCCAAGAACGTGCGGCTGGAGGACTCACCGGGCCTGCGCAGTGCAAACCCGGTGACGGGTGGCGCGTCCCAGGGCGACACCAGTGCAGCAACGCACAGCGTGCCGAACTCCACTTCCGGTAAACGACACACCTTTCTGGCTCATGGTTCCCTAGTTAGAAGCTAACCACGTTACAGCAAGTCAATGCCATCAACAGCAATCAGCTGCAATGAAATCTCGATATAACGAACTTCAGAAGACTGCGGAAAATTGTTCGTTATTCTCAAAGGTCATTATAGTAAAAGCCCCAAAATTAACCATTCAGCTTATCAACCCATCAGTTGTCACCGTATGAGTTATTCATGAAAACATCACTGTTGGCTCTCAGCCTGTTGCTTTTTTCATAGATTCTGCCATGATGCACAACTGAAGCATCGCACCGTATAGTAAGAGTGGCGAGTGCATAAGAGACGCTGAAGGATACTCTGACAAAGAGGAAGCGCCATGTTGCCTCCAAAGTGCAGTGTTTCTTTTTGTTTGTTTGCTTTTCACATTCCTTTCCACGGACACTACAACTGTCTCGCTCGAGGTGGATGCTTTAACTATTCCAAAGCGCAAGTAAACAGCACTGTCAGGAAAATGGCAAATACGGCAACCACGTGGCATCCCCGTGAGCACAGAGATTACATTTCTACTCTCTCATAGCTAATACAACCACAGAAAGAAGGGGAAAAAAAAAAAGAGAGAGAGAGAGACACCTGCTTTGCTAGGCAAAAGTTGTCTGAACGAAGCACGTGCTCGCAAAACCTGATGCGTCATCGCCTCAACAACAGAGGGAAGAAAATGTCCCCTTCCTGCCCTTCTCTCCACCAGCACCGTCTCAGGTTTTCCTGACCCATGTGCAGAGGTGTCTGCTTTCTGCACCTTGTCGTCTGCTAGCTTACTGTTCCAGCTGCTGTGGAGGATACACAGAAATCTAAGAATCCCCAGATTTCTAAATTTCAATTTGTAGTAGTACTGAGGCATTGTTAACATGACACTGTAACTGAATTACAATTGTTATTCTGAAAAGTTAGGTACTCTGAAGTTCGTAGTACTGAAATATTATTACATTGAAAGTATCAGCAGGCAGCAGGGAATTTCTAAGTTTGCTAATCTGAAAAGATTGTTAGCGTGGTATACGTAGTAATGACGTTTCACTGTACTGAACTATTGTGCTACTTATTCCAGATGAACTGGAATCCTGGACAATACTTGCTGTCATGCGTAAGATTCTGTGACGGCTTCAGATGAAGGGAGACATACGCTTGGCACCAGTCAACCGTTTCATAATCATCTCATTTTTATTTGTTGACAAAATTGAAGGACACTTAAGCTTCGCCCTTAAGAGTAGGCCGCGATAGCATTCAAAGATCTCTGTCTGCTTCTCATGCTTCCCGGCAACTGCAGCTTATGTAACCGCAATATTTACCAGGAAATGCTGGTGGCAAACACTATGCAAGAAGGCGAGCTTTCTGGTAGAAGCACGGCCTCGTGTGTGGGTCAGTCCCGGAGTTAGTACACTGCTGCTCAAACAAATTACATTTTCAGGTTTCTTTTATTGTTTCGCACTTCTAATATAGTTTTAGTTTGGCATTTTTACGCTTCGCTCAGCAGCTGGGTGGAAGCGCGAATGCGCATGCGCTTAGTCACAAGCGGGCTAGCGGAGTGACAAACACGGTCCACTTACAAGCTGCCTGAGCGGAGTGTGCTGTGCGTTGGCATCAGAAAGGATTGGATTGGATGCAGAAACTGGGTTTGCTGGCTATCAGGTGGCATTTCCCAAGACGGTGCTTTATTTTCCACTGGATAAATGGGCAGGTAATGCATTGCTAGAGCACGTCTAGATACTTCATGGACAAATAAGTGTTATTATTACCCTGAATTTGGCCAGAGGGCGCTGCAACTACAAAAGGTCCGCTCCGCTACGCTAAACGTATAACTAAAACACGAAAATCGCCCACCACTCCGCTGTGGCTTAGAGGGGCAACTCGGAGTGGACCTTAAGGACGCTCAACTAAAACACTCTAATATTTAAGTCTTAGAAGATTTAACATAAAAGGTATGCGCTGTCGGTGTTTTGTTTCACATTTCTTTGTGGGCTGTCATTCTCAACTATCTGAGGAATAACTTTTTGGGGAATGTAAGACAAGGCACAAGCAACTGTAGTGATAGAATGGTGTGGCATTATAGCCCGCTTATACTGCATGTCATATGGAAGGCGTGGCATATACATATACCTAAATACATACTGAAATTTTCACTCACAGGGACACAGGCACCGGATGCCAACATTGACACCGGATTTTCTGTGACACAAGGCCCTAACTCTAGCACATTAAAGAGGCGGGCCCACCCAAGTTACCGACAGTTGCCTATTACCTGCCTCAGACGACTCTGCCCTTTACCGCATTATATTCTAGAGCAAGTCAAAAGAGCAGTTTCTCTGGTGTTAAATATTTTGCACTTTTTCATCATGTAGCTTGGCTTCCTTGCCTGTGTCCTAATTACCTATGCGCCATTTATTTTTTATTTTTTTTCCTCGACCTAAAATTGGAAGCTAGCACTGCATAATCTTTCTCTAATTTTTGTAACGGTTTTCCACGCACGCCTACAGGGAAACTCAAACTGCTGTGCTCACTTTCCTACCCTTGCTGTTCGTACAGTTTGTACGACTGCCTCGATCTGTGCTTTCCGCTGTTTGCAGCACCGCCCAGCCGGCCACCCCCGCCAAACCTCAACGTCCACGGAGGCACAGTTTCCGCGGCGGCTGCTCCTCTTCCGACGACAGCGGAAGGAAGCTGGGGCAGCGCAGGCCTCCTGACGTCGCTACGTGGCGGCGCAGGAAGCCTGCTCAAGCGCCTAGGTGACACCTCCTCCAAGGTCATGCAGATTGCCCAGCAGTGAGTGACGCACCACCTCAATCCCAATTTCCCCACTTTCTCCCCTTATTCACTCGATGTTGGGCCAAATTATTTTTTTTTTCAAGATGTTTTGTTTCTTGTAGTCAACCCTCGCGTTACATTTTAAAAACGGCAATATTGACCATACTAAAACAAATATTCTAAAACAGAAACTATAGAAGCAGTATGAGACACATTCCGTGGGGTTCTTGCCATTGTTATGTGGGCAGAATGCCAATCATAACTTTACCCGTCTTTTATAAGGAAATCGCAGCGACTTCAGTATACAGTCGCCGACCGATTTTCCGGACTCCAAAAATTCGGACATGCCCGATTATTCGGTCAGCTTCGCGGCACCGCCATTCTCCCCATAGACCATAATGTATAACAACTGCCGAAAGTTCGGACGCCCTGCAACCCCTCGTCTGATTTTTCGGACACTTCTTGAGCCAACTCGTTCGAGGGCATCATGCACCAACTCTGACCGCGGCGCATAGTTCGACTTGCTGAACGCCATTTTTGTTTTGAACGGAGCCTCCTTGCTGCCCCACGAAGTGGCGCTACTGGAAATCCCCGCTCATCATCGTCGTTTCTGCCTGGTTCGATAGAGTGGTCGTACAGTAGTTCCGGTTTCAGCTTAGTAAGCCATGTCAAGACAATCCAGCAGCTGATTTCTTTCTTTCGCGCACGATGCTGCGAGTAGCACGTTTTTCGTTCGTGCGACTGGTGTCGGCACGGTGGTGTTTGCGTTGTGTGCTGTGTCGAGGTTTCGGTGATCCAACGTGGCGTACGGAAACATCGCGTCAAGTGTCTAATGGCGCCGACAGTGCCCGCGCAGACTGCGCTGGGGAATGCCGGCAAGCGGGTGCCGGGAGGCCTAAGATTTGTCGCCTTCCGATGTGCTCCCTACTGACGCGGAAAATATTCTGCCGAGACCTGCGCAGTGGTTGCATTGTGATTCCGGACACCGTCTCATTTGACAGTTTCACAAGTGCTGACACTGCTGTACTGACATGCGCAGAACTCAACGACGGCGAGATCGTTCGTCAGGTTTCTGCTGCTCTGCCGGACGATGACTCCGAGTCGGAAGATGACGCACCATGTGCTACGCTACCGTCGCATGCGGAGCGTGCACAAGCAGTGACTGTGCTTTCAGCCGCCTATAGTGACCGTACGACCCTCTCCGAGATTCAGGCTTATCTGATTGCGCGTAAACGGGACAGCGTGCAACGGCGCACTCACGATTTCTTCAAGCCTACTGCCGAGCCCGAATAAGTGCGTGGAAATAAAGGATTTCATTTTTTTTTTCTTAATCTGCTTTTTCGGACACCTGTTTATTCGGACATTTCCGCAGTCCCCGTGAGGTCCGAATAAACGGTCGGCGACTGTACAGGTGCAAGTACTACATGTGGGAATTTCAGTGTCTTTTACCATGCCCCCAATAGAACTTGAAGTTGTAAAAGAAAGCAGTACACAGGTGACATGATATCAGAAATTCTAATAAGGAAAAGGACCGTTGAAACTGTATATGTGAACGGGACGTGAAGCCATGAACCTTGTAACTGCGCATGTGTAATGATTAGATGGCACAGCATGTACTAAAAAAGCCATGCACTCCACTGTTATTTTATTCCGTCGTCGTCGTACATCCCATCATGTTTGCAGCATAACTGCTGTTTCATGCATAGAAATTTTTGTCTTACCTATCTCTAATGTAGTCAGGTCTGAGCATTCTTCCTTCCTTGCTCTTTTTTCTCCATACTGTACTTTTCTAATATTTGTTGTCTCTCTTTCTATTTCAGGACAATGGGCAAGGCTGACTTGGACTTCAACTACATCACAAGTAGAATTGCCGGTGAGCACTTGATGGAAAGAAGAATGATAGGTGTAACGTTAAGGGATAAGAAAAGAGCAGATTGGGTGAGGGAACAAACGCGAGTTAATGACATCTTAGTTGAAATCAAGAAAAAGAAATGGGCATGGGCAGGACATGTAATGAGGAGGGATGATAACAGATGGTCATTAAGGGTTACGGACTGGATCCCAAGGGAAGGGAAGCGTAGCAGGGGGCGGCAGAAAGTTAGGTGGGCTGATGAGATTAAGAAGTTTGCAGGGACAGCATGGCCGCAATTAGTACATGACCGGGGTTGTTGGAGAAGTATGGGAGAGGCCTTTGCCCTGCAGTGGGCGTAACCAGGCTGATGATGATGATGATGATGACTTGATGGTTCATGGGGCTTTTACTCTCAGATTTTAAGCAGTCCACTAAAAAGGAAAAAAGAGAGAGAGGGATCGTTTGTATTATTGTCAGTCTCTTCCTACACATGTGCAGCTCCTTTATTCAATCCATTGAAAAATAAAACTGTTGCTTTGCTTTACCAAATTTTGTTACTGTCACCGACCAATAATTCGGACTCGACGGGGACCGCCAGAAAGTCCAAACAATCGGAAGTCCGAAGTACTAAATTTGTCAAAATTATGAGATTTTATTCCACAAGTGGCCTGAAAAGGTGTGCCGTATTCTCAGATTATCACATTCGGGGGTACCTTCAATTTCATGCAACTAGCACAAGACGCATCGGCGTCTACGAGTGATGGCATTCTTGACACAATCCAACCATGCTATCTTTCGTGTGACTCACGTCAGACTCATCAGTGTGCATGAGTGCCAACGTTCTTCGCACAGTGCCAAACACAGTCTTTCGTGTGACCAATGCAACACTCATCGATGTCTACAGACAACGGCATTCATGGCGGTGCCAAGCACGCTATCTTATTACAGTATGGAAGCACTGCCACCTGTCAACGTGTCTGGTGCTAGTCACACGAAATATCGCGAGAATGAAGGCATCTTCAAAAGCGATCGTCCAAGAATGCGGCCCGAGTTAACACATTGATGCGCGCACGTACTCTTGCCTTTGGCCTAGACAGTCGGTGGCCGCGATTTTCTAGGAATACCTTTTATGCTGTTCCTTTTCATGCTTTCTTCACTTCGTCAGTGGTCAGAGTGATGCTCTGCACCCGTTATCAGCGGGATCAGCCGGCCATCGAGCGAGAGGCACTGCTACAAAGTCTCAACCCGTATCTTCACAGTTGTCAGTCCGTCAATACAGATAGATGAACATATAGTCAATACAGTCAGGGGCCAAATTAGCACATAGTCATGCATCTGAAGTCCAAATTATTCCACCGTGTGCTGTAAGGTGTCAGAATGATCAAGCATGTCCAAATTATTGGTCAGCGACTGTATCTCGCTGATGTGTAAATGACCGTAAAAGCAATATGCTTCTTTTGCCTTCCTGTCCAGGCTAAACCATCGAGAAGTGTACCTTGCATTCATTAATGACAGCTTGTGCAATTCTCATTTCAGAATTGTAGTGACCAGTTGCTGCAGCATGTTTTTGACATTGTTCCTGGCATTTCGTGGAGAAATTTATTTTTGTTTTGAAAAATTAAATTTGAATTACAATTGAACCTAGTCATAACGAAGTCACATGCTACACATAAATACCTTTATTATATCCAATAGTTATAAGGATAAACATTGATTTCGCAACGAGAAGGGGAAATACTACGTGTTAACCAATACGTACGCACTAAGTTGGTACGGTTTATGTGGCTACAAAACGCATTACCGTATTTACTCGCATAATGATCGCACTCGCGTAATGATCGCACCCCTAAATTTTGTCGTCAAAATTCGATTTTTTTTATTTCCCGCGTAATGATCGCACCCCAAACTTGCCGCAGCGATATGTCGTGTGCTAAGTCTAGCTAATAAAGATCGCGCTTACCATCTGTCGAATGCTACGCGAACGACTCTTCAAGACAAGCCAAGCGGCCTGCACGCACCAAACATTCTTAAGTAGATGCCTCATTTCATTACTTTCATCACTTTCCGCACTTCCATGACAAAATGAGGTACAACCAAAATCGTCTTTATTATGGGTTGGCTTTATAATGGTTGATGTCAACAAAAACAATAAAAGCGCATTTCGATTCTTTTCATCTGCTTTTGCACTCGTGAGCACGCAACAAATCGCGCGCGGCAGTGATAGTAGCCACGTTTACTCTGATACGTTAGAAGTGTACCCTATTCATACGACGCTTGTAACACAGCTAAGATATTCGCCCACCCTTAGTGGAAACGTGCCGTATTAGGATAGTAGTGAAGACAGATGCCGCAGTTTCCGCAGCACGTCGGCCATGCATTTCTATGTCACTGGCAGTTAAGCGCGCCCACCTGTTTCTGTCCCCTCCAAGTGGACATGGCTACGTTACTGCCGCAAACTTGCCGGTATTAACGATATTATTCATCACTGATACGAAAGAAACTGTTTCAATTCACGTAATGTACTCACGAGAAGAAAAAAAAAATCGCGTTCGGCGCGTTCGGCTTGCTCCGCCGGTCGCCATTTTTGTTTTGGTGTCCCGCACCCGCAATCTCGCATCCCGCAGCAAACGCGAGGCGAAAAAAAAAATTTTTTTTTCCGCGGGAAATTTAACCCGCGTAATGATCGCACCTCTGAATTTTTCTGACAAAAAAAGTGCGATCATTATGCGAGTAAATACGGTATGTTCAATAGCTGCTGAGTCAGGGATTTGACTTTACTACTTTTAAAACGCAACTACTATTGAAGTGGGTGCGGCTTAACGAGTTTTTACTGTACAGAGAGAACATGTTTTCCTGTGTTTACTGTGTAATTCTGCACTGAACACTTGCCATTGATTCTCAATTCCAACTCTCCGAAATTAGTACATTGTTAACGCAAGATGGAAATTCTACCCCAGTGATCTCTAATTAACCCCTCTGTTGCATCAATCGGTGCCATCCTACGGCTTGCAAATATCCTGATCTTCT
This sequence comes from Dermacentor andersoni, assembly GCF_023375885.2. NCBI lineage: Eukaryota > Metazoa > Arthropoda > Arachnida > Ixodida > Ixodidae > Dermacentor > Dermacentor andersoni. The sequence goes on along the minus strand of NC_092824.1, from coordinate 95,696,045 downwards.
GATAACCACGTAATCCTTCGTCATCATCAAGTATGTTTCCCCTCCCTTGGCAGTTGTTTTATTTCTGGTTATTGTGTCTATGTATTACATACATAACCAAAGCCATTAATTTTTTAACACCTTTGTTCTTTGATATACGGTGCTGAAAACTTGTTATATGCAATTGAAGGGCTTATTTCAAGTATGAGGTAATCTTTTGTTTATCTCATTTGCTTCAAATCTTATGCAAGCTTCCTTTACTAAATTTTCCACAAAGGTTTGAAAAAAATTAGTTAATCAGATTTCGCTTAAACACCAGGTCTGGTCATTTTTGAGCTGACAAGAGCAGTGCATACAATGGCCAGCGATCGTGTCTGCTAAGTATTACGCTGCTGCATGCCATGAAAGAAGCTGAAATTTCAAACCAAACACTGTGCGCCCTTCACCTCATGAGCACCAGGCTTCCAGCCGGAGAGTCGATGTCATTTGCACAAGTGACGCTTAGAACGACAGAAAGCTGAGCTAGTTTCACAAGTGCGCCCATGTAATTTGCAGTGCTGTGACGTCACTCACATTGACAGGTTACTGAGAAATATTCAAGACACTTACAGTTCTATGTTTGATTTGTTGCTTCAGCAGGGGGGGGAAAAAAAGGGCAGGGACCATGATGTGTATGCAATGTGATGGTCTGACTGCAGTATGGGAGATTGCAGGGAAAAAACTTTGCTTGCGTAGGCTAGACAGGAGCATGTGGTAAGAGTGTCTATGTTATCACTGAAGCTCACCTCCTAGAATCATGTGTTCGTGACACTTCGAACATTTCTATCTCTGCTAATAATAAACCAATTTGAACAATTTGTGCGGTAGAACACTTTCTAGAGGGTACGTAACAATTTCCAACGCACAACAAAAATTTGCTATGTGGCCTGGCTTGTTCCTTGCAAGCTTTTTCACAAAACTACGTAAGAACGCTTGCATAACATGCAATATAAATAATACTGGACTTCACATTAGAAATAAGCTCATAAAGTTACAGGTTTTCACTGCTTTAACTTGACAAATAAGCATTTTTTTAACTTCTTGGTCTAAGACTAGGCTTTCCTTTTTAATTGAAAAACCTGTAGATAAACATGCAGTTCATCTATAATCCCTTCACAGTCATCAAGAAATCAATCAGTCGTGCTATCAATCAACAGTTTTCATTCTTTCTCGTGGCCTCTTGCTTGTTATGGCCGGCAGTGATGTCGTACCCTGCGGAAGGGCTGGAGTCAGCGTACCGTAACCATGTGGAGGATGTGAGGACGTTGCTGGACACACGGCATCGGGGTCACTACGCCATCTACAACGTGTCGGGTCGTGCCTACTCATCGGCCAAGTTCGAGTGCAAGGTCACCGAACGGGGCTGGCTGGCACGGAAGGCCCCGCCCCTGCACACCCTGTTCAACCTGTGCCGCTCCATGCTAGCCTACCTGAACCAGGACGCTCGTAACCTGTGTGTCGTCCACTGCCTTGTGAGCCGCACTTTTTTTTTTTACTTGCAATACTTGAGATTTGCACTAGACTGTGAGGCCTCTTGTATCTCAAGCTTCTTGTGTGTCAAATGTGCCTATAAAATGTGCAATTAGTTGGTGCTTTATTTGCAATGAAAAGTTATACTAATCTTTGTGCTGGTTCATGTCATCTTGTCGGAAGCTGTTTGTGATTCATATGTCTAGCTTCGCAAAAGGAAAGAAAAAAGCTGAAAAATATTTAAAGTTGTACATTGCAAATCCCGAAAGTGACAGTGATCATTTGCCCTGTACATGCTAGCTGGGGTTGCTGTATGACACCGTAACAAAAACAAAGGCTTTGCCAAGGTGCACAGTATCTGCTCATTAATTCATCAAATGTGCATTGGCTGCAGCCCTTAACTTTAGTATGTGTGTGGCACATAATTCTAGTGTGGACATCAGAAATGGTGCAATAATTACTCTGATCAACTGAAGTTTTCGTAGCTTTTTTTTAATTGATCACTTGTGGGCAACATCCATGCAAAAGCAAAGTAAGCACAACTTTATAAGCAGTGCTTGATCCTCTTCTGGTCGGGTCCTCTTGCTTTGTTGAGAGGGGGGGGGGGACATGTAGCATTTGCACAATTAAAGCCAGTCACATGCTTAATGCATGCAGACTCTTAATGGCTATCCTGGTACTGGCACCAGTTTTATGATGTCCGACTGCACTGGCATTCTACTTATTTTTCCACAAAACCTTTTGCTTAGATGCTACAAGACAAGATTATACGTATCACCCAAAAATGTTTCAAAAGTCTGGAAACTTTGCCTCAGTGAAATGGCAGAATTGCTTAAAACTTCAGATTTTTTAGTCTGAAGTCCTTTTAAATCTTTTAAATCTTTTAAATCTGAAGTCCATCCTTTTAAATCTTTCCACGATCCTAAGACCTTCCTTTATCTCATGTCCAAATATTTGGAACAAATACGCAGCAGAATTTGAGAAAATTGCACTTCTTTAGTGGGTTGTCTTTGAAATTGGGTAGAAAATCGGGCTTCGGGAGGTCGCTATCTTGGTACTGCTGTATACGCGAGGGATCGGACGCTAAGATAGCCACAGCGCTGTATTTCCCTATGCAGGAATTAAAGCGACGAAAGCAAGCGGGCAAAGGTCATACCAGGGGCACGATTCATTACTGCAGGGATGTGACACGCAGGGAGCGCTCATATTGCCTGACGCAATTTGAGTCACTGGCGCACTTGTTTCACGCACGTTTTGGCATTGAGCTGCACACTTCGCTTGTTCTGAGGCCGGCATTTCAAGATCTGTCTGGTTATCTCGAGTTTCCTTACTTGCTGTGTCCTAGCTGCTGCCTCCTCGCTGGCTCTGAAGGGGATCGCGCGGTGATTCAATTGTTGATATCATCTGCCAAGGCACGAAAGGCGGTTCCCAACATTACAAATTTAGCATGTTGTAAGCTAATGAACTTGGGCTGGGACTATTGAAAAGTTCGTGTGAGGCGTGAACATACCATGAAGGTTCTACTGTATCTTGAACCTGGTGATAGCCTTAAGTTAATTACCCTTGTATGTCCTGTACAAGCCGGTTTTTATCACCCGGTTGTGTCAAATTACGTGAAGATAATATAATCAGGATAAATGCCAACTTATAATTCTCTAGACTTAATTGTTATCTTGTATCCCAAACGCATTCTGTTAGCAAAATTTTACAGCTGCTTAACTTGCCCGCTTACCCGCTTAGCCTAGGTAATGCTCAAAAGTGGGGAGACGGATTCCTTTTTTTTTTTAATATTACATTAACAATAATAAGTCAGCAGTGTTTACACACTGTTTACATATGTTCTGATCTTTCTTCGATGTCAGAAAGAAAAATGAAACAATAATGTATGCAAGGTTAGTGGGCAGGTTAGGCTTTTTCCCTCTGTCTTCAACTACCTGATGCAGCGGTTCAATGGCTATGGAGTTTTGAAGCGAAGCACAAGATTGTGCGTTCAGTTCCTGACTCTCAAGGCCACATTCAGATGGAAGCAGAATGCAAAAATGCCCGTGTGACATGCTTTGGGTGCCTGTGAAAGAATCCCACGTGGTCTGGATTAAACCAGAGCACCCCTATACAACTGGTGTTCTCTTGTAGACCGCGAGTTGCTTCGCGATCTTGAACCCCTTTTATTTATTTCTTCGTGTTCCCCTTGTGGACGATACACCGCAGGATGGCAAGTGTTCCTCAGCAGTGTTGGTGTCAGCGTTCCTGGTGTTCTGCCACCTGTTTGACAGCCCGGAAGAGGCCCTGCAGATGTTTGCCGTTCGCCGTTGTCCCGTTACGCTCTGCCCTTCCCAGATAAGGTTGGGCACTTTTCTCTATTCATGTTAACGAGGCGTAAACTGCATGTTAACAAGTGAATGTGTGAGTCTATGCTACATCTAGGTCAGAATTTACAGAGCCATTATTGGTGTTGGTTGGCGTCTACCTGCCACAATACAATTCTGTGACGAGTTTTTTTAATAGCAGGGTGGTTTGATGCACAGTGCAGACAAGGGGAGCTGAATGTACTTTGTTTAAATGCATGGGTTGTGGGATTGACTTGAAATTTGATAATGGTCGTCTGGTCTTGCATGAACTCAAGTCATGACCCTGTCAAGGTTGGCATGACGTGTGTTCGTCCTCTTTGCAGGTACATCCAGTACATGTCACAGATGGTCTCCCAGAACCACCAGGTGTTGCCTCACCGGTTCCCTTTGCAGATTGTGGCACTCATGCTGAAGCCCGTTCCTATGTTCACTAAGCTCAGGTGAGCTCACTTTGTGACAAGTATGTCACATAGAGTTTTAAATACCTCCCCCCCCTTCACCATCACTTAGGCCTACATAACTTTATCCCCCGTGACTTATTCTTTCAACAGCTAGACCCACAACATTTAGGTCCTCAGTACTTGGGCCCCAAAGATGATGCCCCCTTAGCTTAGGATGGGCTGCTCGGCACCTCATTGATTTTTCCCGTTTCTTCTTGGTATTGAAAAGGACATTTCAAAGAACTAAGTGGCTTGCTTCTTTGCATCTGAAATTGTAAAACACAGGAGGCAAGGTTTCCAAACATTCACCACTTTGCTTAAGATGCTGACATCAACAATCAGTTATCATATGCTGTGTTTCATGTGAACTAAGTCTCTTGCATATTGCCATGAGTTGCCTTGCGTTGTTTTACAGCAACAGCAGTTTAGGGTACTTCAGACAACCTTAGTGGCGCGTATTGCAGCCGCCATCATTATATTCATTATTATGTGAGATAACAGGTGAAAATGGGTGCTCACGGAGGGCAATAAATTTTTGGGACTTCCTGTGGTGCAAAGTTCCCGAGACAGTTTCTTCTTGGACCTTCTGCTGTAAAAAAAAAATGACACAGTTCTTCTTTTCTTGTGTGTACAGTATCCTTCTTTATTTATTTGCTTCCATTGCTAAAAATACAATGGCGGGGGCTAAGATAAAAGCTGCAGTGAGGCAGCTTGAGGTGCCCTTAGGCCCCGTAACCTAACAAGCTTAACTTCAACTTTGTTGCATTACCTATTGGAGTGACATAACATTGTTCTACTGCTGAGGGCACAGGCACCGCAGCTGCGTTACAGTGAGGGCAGAACACAAAAACGCTTGTATACTTAGGTGTACGCTAAAAAACCCGAAGTCTTCAAAATTTACCCGGAGCCCTCCACTGTGACATATCTCATCGCTTGTGTGTTCAATCAACCCCTTCAATCAACAAATCAGTCGGTCAACATTGTTGCATCATTCGCTTCTCTCCAGGGATGGATGCCGGCCTTTTGTGGAGGTCTACGTTGGGGAGGAGCGTATACATACTACATGCCAGGAGTACGAACGAATTGCGTGAGTAGATTTTGTGCTAATAATCGCCAGTAATTTTGCCGCTCTTGCTTTACCCTTTGAAAAGCATCCCGTGTGCAGTCTTGTGCTGTTATTTTTATGTTTACCCTTAAAGGAGTACTGGCATGACGATTGGCATGTTTTTTTTTACCCAAAATGAAGGTCCCAACCCTCTCAACCACTGCTGCACAAATCATTTTATTGGGGGTGTACAAATATTTGAATATCACCGAAGCCAGGCCATTCAGGGCATTCAGGGAATTCAGGGCAAGTGTGCGGCTGTAGTGGACGTTCGAATAATTCAATTCACTAATGGTATACCTTCTGTTAGATTTTTTGAATATTCAGTATACTCTTTGAAGCATCGGGAGTGAACGATGCCGTAATGTGTGCAGCCTTTTTATGGCGCGTGTTCTGAATTGGTACAAAATTGGTCGGTTGGCAGGAACGATAGAAACTATAATGCAACATGGAAAGAGGGAATGGCGACTAAAGCAGCACGAATTTCAAAAAGCACGAAAGCATTTGCAAAAATAAAGCCGATTAGCCACTGGAAGGCATGCAAATTGTGTTGCATATGCATGTTCTTTGTTCACACAAATAGTATTCATGCAGTTCAGAGCTTTCTGTCCACACATGTGTTAAAGCACACAGATGAACTTGGCACGCATGCCTGCAGTACCGAACGCCACTTGAGCAGCACTCAGTCTGGCCATTAGGCCTAATCGGCACTACTTCGTCAGACATTGGCAATAACATTGTGGTTTGGTGCCGAATCAACATAAATCTATTCGCAGCAGCTGCGCTATACCTGGAAAGCCAAAAAAATCTATCTTGCCAACAAAAGGGAATGTATGGGATGGCACCAACGTTGTTCCCAGCCACCATCTTCGTGGCACACGGTACAGTAGCCTCCTGTTCCCGACACCCTTCATATACGTACGTCAGGGCTTTTTGTAGCTTTGAGCAGTGCCCCTCACAAGACTAGGTTGAGATTAACACGATGGGTGCGAAAGTGTCATGACTGTTGCGCTTACCGTTTGTACGGACGATGCATGGCCACAGAGAGGAGGGGGAGGGAGAGCAGGGTGCCTCGTGCAAACTTTCTGTGGTCTTTGACACCTTTGACAAGTGCCGAAGGATGCTGAACCTGACAATGAAAATACTACTGCTCTTTACTGTAGGCGCAACCGCACATCGACCCACCCAGCTCTAAGTCTATGCGCAAAGTGGGGATCGAGTCACATGAAGTGCGCTCCGCGCTTTAGTCAGTCACGCAGATTGATCTTGACTAGCTCGCAATGACTCACAAAACCCATCTGCCTGTAATCCTAGAAAACCCTTTCTGTAGCTTGGAGGCAAACTAGAAAGGAAGCTTTTCTATGCAATAAGGATTGCCATAAAACGAAATCCACTATATTGAACTGAAGATCTCATGAGATATTCAGCACAGCATAACTTCACTACTTCTAGAACTTCAAGGGCTAAAAAGTACTTGATTCTACTCAACAGACATTCTATTGATGGAAAGATATTTTGCAAACCTCTGTATAGAGCTAAGCTGTAATCAGGCATTCTAGGTTGGTGTTCCCTTCAATAAGGACATAATACTAAGCTATGTATCTCGATTCCTGCATACCTAAGTTACTGAATGTGTGCGGCATTCTTGTTATGCCAATATTAGTAGGCCTCCAAGCATCTGCAGCCCATAGAATTTCATACATTTACTAGAAGGAACTGTGGTGCTAGTGTCTACGGGAGCTGCAAGCAGAGTGGTTCTGCCAGTATGGGAATGATGGGCAGTACATGGATTTGCATAAACTTCGTCCTTGTGGCTGTTAACCGCTTCGTTACTTTGCAAACTCATAATTTTTTAAGAAAGTGCTGCATTATAAGTAATTAAACGAACATTATAAAATTGTCCGGCGGCAGGATTTGAACACACAAGCTCTAGCACAGAAGCCTGATATTGAAACCTTTACGCCACGGACGCATGGACATGTGGAACCACTGCATGCAATTAGCAGAAGTTGCGCATGTTTGCAGATTCTTATTGTTTTATGCATTTAAAGGAAGTATACATTGCTTTGAAATTAGGCTAATGAAGGCAGGTAAAGCATAATGAACACAGCCACAAAAACATTTCAAGCCAGAAGGACGAAGACCAGACTAATTCATGTACTATTAAGGACCGTTCCTATGGTGGCTGAACAATCGCAGCGCCTGAGTTCTCTCTAGTAATTACTGTAGGAAACTCCATAGTGCAGTACCAGGTTTTCTTATATGAAACTTCTAAGCATCAAACTTTGTGATAAATTTTCTGATATTTGATATTCGATTTGATATTCAGCTTTTGTTTTTCTTAGTTCACTTCGATATATTATTCAAAATCTACTATTTGAAATTTGCTCACCCTTAATTTTTAGTCTAACAGCATGAGTGTAAGTCTGAATATGTCTAAATATGTCCAACTAACTAGCTCAAACCTGCACCTTGCATAACTCAAAACCAGCGAGGGCCAAGACCAACTTCGCTGGGAATCACGCAGGCTGCATTTTTAGTGGAAAATGTGGCACATTTTGTTTGCTTACATGAGGGCAGTGTATGCTTAGTATCGTCGCACTCGTTGCCATCTTCAGCTTGTCTTGTAATGTTGTGCATTTGGCTGCGGGCTGTATGTTGGGCAGCCGTGCTCTAAACCTTGGGAAATGTACTGGCGAGCATCAGCTTCAACAATTTACTATACTACTTCCTCCTACGAACTAGCTTCAGTTTCAGAAAGTGGATGCCTCATGATACTTTGGCTTGCCGTGTTTTGCGATTGCTACAGTTGCCATGCACAAGTGCAGCTAGAAGACATGCACGCAGCAGTCTTCTTATTTTATTTTATTAATAAAGTCAGCGAACCTAGCTTCATTGCTACGCGGCAGCAAATTTTCCTGCTCTGTGTCATGACGTCATGGTAATGTCAATGGTGCAGGGGCTGGCATCTCGAGACCAACTTTAATATCAAAATAATATGTTACATAAGTATTTGCTGACATTCGTACTTGACAAGTGTCGTCCTTTTATGAGCAAGGAGTGTGTAGCAAAGATTCTACAACTCGGAAAAGTGTGTGCCATTACTCTTTTAATGTGCATTACCCTGCACAGCTGCACCTGTGCTTTCCCAGTACCACTAGTGGACTTGTTGGTGCCATTAATTTTTTTCTTCCTCTCTCTCTTTTTTTCTACTTTCTTTCCTGCACTTGGGATTTCTCTGGCTACATTCGTAAATTATTATTGCTACAGCTGCTACTACTATTAAAATGAAGCTGCTCGATTAGCGTTCTCCCGAATGGACTCTTCACTTGCGTGGCTAACTTCATTGTTTTTCTTTCCTCCTACTCCATCGGAACACTTCGAAGTCATCACAACTATGCAGAGAAACAGCTGGCAATTCCGCTGAATGTTGCAGCTGCAGGAGACGTGACAATCGCAGTCTACCATGCTCGGTCATCGTTTGGGAAGGTCAGTGCAGCAAACGCACAGAACTGCGTCGAAGTGCATTTACTCTGTGAGCAGAGTTAGCGAGCGCGCATTGCTTTGCATTCTTATTCTGTTAAAGCTTTCCTTCAAGCGTGAGCTACTTACAGCTCATGCTCACCAAATACCTGTGAAATGCAGAAATGCTCTCATAAGGCAACAGCTGAAGTGGACTTTGCTGTATTTGAAAGTAGGAACCTGATTTTCCCCCAATTGCTGTTGTTGCTAAGAATTCATCTTACGTAACCCATTGTGGAGCTTCAAGCGTGAGCTACGTACAGCTCATGCTCATCAAATACCTGTGAAATACAGAAATGCTCTCAAAAAGACGCCGGACTCAAATCTTATTGATTTCAAAATAAAGTTTACGCTCTCTCATAAGGCAACAGCTGAAGTGCACTTTGCTGTATTTGAAAGTAGGAACCTGTTTTTTCCCCCAATAGCTGTTGTTGCTAAGACTTCATCTTACGTAACCCAATCATTGTGGAGCCTCAGCCAGCTTCAGAAGGCCGCTTTATCTTATTTCATTGGTATGTCACATCGTGTACTTTCCAAAACGTTGAAGCTTGCAAAAGTGCACATTTTTCCAGCTAATAAGGTTATTAGATATTCTAGAAACAAGCAACTGCTTTGTTGCGGTTGCCATCTCTGAAGCCTTGTGTCTTGCGTCTTGCAGGTGTCGCCAGTCAAGATTTGCCAGGTCCAGCTATACTCTGGATTTGTGGCTCCCGGCACAACACAGCTGACATTTTGCAGGTACGCACAGGTGCTCGATGTGCTGGTTTGGTCGGACAGTTCTAGCTCTCTTCTGGTGGCCTCTCCAACATTTACTGATCCAATCTTGCACCAGTATAGCTTGCTTTCTTTTTAAATGTTAATTTTCTCAAGCTTTGCTTGTTCCGTAGCTGTTGCCTGTGTCCTTATTAAACATGCATGTGCTGTGTTGGGCTTAAAGTGCCAGCAGTCTTTGTTAATTTAAATTTTACCTGATTCGACATCTCAAAGGCACATATGACATGCATTAGGCTTCAGACAAGAAGTTTCACTGCCATTGCAAACACTCAGCACTGCGACACGCTTTTTCAAGTAAAATAAGTGAGGTCAAGTACAAAACTGGTCGCCTGCCTCCTTATGTCAAGCTCACCTTCCAGATTTCAGCTTTGCTTGCTGGCCAGGTTTGCAGGTGCAAATTGTACTTGCACATGATGCAGGCATGAACTTGACGGCATCGAGGAGCTGGACCGGTACCCGGAGGGCTTCCAGCTGTCCCTTGAGGTCCGGGTGGGTGACACTCCTAGCCCGCGGCTCACCAACGGTCCGTGGGCCGACCTCGAGCACCTGGAGACGAATGCCGCCATCCTGTTCAGCACTGACGAGGAGCTTGAGGCTTGCATTGGTGAGCGTAGTTGTTGGTTCCTGGCAGGATGATTCCGCAGCCGGCAACTACCTAATCATGTAGTGGTCAAAGAGAATGTGTATATGTAGTACCAGCCAATTATATTCACTCATGTCCATGACATGGTACAGGCAAACTACTTTCAGTGTCACCATTCCTCAGGAGCTGTGTTTTGGAGTACAGAGCCACTGAGGGCGGTGGCAGTGCGATATTTTGGGTACTGTGACCTGATTTCTGAAGTTGTCGCCGAGTGTAGCCAGGTATAGCTGAATGTGGTGTCGACCTTAAAAGCTTGTGGCATGCAGCGCCAAAGCTCTGCACAACAAGATGATAGGGGAGGAAAGGTGAGAAGGGCGCTTCATGTTTTAAGAAAAACGACAGCTGAGGACCAAGGAAAGCAGAGGAGCGAAGGTCGAAAGAATGGGTCAATGGAATGCGTACCCAGCTTTCGAGGGTACAGGGAAATATGGTCATGATGTGGCCTGCAGCCCCTGCACCAGACTGACCAACATGTGCATGTTTCAACTTGTGATACGACGTGACCAGTAGTACTGTTCTTTTTGGATGCGTACAGGAGTCTTGTTCAACACACCACATAGCCATGATGTTTTTGTCAGCACGACTTCGTGTTGGCAGGCTGGCAAGAGGATGTAACAAATTTATTGCTCATTCAAAGTACTCTGGCACCATACTGTTATTATAGAGTCAGCCGCTATCTAATAAAGCAAAATAAGAGCATTTGCACACACACACACACACACGCACGCACGCACGCACGCACGCATGCATACATACATATATATATATAGCTGCAAAATTTTTCTTTCAATACTCTCTGAGACAGGGAGCCCTATGTGACAATTTTTCTAGTGCACTGCTCTGTGGTTTAAAGCCCAGCAAAATAGTAATTAGAGTAATTGTTGTCTGTTGTCGCAGGCCATTTCTCAAGGAATGCCCCTGCAAGGCCACCTCCACCTGCGACACCCAGTTTGCCAAGTAGGGACACTTCTCCGCAGCACTCGGAGAGTGACGTTCCAAGTGCCACCACATCTGCGGAGGCAAGTTTTTGTCCATGTACCGTTTTTATTGCTTTTATTAATACTGTATATTATGGTTTATTAGTCATAGATGCATTGAAATTGTTAGTGTCCACCCTCTTGGCCAGTGGCCAGTGCACATGCGTGAAATGTGTTAATTTGACGAAATTTATCAAGGCATGTTCGCACTAACGAGTCGATCAAAGTCAACACAGAGACAATGAAAGCCTCGTTTTAATTAGTAAACATTTGACGTCTAACCCTTTTAACTGAAAGCGTTGTTTGAATTAGAAAATAGCTTCTGTTAGCTCTTTTAGATAAAAGTGCTGTTTGGATTTGTAAGTGGCTTCAATTAGCCCTTATAAATGTAAGCCTTGTTTGAATAAGCAAACAGCATCTGCATTCATTGAAAAACATCTTTGGCCAACTAACAGGAGTTCTTAGCTGTTCACATGTTTCTGAGGGTTATTAGTATGTATTTCCTTCTAAAACTTACAGCAGCTGCCCAAATTCAATGGCTCTCCCATCCTTTCAAGCATAACTTAAGTAATGTCCTCCTTTAGCACCATAATCGGAAGGTAATCGAAGGAAGGCGGCATAACCTGCCGCAGAGGCGCAGTGGCTGCTCAACCCTTCATTGTGGGTTCGATTCCCAAGTGAACTGTGAGGGAAGGGAATGCAAAAAACACTTGCGTTTCAAGCATAGGGCACACGTTACAGAACCCCATGTGGTCAGAAAGACCTAATCTAGAAATCTCTACAACAGCATCTCCCATAGCTGCTGAATGGCTTGGATACGTCAAACTTCATAATTTAAAAGTTAGCACAACAAGGCGTCTTTGTTTTGATCCTTCCTTTCTTATGGCATCAAGTCAGCCGTTAGTTATTCTGATAAGCCATGAATACCCATTAATCACTTATTCTGTGAAGAATGAGCTGAATGTGATTATTTGTGAGTGGTACTATGGAGCTCCCGTAGGCCAGCTTTTATTTCAGAGGTATTGCTAGGTGGTCAGGCAATACGTCCAGTGTTGTTGAATGCCAAGAGAGTGTTTCTCGGTCGGGTCCTGCCTTGCAAAAGTATGGTTGTCGTGAGATTTCTGTAGCTTTTCATACCTTTATGGTAGTCTTAGCAGTGTGTTTGTCAGGAGAGTTGGTACACGCCTGAAAGATATAAATGAGCACAAGGTTACCAGGGACAAGGAGGGATGGAGGACAGATGGTCACTTACGCATGATGTTTATTGGAGCCGTGACGTCGATAAGTACATAATCCAGGGTTGTTAGACACGCGCACAGTGAAGGCAAACAAGATGCAATCAGTGAAGCCTTCTGAGCATTTCATATTTAAATAACACTGACAAAAAGGTGTTGACAACCTTGGGGAATGTATAGACAGTGAAATCTTGATAAAACTAACTTCAGGTAACCATAGCAAGTATAACGTCGTTATATTTAATGCCCCAAAATTAACCATAATAATTGAATTTCGATGACGTAGAATTCCTACCTTTGTAAAGGTACAGTGAAACCTTGTTAAACCGTAGTCAGCTGGAGCTCGGAAAAAGTACGTACTAAACGGTAGTACTGTTTAACCGAAATAGCATGAGATCGCCCTCTTACCTGTCGAAAACGGAACTCAGAGAGAGTGCGATGAAAGGGGAAAAAACATGCAGTATTTATTCACTTCGCGCGACATAAGTGTTATTTTCGTTTGATGCCGCGGCGGCCTAGTACGACGACAGCAGCCTCCAACTTACTTAAGCTGCATGCCAGCTTCTCAGCCAGCCCCCCTCCTCTCGGCAAACACTCGCACGGCAGATTCCTCGTTGGCGTTACGTATTCTCCGTGCACGCGCGCACTAGTGCTGCATAAGACCCGGGGCGCCTTTTTCATTGCCGGGTGTCGGAGTTCGGAAAACTTTTCGTTTGGAATAGTCACGTTATCGTGCCCCTGTTCTCGTTGCGACGATTGCATTCACGAGGCTGACGTAACGCGCAGCTTCTGCCACTGTCGGGCCTGAATCGCCCGTGCTGTCGCTTTCCGTGTCGGCCTCATCACTGTCGCTAGTCGACACTTCGGCAACAACAGAGGCAACGATGGCGAAAAGTCGAACCTCGTAGCCGACATCTCTTCGCGGTCGCAGCAGCGCTGCCGAGCAACTTCGCATTCCAAATGCCACACACTGTAGTCAACAGCAGATCCATGTCGCGGGCCAGCGCCGACTTCTTCGTGTCACGTTCGATAGCATGGACGATGTCTAATTTTTCTTCTATGCTGAGCACCCGGCGTCTTTTTTATCCAAGCTTCGGCATGACGCGAGTCCTCGCTTGCACGACGCCACAACGCTCTCTCGCTCTTTGGCACAGCGTCGAAATGATGTTGATGTTGATGCGGCTTCACGTGCAAACGCACAGGGCGCTTGGAGGCCGTTGTACCGATCTCTGAGGCTTGTTGTTCTGCCGGACCGCCCGGTGGAGACGACGCACCGCCATGTTTGCTCAACGAAAAGTGGAAACGCTACGTTTTAAGCGATGCGTACGCAATAAGCTGGTACGGTTTATGCGGATACAAAATACATTATGTTCAATGGCCGCTGGGTCGGGGAATTGACTTTACTACTTTTAAACCGAAACTACTGTTTAAGCGGGTACGGTTTAACGAGGTTTTACTGTACACCCTTTAACTCGTTTCTCGCAAAGATCTTGTTCCTCACATCGCAACTACTATAAGCAGTCAGCACAAAATTTCAGAAAAGTTTGTTAATGTGGTGTTTGTAGTAGTGAGGTCTTGGTGTATTGACAGGCTGGTTCAAATAAAAATAAGTTATAAGTATGCACACCTGTCAAGTTTTTACTAGTTTATATCTTTCAGTAGACCTCTTATCGGGGGGCATGTTGAGTTACTTCTGTCAGCTGTGTGACGCGTCTTGTAGATTTGATGCATTTTATAAGTTTCTTGTGCCTTTCCTCAGTTGCTTACTACAATGGACCTTGTTGTTGCTTTGCTTTTTCTCTCTCTCTCTCATTTGTATCTCGGCGCATGCGCATTCTTCCCATTTTGTGAAATATAGTGGCCACGTGTTGTTTCGAAGATTATGATTTGATCTAAATTGGGTAGTTCTGAGTTCTCAAACAAAGCCTTGTTCACAGGACTCATAACACCCAGAACTCGGTCGCTCTATGAGAAAACTCTGTGTTTTCTTCATCTCTTCTACCTCAACACTTTTTCTTTTATGTACAATATGGCCCACTCTTAAAGAGACCACCAGGTTAGCATTTGGCTACCAATTACAGCTGAACTACAGCTCAAATGCATGCAGACTGTTTTTTAGTGAATTGATGTCAACCTGATGCATCCTATGAGCCATGTTTTTTTCCCCCCTTTCAATAAAGTAGAAGCGTTTCAGACTTATATTGGCTTTATTACCAGCTACGTGTTCCCTTTAGGAGGGTCTTGTACCCTACAGTTCTTTAACACTCATCTTTAATGACTTGTGGAAACATATGTAGTGTGCACTTGAGAAAAGGCTACGAAGCTATGCTTACATTTTGCCCACAGTGTCAGCAGTTCCTGCACCTATCCAATATCTAATGTCCTAGCCCATTCAGGAGGCAAGTTGTTGTCATTAACATGAGCTTTCCCAATGGGTCACAAAATTGGTGACAGGTGTGAGATGCGCTTTAGGCTATTGTGCAAGGGAGCCATGAGAAATTCAGATCCAAGAAAAACAATGATGTGTATCATTTCTCACGGCCTTCACCAGACGCTGCTGGGGCCGATGCGCAAGCTTTCAGCGGCGGCAGATGGGGGAAGTGGTGCAGCTGTCGACAGCAACACGGTGCCTCCGCCGCGGCCCAAGGCCAAAGAGGTGGACCTGCTCAACCTAGCAAGCTTCTCCATCGACGATGGCAGCAGTGGTGAGAGGCAAGCGCCCTCGGACCGCACGGTGGACGACCTTCTAGGCACTTCCTTGTCCAACCAGCCGACATCGAACTTTGACCTTCTCGTCAATCACAGGGTAAGCGCAGGCCTACGTGGATGAAAGTATGTTTTTTGCAGGACACAGTGGCTTCTCTTTAAATGGAAACTCGAGGAACCCGGAAAATTGGTTCCATTTATCAGGAGTTCCATTTACTGAGAGAGAAAGCTAATTACAAAACCAGCCAACCATAAGGATGGTGTTCCATTTAAGAGGCAGTTCCATTTAATCAATCCGTTTATCGAGATTCCCCTGTACTTTCTGTGAAAATAAAATGGTCTTCCTCCTTACTGCACCTGATGTTTAGAGTCAAACCCTGTTTGAAGTCGTACACGACACAAAAATATATTTTTTTATTTGTTGTATCCAATATTCATTATAAGCCTACACGCCAGTGTTGGGGGAAAAAAGAGATGTAGAAATTCTGAATTTACTTTGTTAGTTAGGACTGCTGAAGCGGAACCTCTTGTACAATCCTGCCCACATTCATAAACTTGCTCACGTTTCGTTAATGCGTCCAAAATTAGAATATGCATATGCCATCTTGGACCCGGAGCAGGCTTACATTATTGCTAA
The DNA here is from genome assembly GCF_023375885.2 of Dermacentor andersoni. NCBI lineage: Eukaryota > Metazoa > Arthropoda > Arachnida > Ixodida > Ixodidae > Dermacentor > Dermacentor andersoni. The sequence continues at coordinate 95,680,170 of NC_092824.1, read as the reverse complement.
CATGGATACCTTACGAAACTGTCTTGTATGCTTTGTTTACTTGCATTACTCGCATTTCACTAGCATCACTACTTTTAAAACATAGTGTCACCTCAAGATTGCGCTCCTTGAACTTTTTCACAAACTGCATTGCCATCCAACTGTGCACCATGATTTCCTCCAGAAATCCGCAGCCATGTTTCCATGCCAAGATCAATTTTAATCTGTCTCCATTCATCTTGACTCAGCCTGACATCACACGATACCAAGAACTAATGTGCACATTAAACAAAGACTAACAAACGTTTAGCAGTTCACCTTCAAGTTTCACTTGACATCATGCCAATGCATGTATAGTAAAACCCCGCTAACTTCAAGTAGTAAAAACAGGGTGGAAAATTTTGAGATAAGCAAATTCTGAAAAATATAAGGCCCTGGCCTTGCAAAGACCACATAGAGTCTTTCATAGTAGGTGCCAGCAGCCACTAAATTTCTTGCAATTGCTAAATATACCAGGAGTGGTATTTTCGGTAGATCACTTTTGCGAGGTATTGTACAACTTGGCACCTGACATGTCAGGCATCTATGAGCCACAGCAATTTTAGCACAGAGCCAAGCAAACACTGTTGCACGTGGGCACGTAGGCGTGTCTAGAGCCTAGTCACGCGAAATATTGCGAAAGTGCTCGTATCCCAAATATGTAATCGACTGGCAATATCGCCCTTGGGCTGAGATTTTGTAGCCATGCCTTCCACTCGATTATGCTTCACTCTTTCATCTGCCGTTCTTGGCGAGCTTACCCATTGAAAATGTGGGCGGAGCGTCACTACGACTACTGATGAAGCATGTCCACATAGAAGCATAGAGCACAGTGAAGAAGCAAGTTGACGACTGTCAGCGCGCACATAAGTATGCATGTTGTGCAGGTCACATGTGCCTTCTCGTGCTCATCACGCTTTGTCAGGGGTCAGAACACTCCGCGCGGATTGCCACTGAAGTCGCAGCCGTCCATGAACAGTGGATGATAAAGAGTGGCATAGAATGAAGCATGATTTGCTACAAACTTGCGGTGTTGTCACTTTTTGACCATACCTTTTTGGCCATATGTAGTTGTGTTCACCTCGACATTAAATTCACTGCCACTTGGCACTTCCTTGCATTCATTATTTACATGTTACATTTCTTTTCTTATAGGCCATGTTTTATTATAGGAGTCTTCCATGTATCATTATATGACAATCAGTGCTTTTTTTTATTCACTAGTGCTTTGTCATTCAGTCTTTTCATTTGTATTCTAACGAGTGATGTTTTTTCTCTATAGTGCGCAAATATCTCTCGAAGTGTAATTATATTGTTTATTGTTGAATTGCAAATTGCTCTTGACACTTCGTGAATCTTCTTTATGTGTTCAAGCTCTTGTAGATAGCATAATGCTACTAATTGTATAATTGTGTATCTCAGTGATAGTTGTATCAGTTCTGCTCTGCCCCCATGTAATACCCTCACCTGAGGGCCTTTGGGATATTGCTGAATAAATAAATAAATGTATCCAATAATGCATTATGTTTGTGTTCATTATATATTAAGGTTTGACTACGTTACCATTTGTGCTTTTCATGATGTTTGCTCAATGCAGTTTAGCTTGTGGCATGGTGTAAGTTGCAAGTACGTACATCATATTTAGAATATGATGTTCTGTGTGGTGCATCAATTCGGCACTCGTGATTCGACTGACTGCCTTGTCCCTCTGATGAGCACTTGTGCTTAAGCGGACTGGTTTTTGAAATTGATGTACAGTATATGTAAGATTAAAGTGTATCATTATCATCATTAATATTATTATTCGATACTCCGCACGCTGTGCTTTGTGGGCACGGCACCTTGCCACTTGTCACCATCTGCAATGTGGTGTGTTACAAAATTAACTTGACAGTCATGGGTTGGTCTTGTCTCGTCTGCGTAGCAGCCTGCGCAGCCCCCGCTGATCGGCGACCTCTCGTCATCCGGCGCGCCAGCCTTCGACCCGTTTGCCACCGGTTCCGCTGGGTCAGCGCCGTCGGCGGTGCCCACTGTCAACCTGATGGATGCCAAGTCTCCGACAGCCACCAAAGGCGGGGCCGACCTCTTCGACCCGTTTGGAACGGCCACCCCGGCTTCTGCTGCTCCCGGCTGGGCCAACACTAGCGTCAGCGCGGGGAACACACCACAGGTGGGTGGGCACTACTGGCATAGAGTTTCTTGCAAATCTCACTGGGTGCAACTCTGGTACTGGTTGTCTAAGCTGGTTGCGTCACTTCTGGAAGTGTTCCTATTTGTGGAAATATTTCAACAAAAAAGAAAAATTCAGGAGATTGCCTAACTTTACGTAGATTTTAAATTACTGAAACGCGACAAGGCTCATCAATACCGCATCATTGAATGCCAAAGAAAAAAAAATCTTCATCCGTGTGTATTTTAGACAAAGCCCGAGGTAAAGTTCCGGTTAACCCACTAGTACTATCCAGTCGCTGTGATTTCGCACCATACCAGCTCCAAGCTCCTAAATTAGAACGGGATGTTTAGCAACACTTAGTTTCACGTCCTTTGCTGTTGTCTGACAAAACATATGGGTCTGCCATCTTTTACTTTGGTAATCCTCTGCGCACAGAGTTTCCCACCAGGCTGAACACTCCGAAAAACTCGTGTCTGCATTCATTTGGGTGAATGAATTGCACTCGTCATCAGTGCATATCAGCTATTTCGTAGACTGCCATAAGATGTAACATAGTTGAACTTCCAAGTCAAAGCACATACAGCAAGAAAGTGTTTAGATGTAGAGGCATTTATTCAATCTAGAGGCCCATCTCAGGTTCTCATAACGGGCTCACAAACTTTACCTTGGTATAGCAGATAGTGTGTGGAACTCCCGTATTTGCGTGACTCTTGTGTGCCCTCTGTTGCAGTGCACGCCCGATTTTTGTGGATAAAATAGAAAGATGGAGTGCTCTTGGTTGTTTGCTCATGAGTATTTCTCAATAAGGCTGAAAGAAAGGGCGATTTGTTTTCGCTTGCACAAAGAAAATTTATTGCCTCAGATCTACACTGAACTCAACAGCTCAGAGCAAGTCATCTTCAGTACCAACTATGGCATTTCATATTTTCCATTTCCTAAATCCCTTGCAAACTATGACAGCCTGGCAAATATACAGGGTTTTTTTTTTTCTTTTTTTAGCTGCACCAAATTTTAAAAGATTGCCTGTGACAGATAGCACACAACATATAAAAAAAAAGCTAACTGGAACGTCAATGCATTTCGTCTAACATTTAGAAAATTGATATCTCGAAACTGGTGCAGTCCTGATAATTCATTCCAACTGGATACGCCTTGCGAACTCAGTGTGGTGGCGTGGAGCAGAAGTAGGGCACCAGGTTTCTAATCTTAATTTCGTAAGTTAGAATCCTCATCCATTCCACTACATTTTTCAGGCTTGGAGTGACACCTAACAGCCGCAACAAAAAGAAAAAAAAATTGCGTAGAGCCAGTGGGGCTATGCTAGTCCATGTGTAACCAAATTGGGAAGGCCCACTAACGATCAAAGAAACTCCCTCACCAGAACAGGAATTGGCCTCCCTGGTGCAGCATTCGGCCACTACCTCCCTCATGAATCTTGCAATTAACCCTACATAGAATAGGCACGTAACTACCACAGCTTCCACAACTCTGGCGACCTGTGGATAGGATTGGACTTCAGAAATCTGTAATGGCAATGACAATAGCTTGTCATCGTACAGTGCAGTCCACTTATAACTATATTGAGAAATACGTAAAAATATGATCATTATAACCGATGACTGCTATATCTCGAGTGTACGTGACTGCAAATTCTTGAATTCTTATGCTTGTGTTGGATTTTCACACATGTTCTGTTACATAGTTTTGCGCATGGTATGAACCACATTCTGTAAATTGTCTTCTGATACCCACTCCTGCCTAAGGCCTTAGCTATAGGCCAGCAGTATTTAAATAAATAAAGATCTGGACTGCCGTAAAAAAAAAGCCGCCGAACGTACCTTTGTAGCTCCGAAGCCGAATTTGCCACTTGCACTAAATAGATGTTGTAGGAAGTAGGCTGTAAAAAACGAAACTTTATTTCTAGTGCCAAAGATCCTGTCAAGCGGTAGGCGTACTGAAATAATCTGAAATCTGCACTTGCTTTTGCGGCAGTTTCACCTTCACAACCGCGGTATGCATAGGTTCCAGCTGCTGCGCGAACACTGGCAGCAATCCTTTGGAATGCATAAAATCAATTAAGGAGTCAATCGACGACAATGCACTTTGCGTGGACATTGAGGTCGGGGTCAAAGAGCCACTGTCAATCTCTTTGTCACTGTCGCTGCTTCCAACACCACTGTCGCACAACATTGCAGTCTGTCATGACAGCACACCTTTGGCGATTGCCTCGTCCGTGTTCTCATCGCAGAACGAGGCAGCACTGTCTGCAGTAAAGAACTCCTCCATCGACGCACCACCTGTGTCACCAGTAGCGACGTGCTCACAGAGGTCGGTTAAGTCGGCGGCATCCACTGTGTTGGTCTCACTATCAGTAGGGGGGGGTTCATCCTGGCGCACAAAGCCCACCTTTTTGAAGCAGTTTTGTATGGTGGACTGCTTCACCTCATACCATGCACCATAGATGAAACGCACAGCTTTTAAAAGGCTCATTTTCAGGTCAGGGGCCCGTGCGTGGCCCGACATGCCAGGGGCTGTGCGATCAATGACTAAGATTAGCCACTCCAGCATGTGCCGCCGATATAAAGCCTTAAAGTTGTCTACCCAGCCGGCGTCCAACGTCTGCAGGCCTGCCGTCGTGTTGAGAGGCAGAAACATCAGTTTGACCGATGTCAGCTTCGGGTTAACGCTGTGTGCACTACAGTTGTCCAGTAGCAGCACTACTATTCTTCCTTGACTTTCAATTATGCTGTCAAACTCGAGCAGCCACTCCTCGAACAAGTCGCAGGTCATCCACGCTTTCTTATTGCTGCGATAGCGGACAAGAATGTGCTGATTCTTGAAGCGTGCTGGCTTCTTGGATCGTCCGATAAAAGGCTTGAGGCGATGGCTCCCGTCCATGGTAACACACAGCAACACAGTCACCCTAAGTTTAGAGGGCTTCTGCCGGGGCATGTATCTCCTAAGCATATGTCTTCGACGGCAACATTTGAAAACAAAAAGCAGTTTCGTCACAGTTGTAAATATCCTTGTCCGCGTAACGCTCCAGAACGTCGGGCAGCTTTATCTAAGTAGCCACTGCTGCTTTGCCTGCGTATCCAAGGACGCCGCTTCCCCTACCACGATCATATAAACAATGCCATGCCACTATTTAAAACGCTGAATCCAGCCTCCTCCAGGCTCAAAGTTTGGCCTTCCCAGAAGAAAAGCGAAGTTTTTCGCTTTGGTAGCAAGTATTGGCCCTCTTATTGGCACATTATGCACGTGGGTTGTGATAAACAACTGGTAAAGTGACTCTTCCCCATCGGCGTACAAAGGGTCCCTAACCCTTTTCCACCGAATGGCATGGCCACTAATACTTCCTACCTTCACAATCGCGGTGCTGCCAGTTTTCAGAATTGTAGATATTATCGACTGAGCGAGCTAATATTTCTCCACGAGGGCGCTCACCTTGAAGTCGCGTCAAAATCCTCCAAAACTGGCATCTTCGTGTCAAGCGACACAGCTTTGTACTTTGTCGGCACTATCTTTGAACTGGGCTCTCCGCTGCTTCGGTGACTTCAGCTGTGAAGCTACTATCGTGCTCGCTACTAGAGGGACTGAGTTTTAACCTTTTTTTTTCTCTCTCTCTCGTTTTCTCTCTCTCTCTTTCGGTGCGATTGTGATTTGCAAGCGATTTTAAGCGCAGTCCGTGTTTTGCTGTTGTGTTGAGACTGTTTTGTTTTCTGGCCCTCTCCTGTGCAGCACAAGCAGGGTGGCATCCCAAACAGCGTGTCAGCCTTCAACATGGCTGCCACAACGACGACGACTCAGAGTGGCGGGGCTGCCGCCAAACTTGACACCATGCCGGGGACGTGGGACACCCTGTTCCCGGGCAGCACCTGGGTGCCACTGGTACCCTCGACCGGCGGCAGCGGAGCGGGGACACCGGGATCAGGATTGACCCGGAATGCTTCCACGCCCAACCTCGAGGCGCTTGGGCGTAAGGCTGACCCATTTGCGGACCTAGGTCTGTTTTAAACTGTTCTACCCTAGAAACATATCTAGTCAGTGTTTGTTGGAACTTCATCTTGAAGCAAGCAGCCACAGTGGCTTAGTGGCTATGACCTTCAGCCGGCTGAGCTCGAGGTCACAGATTCCCTGCCATTGCAGCTGCGCAGAGTGCTTGCGTACCGTGCAGGTCATTTGAGAGGCCCACTCACAGTTCCACATCAAGGAAAATTGGAACATGTTCCTGGCCATTGAGAGTATGTTTGCTCGGAAAACAATGAAATGCTATTTGAGTTAAAGGCTAACTAGTATATAGTAACTAATTAGTCATTTGCTTGCTGAGCTCTCCGCAACTGAAATCTCTCGGCAGTGTATGAAAAACACTACTATAGAGGCTATTCATCCAGTTTCCCATGCCTAATTAAAACAGAATTTGAGTAAGAACAGAGCAGCGGGGAGCGAAAAATCTTTTTTTGAACACGCACAGCGAAATATTCGAGACCCTGTATTGAAGCTTTAGGTTTACCTGGAGTATTCCGGTTTAAACTTAGCCACCTGGCTCTGCGTTTTTGGATTAATCCATTAAAATCCGAAAAATGCTTGCTGGTAAAAACTTGGTGGTTGGGATATATCCAAGAAACTCTGGCTTACTGTTGTGATTGAGCCTCGATTGGGATTGCGAAACCATGCTGGGCATACATTCCCTGAAAAAAGTCTGAAAAGGTGAAGGCATTTGCCGTAGCAACAAACTCCTTGCACAACCTGCTCATCAAGCTTGAGGCTGCTAAAATAAGTTTTAGACGAACCTCTCTCTAATTACGGAACTTGGAGGTGAGTCTCTTTTTCATGATGTGTAACATCTCCATGCCGTGCACCTGGACAACCCTATTTATAACCAAGGCATTGCTCTGGGATGTTAAACCCTATCAGTCAAATGTCTTCACAGGTGTCGCTACAGAAATTTGTGGTCGCCAACCAAATCACATCGCAGTAGGATTAAACATTTTGTAACCTGTACAGGACTAGCCAAAGTACACAGTGTTCTTCCATAAATGCACTAAATAAATGCCTTTAGTGTTGGCTGCTGCTGGTTTGAAAATACTGTGCTGTTAATAATTACGCTAAAGGACAAATAAACAAGAACAGTATATATATATATATATATATATATATATATATATATATATATATATATATATATATATATATATATATATATTCGAGAACATGCCCAATTCTTTATCTTATCACAGTGGATTAAAAAATATGATGGTTTGTTGCCTACAGGAAATCTAACAGGTGGCTCCACTGGCGCCGGTGCAGCCTCCAAGACAGGAGCAGCAACTGCAACTGGCTTCCCGGCTTGGTCGCAGCCAAAGCCAGCCACAGCCACAAGCAGCCCACAGCCGACTGGAAGTGGGACACAGGTCGGTGGGGCCGGGGCCAATGGTGCAAAGTGGAGACCAGGCAGTGCCGTTCCTCCGGCTGCCCCTACAGCCACGGCGGCTCCTTCGAAGCCAAACTACAGCGCTGCAGCCACGCCAGGTGGCAGCAGCATATTCGTGGACAAGACTGCGGCTTCGGCTGGGGCGCCTTACAGCAATGGTTAGAATCAATTTTGCCAATTGACCTTCCTGATGTCGCTTCAGACGTCTTTGCGCTCCAATAAGCTTATCAGATAATGCTCATGCTCAAGCGTTGGAAATGGCATCACTACGATATTGTAGATGCTATACTAGAAGTGCACAAGACAACAATTTCTACACGTTCGAAGCTGTGCGCGTACAGCGCTCGGCGATTCAAACGCAATAATCGGCCCACAAGGCGGCCAGCGCTTATTGCGCCACCAGCTAGCACTGTGTGATCGCTGGTGGGCCAAATGCAGTCGAAATGCATCACAAAAACGTCGCTCTCATCGTATATACGACAATGCATCATCTCGGTGTGTCCAGCACCCACCGGTGAAGCATAAAACGCTGGCCAGGTCAGTTATCGCATTCGTATTGCTGAAAATTACATTTATTTCGTTTTAGGCATGTGGTGAAGCAGACCACTTTGAAATGCAATGCTGCATGACTTGCCACAATGGCTAAGTGACTGTGGCGTTAACACTACTGAGCACGGCGTCACTGGCTTGAAAACTGACTGCAGCAGCCACATCCAAATGGGGCCAGAGTGCAAGAACGTTTCTGGGTGCACATTAAAGAACTGCGAGTAGACTACAAAGGAGTGTTTCATGGACCACCTTTCACGTTGGCTCAGTGGCTAAGGAGTCCTGCTATTGCGTACGAGGTCACAAGTTTAATTCCTGGTCACAGCGGTTGCATTCCGATGAGGCCGGAATGCAGAAGTGTTTGTGTATGGTGCTTTGCCTGCACGATAAAGAACCCCAGGTGGTCAAGTTTATACCGGAGCCCCCCCCACCCCACTATTGCTCCCTGCCTTTCCTTCCTTCCTTTTTCTTCCTTCTCCCTCCCTCGCTATGGCATCTCTTACAGCCCCTGTGTCTATTTGGAGTGTCGCACTCCATCAGTCAGTGATCGAGCAAATAACCTCAGTAGTTGCGTACTCACAACTTTCGTGACAGTTGTTGAAAGAACGTGTCATCGTGCTTCAGATTTCATTATTATCAGAGAGGGCCTGATATTTTTTTTTCCTTCACTGTTCACGTTTGCAGGCCAGAAGGCAAAGCTGACGGAGGACACATTTGAGGACCTTCTGGGCACGCAAGGCTTCTCAGGTTTTGGAAAAAAGGACACGGGTCCTAAGACAATTGCTGAACTCCGCCGGGCAGAGATGGCCAAGGAGATGGACCCCATCAAGCTCATGGTAAGGGAGCAAGGCCTATGCTTTTCTTCACATCTTCTTCATATTTTCTTTCTTTGGAACAATAACTCTGAAATGTTTTTGCATATCAGGCACAGTTGAACCTCGATGTAATAGACGTGTGTATTTTAGGGGTGTGCTAATACTGAATAGCAGGTTTCGAATAGAATATTGAATCAAGTAAAGGAAAAGAAAGCCAAATATCGAATCGAGTATCGGAACATTTAAGACAAACTTTTGAGCTTCCAAATTTTGTGCAAAAACGCCGTGCCTTGCATGCTCAGGAGGCTAATTACATTGCTTAACAAGAATCTTGCTAGCTGTCAGTAATTTAGGTAAATTAAACACTACTGAATTAAACACTACTACTGGCATACTAAATTAGTATGCCAGCACTGATAACTCTGTTCATATACGAAGGTCCGGAAAATAATTTTTTTCTCGATGGAATGTCTGTCAAATAGAATTACTATGTGCTTTTTTTCCCTCTGAAGCTGAAGAAATGCGAAGTTTTCCTAAATATCAGTGGGGCTTTCAGTTTGATAGTGGGCCGTACTGTGCTTAATGGCAGTCTTCTATTGCTTAGAAAGTATTGCTTTCCAGTTTTCTTCAAGAAAACAGGAGGGTTTTTCATCTCTGTGGTAGGTGGTTTCTGTGGGTTATTGTGAGCGTGTTATAACGCCAATCTGTGTGACAGACAAAAATGTGGAATGCGCATCACGTCAGTCAGTGTCGCTCCACACGGGGATCAACCCCACACGAGTTGGCTGCTCTCATTCGAGAGCCTAATCAAGAGGCCATTGACAAGTTCGTGCGACGTCCCCTCCTCTCTTCTTTCATTTTCGAACACATCCATCCGCATCCCGTGCACTCACTTTCTGTGGTCTAAAAAGCTTGTTGATAAGTAAATTATTATTAATAAAATTATCACTTATAAATGATCATTAAAAAATCATGAGCCGTTCCACTGTGAAGATGAACGACCAGCGAAGCTGTTTAGCACACAACACAGAGGTGACAGAATTTTGAACGAAGGTACAAACATATTTATATTTCCGATTGGTGGTCACAATCCACAGTTTGTAACTACACGCGGGGGCGCATTTCCTCCGAAGCTCTCCAGATCCTAAGGAAAGCTGGTTGACAGCTCTTCGATAGCACCGTGATCATGTGGTTCCCAGCGCCCATCACCACCCCTTCCGATGAGGGCCCCCCTAACCTGAAAGAGGTAGGACACCGCTCTACGCGAGAACTGACCGGCCCCACAGAGTTGGAGACCATCTCTTCGAGTTCGGACCTCCTGGTACGAAACACACGAGAACGATTAGTCAGATACACCACCAAGCACTACCAGTTAGACAGGCAGATATCTGAAATGTCGCCAGGCAGTTGTCTGGTGAACTGCAGGCACACACTTTCCCCACTCCGGTGTTATTGCAGCACATTTTTCCCGTACAATACCCAGGTGCTCTTTGCAAGTTATGTCAGGCAACTAGAGGGATGCTCTCGCACATGTTGTGGGAGGGTCCTGTTGTAGCAGCTAAAATGACAGTAGATTCGGAGGCTCTTGCATCTAAGTGGACAGCCACATTGCGCAGCTCCAATTTCAAGACACAAGAGTGGGCAGTCCAGCAGGCCTGAGAGGCGGTGACAAAGCAAGGCCTCGAAGTCCACTCATGGGAGACCTGAGCCCGGGTTGTTAAACTTTGCCACAATTTCAATAATGTTGTTTACATCCATGCATCCATCCATCCATCGTGACAATAGATATGCACACACATTCTCGCATAACCTCTGTCATTAAATGCATCCTCACATGGGACAATAAATGGCTAGTACTCCCTTAAGCAATGGTTCATACCACCAAAAATTAAAATTTCATGCGGCCTCCCCATTACGATGACAGAAGAGAAATGAAATTCTACACTGGAATGATGAGCAGCAGAAGAACCAGCTGTAGAAGACAACGATGCTCGAGCCATTCCATCCCCGCACGCGACACTGACAAGAATACAGGCCACTAACCTCAGGAGAGTACAGACTAGATCTGTACTTAGTCCAAAAAGGCTAGCTGCAATGACCGATGGTGAATATCCACCAAACTGCAAGCATTGCAACTGCCCCCTGGCGGACCAAGATCACATCTTGTGGGTATGCCAATAGAACCCTCCCCCGAGAGAACTCTTTAGGCGAGCTCCCTCACATGACGAGTGGGAGATGAAGATGAAAACTTCCAACCCGCAAGACCAGATACGGTTGGCGGAATGGGCTGATAGCGTCGCGGCAAAGCAGATGCCACGCTAGCCCACACCGCTGGGAAAGAAACCTCCACTCAAACTTGACAATAAAAGTTTTCTCTCTCTCTCTCTCGAGCCATTGCTGATGAAGGTAGTTGATGATGATAATGATAATTTCCTCTTGCAAATGAATGGCTCATACCCCCTTAAGCAATGAGTGGCCACGGAGCCAGCTGTGGAAGGAAACGATGATGACAAATGCACGAATTAGTTCGCAGGTTGTTCCCAGATGACGGAAATGCCCTAGCCATATACAGCCTAACTATAAAAGTGCGTGTTTATCCCACAAGAAACGGGTGCTCAGAAAAACAAGAATGCATGGCCCTCTTCCTCTTCTCATCATGTCTGTGGCATTTTATTTTATATTTTATTTTCATATGCTAATCATCTTGTTACTGCTTCTTTCTTTTGCAAATGTAAGGTACATAAATCACCTAGTCTTACTTCTTTTTAGCTCACAAATGTCAATCCATAAATTTTATTGTTCAGCTGATTAATCAATTGAAGATATGCCCTCTTTAAAATGTGGCGGCCACATATTGACAGGACAGAAATGCTAAACACTCATGTACCTAGATTTAGGTACCGTATTTACACGATTGTAAGTCAACTCGAATGTAAGTCGACTCGAATGTAAGTCCACCCCCCCATATCGCGTGACAGGAAAAAAAAAAAAAAGAGTATACCCGAGGACGCATTCGATAACGAAAATTTATTAGTAGCTGACTTGGTCACTGGACTGCTCGTCTTCACTAGTGCCCACAGCGCGTTGTCGTCCAGCGAAATACCACATTTGGCAAATGACCGCAGCACATATTGTGGAACAGCAGCCTGCGCCAAATGCACCCAACCACACGCAGCCGTCAGGGAGGCTCTTTTGACAGGTCTGGTTGGTGTAATTTCGTGGTCTTCTGCCACCAGCCACTCGTACTCACGGCGGAGCAGGTCCTTAAATGGCGAAGGTCCGGGCTTGTTTCATGACCATGTCGCACTTCACTGGCAGGGGCCGATCGCGCATTTCAGCGACGTACGCCGCAAGCGTAGCCTACAGCTTTGGAAAGCGTCCCGACTTAGGCCCGCGGAAACCTCTTCACTTGCCGTCACAGGTGAAAATTTTGCTTCACTGCAGTCGCCACTCTCGCACCACCCTTTCAGAAACATTGAACTTGCGGTTGGCTGCACAGTGATTTGCTTCTTCGGCGTAAAGGATGGCAGCCCTCTTGAACGCAACTGTGAACGAGTGCCGAATGATCAGTGGGCCTGGAGCACTCATGACGACTGAGGAAGCATAAAAGTAGCATGTAGCCGGCAGTCAAATGGAATATGTCAAACCAATGCCTTTCGTCAAACTATAGAGAAAGCTAAGCGCAACAGGAAAAGAGAAACCCGCGATACTACCCGCCAGCACCGCCATATTGAGGGTGCCGTCGTGAATGGGAACAGCGGCGCTTCCATCAACTATAGACTTCCCCCCCCCCCCGTAAGTGTTGCATGCACTCATGCGTGCACTGTAAAACTCTCAAAAATGTTGAAAAACCCTTCCGAAAAGTGAAAAAACACGCGGGATAGCGAAAAGCTATACGTAGGGCCATAGAGCAAACATTGGCTCTATGGCGGTGCCATGTTTTTTTGGCGGTGCCATGTTTTGGTTTCGATTGTAAGTCGACCCCCCACTTCAGATTTCCAAATTTTTAAAAAGTGGTCGACTTACAATCGTGTAAATACGGTAAACATTAAGGAGTGGTCAGGAGTTATCTGGAGTTATTTGGAGTGCACCCACTACCTTGTGCCTCACATTCAGATCATGGTTTTGTTACATAATGTCCCAGAATGAAGTTTTTTTTAATCTGGTAATGTGGGTTAGAATGTTTAGTCATTGCCCAGCTTTGCTGTATGGGATACATGGCCAGTAGTCGTCGGCCCTTTACTGTCATGGATTAGCCAACCTAATGTACCGTATTTACTCGCATAATGATCGCACTTTTTTGTCAGAAAAAATTGACGCAAATTCAGGGGTGCGATCATTACGCGGGTTAAATTTCCCGCGAAAAAAAATTTTTTTTCGTCCCCCGTTTGCTGCGGGATGCGGGTGCGGGACGCCAAAACAAAAATGGCGGCCGGCTGAGCAAGCCGAAAGCGCCGAACGCAATTTTTTTTTTTCTTCTCGTGAGTACATTACATGCATTGAAACAGTTTTTTCCGTATCAGTAATGAATAATATCGTTAATATCGGTAAGTTTGCGGCAATAACGTAGCCATGTCCACTTTGAGGGGGCAGAAACAGATGGGCGCGCTTAGCTGCCAGTGACATAGAAACACATGGCGGGCATGCTGCGGAAACTGCGGCATCTGTCTTCACTACTATCCTAATACCGCACGTTTGCTCTAAGGGCGGGTGAATATCTTAGCTGTGTTACAAGCGTTGGCGTATGAATAAGGTACACTTTTAACGTATCAGTGTAAACGTGGCTACTATCGTTGCCGCTTGCGATTTGTTGCTTGCCCACGAGTGCAGATGAGAAGAATCGAAAGGCGCCTTTTTTGTTGTTGACCACAACCATTATAAAGCCTACACATAATAAAGGAAAGTTTGGTTGTACCTCTTTTTGTCATGGAAGTGCGGAAAGTGATGAAAGTAATGAAATGAGGCATCTCCTTAAGAGTGTTTGGTGCGTGCAGACCGCCTGGTTCGTCTTGAATAGTCGTTCGCGTAGCATTCAACAGATGGTAAGCGCAGACATTATTAGCTAGACTTGGCACACGACATATCGCTGCGGCAAGTTCGGGGTGCGATCATTACGCGGGAAATAAAAAAAATCAAATTTTGACGACAAAATTCAGGGGTGTGATCATTACGCGAGTGCGATCATTATGTGAGTAAATATGGTACAAACCTGCAATGTGAATGTGTCACATAGTGAAGTGCATCCTTCTCCAGTGAATGAAGGATGTGATGTCTGCCTTTAATGGCTACACAATGCATGGTCACTTGTTCTGTTCTGCCGTCACAGATCATGGACTGGACAATGAAGAAGGAGCGCAACATCCGGGCACTGCTGTGCTCGCTGCACACGGTCATCTGGGAGGGCTGCCGCTGGACTGAGGTGGGCATGCACCAGCTCGTGTCGCCAGCCGACGTCAAGCGCTGCTACCGCAAGGCCTGCCTCGCCGTACATCCCGACAAGGTGCGCGAGTTGCGATTAGGGGTGTGCGAGTATCAAATATTCAGTTTCGAAGTGAATTCAGGTGAAAACCAAGTGCGAATAGAATAGAATATTTTTTCCGAATATGAATACTATTTGCTACGATGTGGTTCAGGGAGCAGGCTCAATTGTGAGAGTCACAGGCACCACTGAGGGCAGCAAGTAATGAATGGCATCATTCAAAGCACACAGACATATATTCAAACATAAAAAGTGCAAATACATGAACACAGGGCATGGGGGCAAGTGGGACCAAGTGTCCCTACAAAGCGTTCAGGCCGACTACCACAGTGCACTCACAGTATGATGTCCCACGAAGCTGGTCGTGTGTCACTCGATGAACTGTACGAGCGGACATGGCAGTCAAGCTCTCGTGGACTCTTGTTCATCGGCTGGTCGGCGGGAGCGGAAGACGTGTCATTTAGAGGTCCCCTCGTGCGCTGGCGCTTGACCGAGTCCCTCTGACAATTGTTGACCTCCCGAATGTTGACATCCGGCCCAAGCCGACGCATCTTCCTTGCTCCACTTCTCAGCTCCGTCTGCTCTGCCAACGTGGTCTCTTCTCCTTCTCTAGGCTGCATCAGCCATGCATTATTTGCTGATTCGTTCAGCGCTCATTGGTGGCACTTG
The DNA here is from genome assembly GCF_023375885.2 of Dermacentor andersoni. Taxonomy (NCBI): domain Eukaryota; kingdom Metazoa; phylum Arthropoda; class Arachnida; order Ixodida; family Ixodidae; genus Dermacentor; species Dermacentor andersoni. The sequence goes on along the minus strand of NC_092824.1, from coordinate 95,665,036 downwards.
CTTATTCATAGGTGTTTGTCTTCATTTTTCTTCACTGCACATGCGACACTGACCACCTCGTGCTTCCGCGCTCGTGCACGTGCTCCACCTTCTGCAAGGTCCGCTCCCGTGGGTATGTCATGACACTCGGTCCAGTTCGTGGCGCTGACTCGACAGGCGGGCTATTTATCGCATTGTGCTATTGTATTTGCAAAAATTCATTCGTTTCACCAAACAGAGGTACAAAAGAAAGGAAGTTTCATGCACAGCATGTAACTTATAGGAAAATTATGCTTTGTGGTCAACAAAGTTATCTAGTAGAACGCTTTTTCTTGGCTGTAATTTAACTTCAGGTATTTAATGTTGTCATGAAGGAAGGAAAGCTTCTCAACATGTTTAGGGAGTGGCCACACCCTCTTGCATGTCACAATTCCTTCAGACACCGAAGAGAACTTCTCACTGGACACACTAGTATATCTGGTATCCGCAGGTATCTCTTTGCATGCCGAGCCAACATTGGGCACTATGCTTGCAGAGCTACTCAAATTGATGTTCTTCTTGGTCCCAAAGTTCATCACGCACATATCTGGGAACTTGGGCTGATGGTAGTGAGAATTGCTGCTGATTGATGATTAGTGCTTCGACAGGGCCGACATGGAAGGAGCCTCTTCAGGAGGTTTCGTTGTTGAGGACATATATCTGGGTTCCTTGGTGTGGAAATTTTCCTTATTTTTTCTAAAGCCAAATTTTTAATCCACTTTGCCGTTGAAGCATCCTGGTGGTACTTTAGAAAGTGGGTCTAGAAACATTGCCAAGCTTGCTATTTGCTCAAATTTGTAGTTTGGAAGCCATGTTTTTTTAGGTATTTGGCCAGATTAGTAGCAGACAGAGGTTTCCACCTGGCAGCTGGTGTTCATATTCATGAAGAAACAACACAGTGGGACCGCTTGAGCGAATGATGTCAGGTAGCCATAAGCACTAGCAGGGGTCCCGTGACTATCCACCTTTCTTACTTTTGATATGCTTCACTGCTCGGCAAATATGCTTCACCGCAGTATATTATGTATGCTTCGTCGCATAACACATCTGTGCTGCGGCGAAGCTAACTTAGAGAACCGACACAGGCAATTTTTGGGCAGTTCAAATATTTTGAATAGTAAAATTGCCTTTCAAATCAAATACTAGCATATTCGAATCGAATATTGTAAATTCTGAATACTCGCGCACCATTAGTGTCGAAGCACTAATGTGCTGTACGTTGCTGGACGTCATGTACCTCCCCCCCCTCCCTACCGGCAATGATTGTCAATGTAAGCAAATAGCCCCAACGAACGAGCCAGCCAGTGAACGGCAGCCCCTCCCCTCCCTGCAGCTAGGTTGGGAGAGAGCTCGGGCTCGACAGTGCCCTCCTGCTCTTCCAGGCTGAACAAGCTGTGTGAGAGCCTTTGCCCTTTCCTTTGGTGCCTTTTTATTCCATGTCTGAGCACCGACCATTGACCACCACCAACCGCCGCCGACCACGAAAACGTGCAAAAAAGCTAATGAAAGCTATTCACTTATAAAAGAACATACTGTTGATTACGATACTCCCTAATGTGAAATTTGAGCGCAGCTGTATACGTGTTTTCAATTAGCGATACAGTGGAACCCCGTTCATACGTTTTTCAGCGGACCGAGGAAAAGAAACGTAACAGTCGGGAAAACGCAACAGTGAGGAAAGCTCCGAAAATGAATGAAAAAAGTGCAGCTTCAACTATAGACAATTTATTTCCACAGAGTGCGCTTAGAACTTTAAAAGGTCTAGAATGGTGGCTTGCCGTTTCTTTCGCTCGCTAGAAATCAGCACACGTTTCTCAATAGCCTGGAAGGCCGCATTGCTGTCAGCGTCGCTGTGAGGTGCGACGTACCTGCGGAGGTCCAGAGCCGCGACGGCTTTTCCAAAGCTAGGATTTGGTAACTCCCCGGCATCATACGGCTCGTGCTCCTCGTCGTCACCGCACCACGGCAATGGCAACGGACGAAGGAATATCCGCGGGAAATTTTGCCCTCTTTGGCGTAATCATGCTAACGTGCTAACGATTGTTTAGTATTGCTGCGCAGCGCGCGCGTCCGAGCAGCCCGGCTGCGCGCAGCGCGGCGTGGTTTCGCGAGAAATGTAAACAAGAGAGGAGAGCTGGCCCAATAGGCGGAGCAACGCCATGAGCAACGCCAACATCCGGCTTCCCTTTAGCTATAGCTTCACAAAGCGTGATGTGGGGGCCTCTCCCGAGTTTCCTTCCTCCGTGAGTCGACCCGTCCAACAAACCATGCGGTGACCCTAATCACAGTGATGATAGTGAGAGCATTTTTCGCAAATGGCCATCTAGTGGCGGCCTCTCGAACTGGCGTGCGGCTTCTTGCAGCCAGTTCCATAGCCAAGCCCGGCCAAGCCCGGTCAAAACTCGTCAAAAGCCAAAATGGCGGTTGGAGCGCGTTGCCTACTTTAGCCCAGGCGGGCTCGGCTTGCGACGCATCATGCGGGAACGTTTTCACAGCTACGACGTAACAGCGGGGTTCCTTATACATTGGATCCTATGGAAGCTGTGCCGGGACCAGATGAAAACGACGTAGCAGCCGGGAAAACGCAGCAGTGAGGAACGTAACAGCGGGGTTCTACTGTATATTGGCTGGCGCAGACGATGTCCTTATGGCACGTTGCAAACGAAGCGATGTGTGGTGCAACTGCCTCGCTAATCGAGAGATCGCGAGACTCGGTGCACGGGTGACGCGTGGGCACGATTCACAGAAGCAGACAGAGCTCCGCTCATGCAGCACTTTGTTTTCATGCAGACGACGCGCGCTACTCTGGTGCCATCTCTCTGCAAAGCCCGTCTTGCACAGCACTACGCTTCTGTTCTCACGCTTTTGTCATACCCTTTTCCTCCACTTTCCTCGTCACGCTCTCTTCGCTATCGCAGTCTTTCACACTTCCACTGCACTCCACGTTCGCTTTTATCTTTTGCTGTGTTCGTTGGCTCAGTTACAAGGGATAACGCCGACGCTCACTGCAGGAACGGAACTGGCTTGCATGCGGATGCCGTTGCCTACTTTGCTTCAAGCAGAACAACGTGCAATGGTAGCGTTGTCTGATGTCAGCCATGTCCGATGCATTCTTCTTTAACTGCACATTCTTAGATTATGTTATCATTAGGTTACTGAAGGTGTTCCCTTGTTTGAATGAGTATAATTCATCTTTTTGCCTTTACCAATAGCATTGTAAGCAAGCTGCGAGTGATCCAGCCTGATTATCCGATGTCTGACCCATCAAGTTTCAAATAAAAAGAGCACTCCCCTTAGAGAGAAGCATCATAGCCGTTCTTGATTTCAAAACACAGCTTAATGAAAAGAACAGTATTTGACTATTGTAAGCTGTTTTCTTTTTCTTTGTTTTTTCACTGTAGCAGTATTGTTGGTTATTTACACTTCCACGTTGACTCCTTGGAGTTGCTAACAGACCATTTTTCAATTGGGGCTTAGAGTCTGTGTAATTAATGGAGTGAGTCATTGAGAGATGATTGAGTCGTTGATCTTGTGTTAATTGATAGATTGATTTTGAGTGAGTGATCAACTGCTCTCCCTTTCCTTTCTTTCTGACCAGCTTGTCGGCACAGAGCATGAGGAATTGGCCAAGCTCATCTTCATGGAGCTCAACGATGCCTGGAGTGAGTTCGAAAAGCAGCAGGGACTTGCCTAGTCAGGAAAGGGCTGGACTTCACCTCTCACCTCTGCTCCCCTCGCACGACGTCAGTGGGGTGGCAGCAGCAAGAAGCGCGCAGGGACGGAAAACGAAAGTGACGCGGGCTTTGCAGTGCCCATGCAGCGTGAATGCCAAAAAAAAGCGAGCAAGAGAGCAGCCGCAAGCAGCAATGGCAAGAGCAGAGGTATCCACGTGCCGGCCGCGCACACACATTTTGAACACAATCATGGACCTTTATTTTACGCGTTCTTTTTCTTTTTTTTTTTTGTGCTTGTCATTGTTTTACCCATCGCCGAATAAGCGGTTCTTGTCACAAGTCGGCATACCCCAAATTGTTACACATTGTTGACATTTATGTGTGTGTTGAGTTCGTTCCTGAAGAGTTTGGAAGTGCTATACAAGGGGGGAGATCGACGTGTTTCTGGTCCGAGATCGACGGCTGGTTAGAATCAATGCATCCCGGTCAACTGCCAGTCGTTAGTCTTGTCTTGACTTGGCTCTCGGCCACAGGATACTTCTGAAGGGTTGTTTTTGAGCCAGGTTCAAGTTTAACCCTTCCTTTTTTTCTCTCTCTCTCTTTTTTTTTCTTGTCTCTTTTTTTTTTTTTTTTTGACAATATCAGTGAGGCACAGTGCTGCCTGTACTGCACGTTCACGGGGCAAATTCTGTCTCTGCTTCTTCAGTGTTGAATCAGTTGCGCCTGCTGCGTGTTATCCACATATTCAAAGAGTGGCAGTGACATAGACCTGAGCAGTATTGAAAAACTTGTAGTCACTTCAGTTTTTAATGTGATCAAAGTTCAAAACCAATAAGAAGCACTTGAACGTACTCTAATAGGCAAATGCTCCGCTGTCGGAAACCAGTCTCTCTATGGAAAATGGTAAAACAGGAAGCTGCCTGGGACTGGGGATTCAGTGAGACAGCAAGCGTTTGATCCAATTATAAATGTGCTTTCCGATTTCTTTTTTATTCATTTTGTACAATTTCTAGTTTTCACCTTTGGCGAATATCTGATTTAAGAAGGCCTTAACCAGTACTTGTGTGCATAAGACTAGACAATACTATCTTTTTTTTTTTTTCGGATGCACTTTATGGCTGGTGTCGGTCCACATGGACCGAGATACTGTTCATAGCTAGGCGTAATGTTCTAGACGTGTGCTCAACTGTTGATAATTTAAATGTGCCCCCCTTTTTTTCTTCTTTCTTTTCAACTTTTTTTTTTTTTTTTCAACCTTTTGTACATAAAGTAATGTTTTGGGACCGCATTTCTGTCTTGCGGCTTTCATTTTGTTTCAATTTTGAGCCAGTCGTGCAGGCTGCTGCTGTAAACTCTGTAGTCTTTATTATTATTATTATTATTATTATTATTATTATTTTGACATCCTTGGGGGTGCACTTTTGTTTCTGTAGCTAGGTTTTTACTCGACTGCCTACATGTTAGGCGGTTGAGTTCGGCATTACATACAGCACGAAGGCATCTTGCGCTGTGTTGTCATTCCAGCACTTTATATTTGCATATCATTGTCACACCACAAGTTTTGGTTTTATAGGGATCAAAAACATAAGATGAACATTCTGTGTCGGCTTCATTTGACAAATTTCTGTAAAAGCCTTGCCAAAGGTGACACATGCAAACAAGTGTAGAAAAAAATGTGTCGCTATTGTATTCCCTCCAGTGGGGTGTGTTCCTGGTTCCCAACTTTCCGAGTTGTTCTTATCGATAGGTGCTTTGTATGTTGATTTCTTTTTTACGTTGGCTTGTTTATTTGGTTGGTTTGTTAACCATATCCTTGCTGTTCACTAACCAGTACCTCTGTAGCAGACTGGTGCAGTACTAGCAAAATATCTGCGAGCATGACGACACACACACACTCTGTGAAAGCTGCACAGTATATTTTTAGTCTTCGCTTCAAAACTAACCGCTACGTGTTTCCTGTATCGTGAATTTTTGTTGTTGTTACACTTATTAATCAAAGTACTTCAGCTGGTTTGTGCAAAGTCATTCCTGTGCTTTTGTCTTCATTGGAGAGCATTCAGTGGCAGGGGGAGATTCGCAACCTCGCCCCTCAAAGTTAGAGGGCTTCGTTCATTGCATACGGAACGCTGTCCAGGTCATGTGCCATGTTTTGATTAGCCTGGTTACTCTACATCTCTTTTTACGGGCGGGATGCACGTTCCGTGAACACTACGGCATGCTTTGACACATTTTGTGCACGGAGGACCACACTTCTGTTGTCAACTCGAAATGCAGATCTGGCTTTGTCGTTGTGACTGGTGATAGAGCCGTGTGTGATATATCGACATGTCGGGGGTAGTGCAGCTGATGTAATACTTGGCAACTGAATGTTTAAAACTGCAGTAGGAGGCTGTGTGTGAGGTTTGGTTCTGCGGTTGGATTTGAGAGCAGTGCGTTTACCATGACATGTTTGTCATTTTAGTGGATTTTATTGTTTCTTCCGCCTTTCTGTTGATTTCTTTTACTACACTGTGTGCTACTACCACTGCTCTTTGGGTGTTGCATAGTTATCCGCTTGTCACAAGTAACAGATTCGCACTGTGTATGTGCTTGTCATTGAGGTTGAAGTCTCAAAGGTGCAAGAACACCTTGACGTTGCGCAAGGGGGCGGGGTGCTTCACCAATGCCGTTTCGTCGGCGTCGGCACGAGTATTCGCTGTTTAGCGAAGAATGTCGCACCAAACAGGCACATTTAGGCTACAAGACAGGCTTTAGAATACGCTGTGTCCCTCATCCCTTTTAGAAGCAGCGTGGAGGCATCTCTCTGGGAACTGATGCATGTACCGGGTGTAGCCACTTGAAATCGATGCTGTCGTAAGCAGCGTGTGTTGCGGGCGACTTTTAGTTGCTGCAACAATCATTGTAAGGGGGCTCTGTGATTGGGTTGTGCATAGACGCTAGTCCATACAGCAGTTTGTTGTGACTTAGTTGTTCAGGACAGTTGACATTTGGCTGGAGCAGTTGCCAAGATGTCTACCAAAAGTTGCCTAGACATCTTCCGTAATTCATAGTGTTGTAGAGATGTCAGCACCGCAATGTTATCAGTTTTCCAGGCTTGTCACTGTCAGAGAAAGCAGCTTGTTAGTGTTCAATGCATTCCAACTTCTAATTGTCTTCTAATTTATTGCAGAAAGAAATATGAGCAATACGTCTTTTTGCAATCACATTAAACATTGGCCAGCATGCTTCAGCATTAAATTTACTCTGCTGCGAGCACTTGATTTACTGTTAAAGCATAGTCTTTATGGGACACCTCTGCACTGCTAATAAAAAGGCAGAGGATGCTTACAAAGACATCTTAGAAAAGCCTGAGAAGACTGGGGATTTATCAGAGTCCCACGACATGACCTGGCAACTGGTTCAGTGACACACAAAGTGGCCTGACAACTTTGTGCACTGTACTTTACAAATGCACTGTAGCTCATTATGCTAATTCTGTGGAGTCATGTTAGTTTCAAGCATGGTTGGTGTAGACAACTTGCAACATTGAGCCCTTCAATGAACAGATGGAAATGAGTGCAAATTGGGGCTTAGTCATTGCCCTGGGATAGTTTTAATGGCATGATTGACGCAAGAACCGAGCTCCTGGTGGAGGGAGCTATCAGATTTTTCCCACGGTCATTCGTCTGTGGGACATTCAGTGGTCATCTGTACATTTCGCTCATCGGTCTCTAGAGGGATGCCTTCTCGAAGCATTCTCCTCGATGATGCATAGATAGTGCCACACCTCTTGTCTCTCCAGTTGCAAGCCGATTAGCGCCCCAAGCCTGTAAGGTAAAAAAAATTATCCAATGAGTTAACGAGTAATAAGTACCCGTTGTCGTGTGTGAGGTGCGCACCGTGAGTGTAATATATGGTGGCAGAGATGGTGACAGAACTTCTTGTTTTTTTTTTGGTCTGTGATAGAAATGAGGAGAGCTTGTCTGTTTACGTCGTCAAGCTTCCCACAAGTGCGCCTGTTTGCGTCTATGCTGTGCCTACAAATGATGATGAGGGCTTTCTTTCTCCTGCCTTTGTGTCCTCTTGAATATTCTCCCGATTTGACTCTGAATGTCCCAATTGTCTTGTGTAGAATTCTTCTGTGATAATGTATTACTCTCTGGTACTTGTTTGTGGTACTTGGTACATTCACAGTTCTGAGCAAAATGCCAAGAGGTGAAGATGCTGCCTGAAGAGGAGACTGATACTTTCATCTTCACATTTTGGCATGCTGATCATAATTGTGAATTCTTTAGCAATTTGCCAAGCATTCAGAAATACATGGCTGCTTTTTTAGCAGACTGCTTGAAAGACTGTTTTGCAAGTGGTAGCAAATTGAAGAATGTAAATAGTTTGTTTCCCTTTTGCCTTAGTCTGTTGGAAGCAGAGTGTGTGTCGTTTCTTAAACGAGCAGAATGTGTGGGCTAAACACCACTTTGCATATCAAACTCAATGCATTACTGAATTACTGACATGTCATTAAATATTGAGTTCAGTGCCTGGTAGATTAACAAGGTAAGGAAATATATACAGTATGGGCCAATTTTTAAGTAGATGCCAAATTAGTGTTTGAGGGCAGTTACAGCTTACATAAATACGAATGCCTGCAAATTGGATGTTAATAACTACCAAGTACATGGTACAGTATGCTTTCTAAAGTTCAGTAAAGAAATAGTAGAGAGAAAGATAGAAGGTAGGAAGAAAATTCAACTTGAATACCAATTAAGCGCTCCTGTTGAGTAGTAAAATATCATAAGCACTAGTGTTGTTTTATTTGCAGTGCTGCATTTTCCAGTTTAAAACAGAAAAACTAGTTTTGAAAACTTACCACGGAGGTGGTTACTCAGAGGACACAAACAAAAGTCGAGCGTAGTACATTTGTCCTTGCTTTTTCTGTGCAGTGCATATTTCTTGTCTGTCCGTACTTGTTGGAAGCTCGACGGCCAGTAGGATTTCATTCCACTAGCGGCTCTCAAACGTGGAGGCTTGCTGTAATCAGCCTTTACCCAATTCTGTCTCTCTCTCTCTCTCTCTCTGTGTTTGCTTTATTCTTGCCAGTTCTTTTGGTGTCGAGTTTCCATGTTGCCTGCAAAATTGTGTTTCTGACTGAAAGTGTGTCCGTTTGTTGATGTAAATATTATAAATATATACATAAATACATGCTGTTGAAGAATCAATGAGACAATGCAAAATGTTGTGCTTGTTTTCTTTGGCATCATATGGTGTCGTTGGAGCAGCTGGCAATGCGGCTGATGGAATTTTGGATGCCGCAATAGCATCATCCTTGTAGGTAAAAGAAAAACCTCCCAAAATTTTCGTATATAAGAAATTGTGAGTGTTGCATAATACTTCCACACATCAAATCGACCGCCACAACGCTTCTACATGTGCTAATCTTTAGAAGTCGTCCTCTGCCGAGCACTACCCTGAGCTTAGAATGCTGTAGTTTGGGCCACTTATAAACCGTTTGCATGTGGCCTTCGAGATCGCACCGGCACAAAAGTGTGCCTTTGCGATCTCAGAAGCCACAGTTTACAGCTGTTCATATACAGAGCATGAAGGAGATGGTGCTACCTACCGGCTCTGACGCCACACGCCATACGACGTCTTCTGAGTGCAGTCAAATGCCTCAATCGCTGTGGGCTTGTGCTAAGCCTGTCAAATGTATTGATGACACATCGCACATTTGAAGTAAAATGTGGTGTAGTACGCGGGAAAAATACATCCTTGGATTCCGCAACGTCAGCACATCCTGCAGTACCAAGAAAGGGAAACGGGATTTTGTGTGTCGTGCAGAGTGTGCTTGTTAGCAAATAAATGACTCTCTTATAGATGAACAAGTATTTTTACAAATTACGCTACACAGCTTTGAATAAGAGATGCTTAGCTTGGATGTGAATAGTTGTACAAGCGGGAGTGAGCTAGGAATGATTAGTTGTTCTTTCGTGCACTTCTGAGGTTGCCACAATGTCGTGCTCTTAGCGAAGACTTTGTGTCCGGTAATGTGGATTTTATTAACAGGGCTCGCGAGGGAACCACTAGTCGGGGCTCGTACTTACACATAGTCACACTAAACTGTGCATGCAGTCATGATAAGCTGAGAATGTTTACTGTGTGAACACGTAGTCCTATGTTGTGGCAAGTATGGACTAAAAAAAAATGTTTCACTGCAAATTTTGTTCTGAGCACCTAAAGCAAGCATAACTCTAAATACCCTTAACTGACTAGTTTTTTCGAAGAGCAAATCACCTCCCTGTGAAAACTTTTCGTCCGTAGGACATCCAAATCATGTCCCAATGACTGTGCATGGTTTCGGATACAAATGGGACATCCACTGGACGCCCAGTTTTGTATAGCCTATCTCGGACATTCCAAGGATATCGCACAGGGACATATTTCGGATATCCTGCCACGGATGTCCCAAAGATGTCGCACGTTACCTTTTTCGACATACATGTGAATATTTGTCCCCCAATAGGCTTAGTCTTGAGTTTAATCGTAACTGAATTACGTTTTCTCGCATGTTTGAATTACCATTCAAAGCTATCATGTCTGCAGCTTGTGTGTACGTCGTAATTTGCGATTCTGATCCAATTTACTTTGAAGAGGTAAGTTCTACGAGCCAGTTCTGCGAGGTGAAAGGCCTAGTAGAATTAGGAGTATAATACACTTCCATTCTTGTGCGTGCATGTTGGCTCAGCTCGTTGGGTCTGGCACAGAGCATGGGCTATGGACACAATAGACATTATACCAAACAGTGTGCAAAATGTCTTGTTTATATGTCTATAATATGTACGCAGCATGCCCACATGATGTCCCTTGCAGACATTCAAGGAGTGACCTCGGGACACGAAAAGTGTGGCCAAGTGATCATGGGAGGGATGTCCGCAAGATGTATTCAACCGTCGTATCAATCTCTACCCTGTTTTTCTTTCACCAATAGTCTAAATGTCTTCTTGATTATCTCGACTGATGGCCAGCTAATGCTTCTGTCCACTTTAAATCCAAGCGCTTCTGGAAGGTGTACGTGGTGGCGCACTGGTTGGTTTCTCTGGGTGAATCCCTTCGCATCGCATTAGGAGGAGCTGAGTGGTCTCCGAATTTTCGCTGCAGCAGGCACGCGCCTCATCTTGTTGCGATTATTTGTTCCGGTGCGTTTTGGTCCTTAGACAACCAGCTCGAGCCTCAAATAGCGAGACACTGCAATTTGTGTTGTCGTACATACTTTTCCCTTCTAATTTCTTTCTGGCCATTCTTGTAAGTCTCCGTGGTCTTTATTGCGAGAGCAATTATACGGACAATCCAGGCGCATTTTTGCCGTCGCCGTGATGTTTCGTATAACAACGTTGCCGCACGCCTTAGGCTGTATGTGCGAGTGAAAGCGTGCTAGGGTGAGCCGACGATCGCGGCTCAATCTTGCGCGCAAGGGAGGAAAGCGCGCCGCCTTCCGTCGCGCGCAAGGATCCGGGGTGAGGGGAGGTCGAGGCAGGGGCGTTGTACTCCGGCAGCAACTGCGTATAGCACGGACGCGCGTGCTCCCGCGGTCGTTATGTTAAAGGTGATCTGCTTTGAGGACAGTCTAGGTGGGCCGATGGCTCGTAGCTTTGCGTGTGACGTGTTCTCGCTGCTCAGCTTGCATTGAAGCGATAGACAGCACGAAAGTCTCTTCGCTCGCCGCGCTTCCTCACGCCAGCGTTCTGACAGCGAGTGTCCGCGGTCATCGAGGGATGTTTTCATGTTCGCATGTGCGCGCGTGACACTATGCTTGCTAATTTAGTTAGTAAGCGAGTGTTGACAAGTTGTACACTGCCAATAAATCCTTACTTATTGTGGTTGTCTACTAGTTTACTATCGGAATCGAGGCGTTGCCTTTCGGTCGAAACTGCGACTCTTTTCTATGACTCCTGGTTGTCAATTTACGCTTTCAATTACCCTGTACTTGGTTGCCAAATTTCTTTATCTCTTGCATTCCGTGTCCACGCCTTTCATATACACGTACTTGTGCACTCTGGCCGCGCGTTCTTATTTTCGTCCTTATTCCCGAGTCTCTTTGCAGTATTAATTTTGTTTTATGCTTCTCTGACTTCAGAGGACGTACGTGCGCCTCAACGGCGGTCAGGCTAAAATTTAAAAAAAGAACGAGGACATCTAAACACTTCTTATGACTTGTGAATGCGAAAGCATTAAGTGTTCAATTGAGCTCCACTGAGCAGTCCTACGAGTTACGAACTCCTCGCGGGCAAGCGAGCGCATTGAGACGCTTGGCCAGGTTTAGCCCAGTGGGCAAAACACTCGGCATCTGAGCGGGATGTCGTAGGTTCGAAACTCTCTATCGCCATCGTTTCTCCTTTCGAATTTGTTCTGTGTTTTTATACATGAATTTATAGCGATTACCGAGGCGAAGTCGGAACGCAGGCGAGAGCTTGCGCGGATAACACAGGCTTCCGAGAGCGATGGTGACGTGACGTGGCGTCGCAGCCAATGGGAATTTAGATGCCGTTTCGCTGCTACAGGCGCGGACATTTCCGCGCAACGGGCTATGTGATGCTTTCGCATCAATATAGTCGTGTGTAAATGTCACCAGCACTGTTTCATTTGCGCTTTCGGTTGAAAGCTTTTCGTCACTGGCGAATAGCAATTCACCCAGGAAGCGAGAACAACGCTTTTCTGCATTTACTCAGCACGAAAGGGAAATTGGGAGGCGCTCAATGGCGGCGAGGACACGTGTTCAAAGATGACAGCGCCTATGCGCGGCAAATTGTCTGTATTGGTCTGTACAACGTTGGTCTACAGTTTGGGTAATAGCGCCGCTCACAGAGGGGCGCCACACCCGCGGAGAGCGACTGCAGGGTTGCGTTAGAACTAGCTCCGGTAACTCACGTGTAGAAGAATGCCGTAAAGTTGGCCACATCGTATTTAAATGCGGACTATCATAATCTATAAGCGGGGCATTTTGTGTCGTTAAGGGCTGGTATATCTGATCAGGAGCTGGAATCTTTCCTACGTTATTTTATCGCTCGCGAAAAGCTATTCTCTCGGTGAAACTGACTTTTTGAAGCTATGCTTTTGTTTTACCTAATGTTCACCATTATTTTAATTCGTAATGCTTAAAGAAGCACCGACTTCTTCTAGTTCTTCATTATTATTATTATTAATATTATTTTGCATGAAATTAAGGATCTTGACCTCAAAATCCTAGGAAAAATACGTGAAAGCTTGAAAGTTTCCTAAACATTTACTATACCAGTGACAGTAATGACACCTGGTGTATATTTTTCGAGTATGCACTCACCTTGGGTACAAGGATTTACCTGGGACCTGTTGAATTCGTCCACCGGATGGTCCCTCGCACACGTAAAACTTTTGCTTGGGCTAGTTGGTTCATCCTTGAATGAGTAAAGGCAAGACGCCAAAGACCAGGACTGAAGAAGGTCCTGTCGTTCGTGTCCTTCAATCCTGGTCTTTTGCGCCTTGCCTTTACTCATTGAACCGTCGCACACAGTCGCGCCATCGTATGGCCCCACTGTTATACTACTACTCTACTCTACTATACTCTATATCTTGCATACTTGCATACTCTTTTTCAGAGCGAAACCCGGCGAACCTCGCCGGGTTTCATGGCTGCGGCCTGGCTGTTTCCTTGCCGAACAGGGAAACCAATCACATCGGAGCACGCGCGTCGCTAGATTCCTTGCAGTAGCACCAGATGGCGCTCGCCTCCGCGCATCCGGCGCCGGCCGTGCGGAGGCAGGAAAACAGAACCAGGAGGCTCGCCTTCGTGCATCCGCGGCTGCACGGCAATGAGGAAGTAAACGCTTCTTGCGGATAGAGTGGATTCGAATTGCGCTACGCGCGTATGCGCACGCTGCCTCTGAAACCGCCATGTGTTCAAGGCGTCCTTCGTACTCGCCATTAGTCAGCAACTCCGCTTAACAAAAGGCCCGGTATAGCGTGTGTGTGCGTGTGTGTGTATGTGTGTGTGTGTGCGTGTTTACTAGTGTTTCGGACTCTTTATGCACTCACACAAAGCTTCGCTATTATGAATTCCAACTCGTTGAATCTACGGCAATTCTATTTTTTTTTAGACTAAGTAGCAATTTGAAGTGCCGCTGACGTATCACATTCAACGGTCATACGACCAGGTTGGTCAAACCAACATCATATATGGTTTGGATCAAATTATAGCAACAGGAAGGAGGGGGGGGGAAGGGCATCCTCCTCTTCCGGCCTTTGCGCATGCCCATATGGCTGGGCTGCAAACCTGATCGGACGTAAATTACGCTTCTACGATGCACAATAAAGCCACTCTTAACATGCGAAGATGCTTGGTAAGCCCGAAAAGATGAAAAAAAAAAAAAACAAGGCAGGTGGCGACGACGCCTTGAAGTTCCCGTACCGTCTCGCCGTGACGTCACCGATTTTGACTGCGCTTGCCAAGACCTAGTTAATCGTTTATTGGTAAAAATGCACTACATTGCATTTTAGAAGAGGCAAAGATTGAACTTGCCAAGTATCGGGCGCTTTCACTGAGCCAACGCGGCCGAAAAACATTTTTTTTTAATCCATTGCGTCCCCCTGACATACCGTCACTGGAATTTTGGTGCGAGAAAAAAAAAGGCACTTTGACTGATTTTCTCGTTTAATAATCGAGTTATTTTATCGAAATTAACGAAAATATGGTTTTGAAATATTACTTCATCAGTTCAAACTGGTTTAATGTTTCGTTTCAGAGTCCCTTTAACTGTTCAACGGTGACCTTTCAAGTACCGGTGGAAAAGAAGCAGAGAGTGCCGGGATCGTTAAAGCGCAGGCAATTTTATAGACTATAAGATTAGCTCAAGCAGGTTGGATGACTATATGTCGCCACCACGTTTTAAAAAAAATCGATATGTAATGGGAACGAAATCTTGAAAACTTATTTTCTCAATTTTTTTTACTGACTTCTACGACACGTGGCTAGCCTAACATGATGTGCGAGGAAATCTTCCCAGAAGTAGCCACCATATGTTCATGCCTTTACGAACCTAAGGGTAAGAAGAAAAGATGCGGTAGGTGTTGCGAAAAGTTGGACAGTCTGGTCAGGAAGCTTTCCTTGCGAAATTGACGCCAGTGGAATTCAGTGCTACAGTTTTTTTTTTTTTTTTATGGCGCACAATTTCGTGACAGAGTCGTCTATATAGCGACTACGCAGGCTGATTTACCACGATTAACGAGTGTGGCTGTGTCTCTTCGAATGCAGCGGCAGGTTTTCCACTCGCGTTTCAACGAGATTTGTTCTTCAGTTTTTTCTTCAGTTTGTTCTTCAGAGGTTTCATATATGCCGTCTGCACTTACAATCGTCGTTATATTTCTTGGTACAGCCTCTATACCCGCCGAGTGGAAGCCGTCGCTATCGGGCATACGATCGCATTCGCGAGC
Source organism: Dermacentor andersoni (assembly GCF_023375885.2). NCBI lineage: Eukaryota > Metazoa > Arthropoda > Arachnida > Ixodida > Ixodidae > Dermacentor > Dermacentor andersoni. The sequence goes on along the minus strand of NC_092824.1, from coordinate 95,649,908 downwards.
TATGTATCACGTGACTAGGCACCAGCCGCGTCGGGGTATGCAGCTCGATCATATATCGTTTCCGGCAGTTTCTGCAGCGTTTCGCCAAGCTCGCCATCTTCGCGCAGTGCCGGGAGAAGCGTTATTTCGGCCGTCTACTTCGACGCGTTCGTCCAGGACTTGGTCTCGCGAAATCTCACGAAGGTGATGATACCGTAGTACTGCGTATACGCAAAGCCTCCTTGGTACCCCGAAAGTGATCGCTCGGGAGTGTCGGCGTGGTATCGCTGCCCCGAATGAAAGTTACGCCACCGTGGCTGATGGCCGTTATAGGGACGCGTTATTTATTCGCCGAAATCCGTTGCGCGTTTGTCGTCGTGATGCGACGTTTTGTCTTGCCGGCTTCGCCCATTAAAGCTTCGCTTACACCGATTCCCCACAGCGCGTGGAATATGCGTGATTTTTTTTTCTTTCCGTTCCCCTCTGTTGTCTGAGGTTTCTTAGCAGACTACCGCCGCTGTTGTGTAGTTGCCGTGCTGCCGAGGTCGATCCAAATAGGTCGCGAAGCTTCGGGCGAAAAGCGGTTCAGTACAAATTGTCACCGACATCAGCAAGGGGGGTGTTAGATACGGGACCGTTTCCTGAGCCTACTTCGAGTTCCCCAGACCTCATCGAATCGCACCACAGCTAAGTAGGGAGCGCGGAAGCACGGATGCCACATTCCAGAGGCGCGCACGTGCAAACAAGTTGAAGGCCCCCACTTCGTACGCCGCCGGTGGAGCTATTCAATGCTTGACTCTTCCAGAAAGCGAGGGGATAGCCCGGTCTGTTGCAAGTAAAGTGGGTCCCGAAGCAAGACGGCTGTGATGTACCGGGAAGGCCTGGCAGCGTAGCCCCCATACGCCCATTGTGCCGACGCGTTGCAAGCCAGCGAGGCAAGACCGCAGGGAGAAGTAAGACACCGTGAAATTCTGCCCGCCTTGGTCCGCCGTCGCCCCCACCTGGCTATATTGTGACGGCGAGTTGTAAGTCAGCAAGGCAAGACCACAGGGGGACCAAGCGGCGACTCTCTTCGCCGGGTATGACACCATCGCACGGGCGCCTACCATTGGCCGAAAATGGCGTCATCTGAGCGGGCTCGCCCATTGGCCGAACGTCGTTTTAAGCCAAGACACCGAAGGGCTTCGAAGACGCAGACCGGGAGCAGCAGGAGAGCATTCCTAGAGGATTCCTTGAGCATTCCCTGATTCGTGTCTTTCGAACTTCTTGCCACGGGCCGCAGCGTCCGAGTTGCTGCCGGCCCGTAATGACTTTACTACTGGTAATTGACGCTCACTGTAAATAATGTAAATAAACCTCTCAAGTTTTCATCCCAAAGTCCTCCTCAACTCCTACAACTGGCGCCAGCGGTGGGATTTCCTCCAACTTCTACAACTGGTTGCTAGCGGTGGGATCGCCCCCAAATGCAACAGGGGTTATGGGAGCAGCGATTGAAGCGCGACTACGTTTGGAGGGAACAAACATTGGGAAAGAAAAAAGCGTTTAATTTTTTAAATTGAAGCGAGACACAGTTAGATTCATTCAACAAAAATAAAATTCCTGGTCAATTTTATATATTCGTGACGAGTTAAGAAAATACAAGTTTATTTAATTTTATTGATATTAATAAATACATTTCTTTTCAGCACCCTTACAGGGGGCGTTCACGCCACTATCACTCGCAATGCAATGCTCGTCTTGAAATGTGCAGAAAGGCGCGCTCGTAAAGTTCACTTCACTCTAAAAACAGTTGCACCCTTTGGGGTGTATATTTGTCCCACAACAACAATCGTCATCTGTTTTGCCCGCGTTTCCTTTCTTTAACGCTGCGAGCCCGGTACTTCCCAGTCACGAACGGCATGCGCGTTATCAGTGTGACGCAGCATTCTCGACAGGAAAGTAGCGAGCGCCAAGTTTTCAAGAAAGGAAACGCAAGCAAGGCAGATGACGATTATTGTTGTGGGACAAATATACACTCCAAAGGGTGCAAACTGTTTTTAGAGTGTTGTTGAAATACACCCCCCTGACACGTTGTGCTTTTTTGCTTCTCGAAGTTCGTCTGAATTTGGTGACGCGGGTAGCTTCATCGCTTCTTAACCTGTTCAGTCAAAAGTATTGAGTTACCACCGCAAGATGATTGTTAGTTGTTTTCGTGTGACTGCGCTGGCCGACGGGCTCGGCATCCGACGATAGGATCAGCCCTCTACACGTAAGCCTTTCGTCGACCTCCAAAGAAAGTATGTACTGTCCAGGGGTGCAATTTCGACAACCGTACGGCTGGCCTTTTCCTGCATCGCTTTCCGCACTGAAAGCTCGAAACGCCCATCAATTCGAATGGCGGGGCATTTGAATATATAGCTCCAAAGGCAGGCCAACAAAACAAATTTCGCGCCTTCGAAAACAAAATGACGTCACTTCTGCTTTTAACGGATATGGCGTCACATTATCTTTTTCCGCCGGAAGTGTTCCCTCCACCCACAGATGGCGCTAAGCCCCATGAACCGCTAGCGTGCCTCGATGTCAGCGCCGCCTCCCGCCTGAACCGCCGATGAACCGCCATGTTTTGAACGTATGGCTCCTATGGAAGCTTCGCTACCAGGAACATTTACCTTGGTGCGGCTGCACATTTTTTTTTCTTTAGAGCGCAGCTTTTGGGCACCCGTTCCTGCGGCAAGCGTCGGCGTAAGCGAGTGAACGAGCATGACGAAGGATGAAACAGCGAACGCGGAGCGGCGCAGCGCGCGATGAAAGACGCGAGGAGGAAAACGGAGGAGGAGGGTGCAGCGGAACCGTGAGACGGAAAGCACAGGAGATGGGTACGGCGAAAGCGTGAGAAAGAAAAGCGCAGTGCGGCGACGATGGCTACGAGATGGCGCCAGAGCAGCGCGAGCCGTCTGGAACGTCTGTCTGCGGCGGCAGCTGTGAATCGCGTCCGCGCGTCACCCACGCGCTGCCTCTCGCGATTTCCCAATTAGCGAGGCAGTCACGCCTCAGTTCGATCCGTTTGCTACGTGCCGCACGAGACAGATTGTCGGCGCCAACCAGTATATCGCGAAAAGAAAACACGCATAGAGCTGTGCTCAAACTTCGCGTTAGGGAGTATCGTAATCACCGATTTCTTTGTTTGTTTGTGGGTGTGCGTGCGCGGCGCTTTCCCCACGATGCTAAATGAAGACGTGTGCCCGTGCTGCAGCGAACTCCTAACAGAAGATGGCCGTCTAATTTAATGCCTTGTGAGTACGCCTACCACTTATTCTCATAATTTAGCTTTAGGAATAGGGGTGAGGCTGTCATCGTAGGAGCTGGCGTTGCCGCCCTTGCCGTAATGCAAAGTAAAAGAAAGCTGCTACGCATTCTGACCTAATTGAAAGTCTGGCTAAAAGCGAAACGAAACTTAACTCGAACGTTGACGGACAGAAGAAACACACGAACGAGCGCTGGCTCGCAATTGACGCTTCATTGAAATCACGTGAACTTATATGAATGTGTTATCAAAAACCCTGATTAAAATGGCAAACGTAACAAAATGGCCAGCATACCTTCCCGCTAGGATGGAAGAGGTTTCGAGCTGCATGTCTCAAACCATGTGCCTAAAAACGCGTGGCTGGTGGTTGAAGAGAGAAAGGATTCCATTGAAATGATGTCGCAGAAATACGATGAAGCTCTAAAGAGGCAGACGCCGCACGATAGAGATATCCGGAGACTAAAGCAGAGTGCAGTGACGTTCGAAACTTAAGCGTATCATCCAAAATGCGGAAAAGGGGCGTAACATTATAGTATTCATGGAATCCCGAAATTCCGGAAAGAAATGCTCTCAGTACTGCAAAGTCCGGTTTCAATCGCCGAAAACACGGTAAAACAGAACGGGGGCCTTAATCGACATCGTGAGTGGGCTATCGCTACTAGTGGAATGCAGACGGATGCGTTTTTTATTAGAAAAGCAGCTGGTGGTTCTGTTGTTCGTTGTGCCGATTAGCTTGCGAACGTTCGTGCGCAGTGATGATATCGCTCACCTGCAGCTGTCTACGCTTCCCCCCCCCCCCTTTCTTTTTCTTCTTTTCATTGCGGTATCAGTTACATGGGCATTCCAGGCGCATTTCTACCGTCGGCGTCGCCGTTATGTTCCGCATAAAGTCCAAGTGCGATAAGTATGCGGCCGCGCGCCGTGTGCTGTGGGTGCGAGTGAAAGCTTACGAGGGTAAACAGAGGATGGTGGCTCGATTTCGCGCGTACAAGAAAGGTAGGGAGGGAGCGCGCCGTCTTCCACCGCGCGCAAGGTACCGGAGGGGGGGCGAGGGAGTAGGGAACGTGGGGGGGTGGGCATTCAACTCTGGTGGTGGCTGCGTATGGTGCGGCAGCGTGGGCCCTATCTTCAAAGCGATCTGCTGTGGGTACATAGTCTAGGCCACGGAGCAAGAAACATTTAGGAGTGGAAACTCCGCTGTTTGCGGCGACCAGAAAAAGTCACAAGCCCGCGGAGCCGTTATCGTGCTGGCGGCCTGGAAAGAAATTACCGCCGTTGAGAGCGCGCCGGAGCCGCCTGCTCGGACGCTGCATTTTTTTTTTTCGCTGCGGCTTCTCCGACGCGCCGCATGGCACCGCCACTGTATACGGCCCCGTCGGCGCATACAATTGTGACCTTATCTGGTCGCCCGCGCTCGCTCGCGCTGACGTGAGTTTCCCCTCCTAAATGTCTTACTCCGTGGTCTAGGCACGCCGTGGGTTGATAGCTTCGTGTGCACTCTGTTCTTGCCGCTTAGTTTGCGTTGAAGCCAGAAGGCAGCACGAAAGGCAATTCGCTCGCTGCTGCTGCCGCTCTTCCTCACGCCAACGTTTTGACAGTGAGCGCCCACGGCCATAGAATGAGATACGTATTCACGTTTGCCTTTGCGTGCGTGACACCATGCTTGTTAATTTAGTTAATAAGCGAACGTTTAGAAGTTCATAAGGCCGATAAAGCTACTATCCTTACTTCCTATAGCTGTCCAGTAATTTGCTCTCGCAATCGATGCTACGTCTTTCGGGCGATACTGCGATATTTTTAATAGATTTTGTGTTACAACGACCCATTGATACGGTAGAACTTAATGAAAGCCTTGCCGTTGGTTGTGATTAATCTGTTGCATGCATCCAATTTAATTTATGGAAGGGGCGAAGTGACTGTAATGACTCTGATTTGGGCTATAGTTGGTTCATTTGATAAGCACATACAGGTTAGCGTGCAAAAAGACGGACAATTCGGCATTCGTGCGTCAGGCAGACATATACGTATATTGCGCCCGTTTTGCCTTTCCGAAATATAAGTGGGGGTCTGCGACTGTCCTGTTTTACTTGTCTCTTCTTTTTCCATGTGTTTTTTTTCTTCTTTTTTTTTTGCGTGCTGCTCTGCCTATACCTATTAACCGTAGTGAGCTCCTGTGTTCTTTAAGTGAACCGAACAGGTTATTTGTGATGTTATGTTTTCAGAAGAATGCGTGATGCAAGTCAGATCGGGATGTTTTCACTGCATCCATGCGTACAATTCTTTTTGTCTAAACCACACTGTGAAACGTGGTCGAGGACGCCTCCGTGTCAGTGCTGGTGTTAAGACGCTCTTACCTCAAGGACGATTCCCATTTCCCTATTCAAATGCGTGCACAAAAGCAGAAATGCTCTCGTAAGACAATCGATCGACCTATTTGAATGAAATTTGTTAGCTTTTGGAGAGAAAGGTAAATTCTTAGCAACTGTGAAGTAGAATTTTGATTAAGGTGTTCGTACTTGTCAAAATATAATGACGAAAATCAGTGAGTAAAAAAAAATAGAAGCACGAAGTTTACAAATCTGCAACCATAAACCAAAGCTGATGTCATTATTCTTTGAATTCTGTCTGTTGCGCCATCTCAATCGGACAATATCGTTATGTGAGTTTACAGTTTATACCCACTTATTATGTTACTTACGACAATTACAGGGATACAAATATTAGTGGCATATTGGAGATTGCTGTAGATACATCAGTTTTTTTTTCACTTCGGATGCTTTTCAGATTCGTATAGTATAACACACGCGGACTACACAGAACTGCGATGTTTGTTTTTGACGCAGAATTACGGATATTTTTAAACATTGTGCTTCCATTGGTCTTAAACTTGCGAATATCCAGCAATTTTCGTAAAACGTATGAGGTCCAAAATCAAAATCATTGCTCCCTACAGTTGCTAGAACTTCATTTTTTTCGCTCAGATTCATCAAATTTCATTCCGATCGATCAAGCACTTGTCTTACGTGCGAGAGCATTGCGGTGTTTTACATGTATTCGAATAAAGAAATCGGCCGGAGTTGGCCCAGATGGGAAGCTTTTTCTTACGATAAGTGCACTGCGAATATGACTTAAGGAATTATCTTGCATAACCGCGTATTATTAGGCAATGGCTTTAAAGAGCCTCTTCTGTTTTTCTCTTCCTGTGTTTGCTATCGGCTGTCAGGAGGTGGCGCTTTCCATGTAATTTCTTAGATTCTTTGTTGCAATTCGTTAATGAATGTAAGTGCACTCTGGACATGAGCCATGACTTCAACATTAACATTTTGCCAAATAGCAAAGAAAACAGACAACTAGGAACGTTCATGAAAAATCAGAAATGAGGTAGGCGTTACGTCGCTCTTCCTTGAGGTCCCTGATCCATGAAACCACGTTCGCCCCATTGCAAAGTGTTGTTCAGAAGCTGATTCGACACCACACGTCCTGCCACTTCGAGGAGTTATGGCCATTATGGCAACAGCGCATATTAATGTATGAGCGTATTAGGAGTGTCAAAGTCGAAGAAAGCGTGTCATACATACATACATACATACATACATACATACATACATACATACATACATACATACATACATACATACATACATACATACATACGTAGATACATACATACGTAGATACATGTATGTATGTATGTATGTATGTATGTATGTATGTATGTATGTGCGTGCGTGCGTGTGTGTACTTCAGTATTTGTTGGGGCTTTGTAAATTTGTTGGGGCTTTGCATGTATGGCGCACTTTTTTTCGACTTTGACACTCCTAATATGCGCACGCATTAATATGCCCTGCTTCCATATGGCGTCGCTACACTAACGAAGGGAGTTCCCAAGAGGCATGCGAAAAAAAAACAACAGAAGGAAACAAGCAACACACCGGGTAACAGCTTCAACTCGTTTATTCATCTGCCCGCAAATATGGTGCGCATATATATATTTACATATATGGGGAGCCATGATATGTATATAGTGATCTCTGTTGGCTCTGACAAAAATATGCCGGCCTATCTATATCGGACACGATCGCTGGGAATATCCGCGGTGGCTTGCGTGAGCCTTTCTCACACGTGGAGAGGAAGAAACGATGTGTGGAGAGAGAGCGTGCAGTTGAAAAAAAAAAGGATATGCAATGACCACACTGCTACAGCAAATCCTTCGATTGTTGGGCGACATATCGGCTTGGCGATTCCTCCAAGAATGTTTCCCAGTACGGCGTAGACCGCGGTAACGCGATTCGGGGGCTAAAACAGCCGCGCTGTGGGCGACGTTACACTCTACGAGCCTCGTTAAATTCGCGTTGCAGTCAGTGATTAATAGAGACATTTAGCGTGTCCGCTATTCCGGCAAACCGGGGCGGTTTGGGCGGATTACCGTATGGTCGGGGGCGTAAGCGTGAGCGGCCAGATTGGTGGCGGCATCTGGTGGTGCAAAGCTCAACCACCTAAACACAGAGCCAATTACTATGTTCTTCTTAGCTGAGGTGTAAGTTTTCGACAGCGGCGTAATTGTGAACACAATTAGGCCGCTGCCGAAAATTTGCACCAGCAGCGAAGCAGAATAAAGTAGGTTACTGCAAGTTTAGCTCTGTGTTTGTCTGATTGAGCTCTACAACACCAGGCGGCTGCACCGCTCCGGCCGCTCACATTTACGCCCCCGCCCATCCGGTAATCCGCCCAAACCGCCCCGATTTGCCGGAATAGCGGACACGCTAAAGGTCTCTAATGATGCGACTCGCTGGCATTGATTTGTCGGCATCGACGTTACCGTCGTCGAAGGCGTGTTGTACACCATCGTTGTCCACATTAAGAAAAAAAATCACGCGGCACATACGATAACGCGATATGTTTTTTTTATGTATTCTGGTTGAACACTGTGACACGACATGTCGCCATCAGCGCTGTTGCTCCGTTCACGCTCTTTCGGTGTTCCACGGCGCTCGGCTGAAGTCCCCACTTAGGAAATGCTTAGGGCTTCTTTAAAGAGGAGAAAAAAAAAACCTTTTTTTGACACTTGCCATGCATTGCGATGACCCATCTTGGGAGAATGAATTAGCTGGCTGAACGGGACTACATGTCAAATATGGCTAACATCCGCTAGGCGGCGCTTTGGGACCGACGCGATCTATGCGCTATGGACACTGTGTGCGCACAACGTTTTTCTGCGTATACTCGCCGGTCAACTTGGTCGCTAGACTTGCGGGCCTTACGAATGCGCGTGTTATGGTTCTGCGTTTCGTAAAATATATCCAGCGGACATTTTCGGATAATGTTGCGAACGCACGCGTTGACTAACGGCAGCATCACGAGCCACATTATATACTGCTTCTGGAAATGAAGCACTTGGTTGTTATTCAGCGCTGTGTTAAGTCCCTCTTATTTTCGTTCTGATGCACTTTGTCGCGCTGTTTGAGACTACGAAGTTGTGCCAGCGAGCACTAGCTGAGTTGATAGCTTTCAGTTTGGTAGTTTCAGTAGTGGGCGTTTGTGCGTTTGTGTTGTCCGCGTTTTGCCACTTTTGAGCCGGTGTTTTGTGTGCACTCATTTTCCAAACCGCGTATGGCTACCCAATCTGAACAGCTAGTTCTGCGTTGTTCTAAATGAGCACGCTGTTAAGATTCCTTGATTTCGCGTAAACGACTGTTTTTTTTATTATTCAGTGTGCGTGTCACTTTCTCGAAGGGGTCGTGTTTATGCTTGCTTGCGTTTTTGCATGAAAAAGAACAAAATTTCGACATCTCTGTTCAACAGTGTCCTCACGTCTACGTATTCTCTCTTTGTCAATAAAAAAAGAAGAAAAAAAAAGCACTTTGGTGAGCCAGTAACACTGGCTGCGCGCTGTATTCTAGCCCAGGCTGCGTATGCCTCGTGGTGTCAAGTGATTCACTAGAAAAACAAGTATAGGTCGAAATCGTACCACTATGCGTGCAGCTTAAATTGTCGTATGCGTGTGCAGCAGGCGACCGCTCTCAAGCAAAATGTTTTGCGGCACAGTTGGCATATATGGCGAAATATATGCGACGCCCTGTGAGTTCTTACGAAAAAGAACGCTTGAGATATTATTTGTTTCTTTCTTTTTTATTATTATTATTAGATTTAGTATTAATACATTACTTCAGTAATGTATTACTACATTACTGAAGTAACATCTAAGTTGTTCAAAAAGGGTTGAAATGGGGAGTGCTTTGCTCCCCATATCGTCGGAAAATATCGCCGGTGAAACATTAAAAAAAAATGTGATTGGGTGTCATTGTAGGTTCCAGAAAAAAAAAGCCATTCCCCTTATTTTCTCTCCTAATGTTCATTCCATATTGCCGCGCTCACTTGGGTCTTGCTGAATTCGTAAAGCTGGTGATGTCTCAGACGTTTGCGTATACCGGCCTTGTGAGTGGCGACACAAATTTGAACCGTGACTTGCAAGTTGCGGCGACGACTGCATTGATTTGAATGCGTTTCGCATTTTACGAACGTTGACGCGGGAGCACCGACATCGACTAAAGTGCGACTGCGCAGCTTTATGGCGAATGATTATGGCTGTAGAAGTTTTACACTTCTATTTCAAGATTCGGCCCGGCACGCATACAGCACCTCGGTGTGTCTGCAAAACTCACGCCGAGCGCAATCAAACGCTATAGGGTGTTCGCGACAAGATCGCTTGCTCGGAACTGCGCTGGCGCGGGATGTAATTCGATACGTAAGACTTGAAGTATCTGTCCGACGGAATGAGATCATTGGGGTTAAAGTTCTCAGTGTACGCTACCAGACCACGTGATACAAATCGGCGTATGCGGCAAAAAAAAAAAAAAAAGTCTCGAACTTTCACAGACGTTCGCCGGAGAGACATGTGCGTACAGATAGAAAGAACGCAACCATATGTAACCTCGGCCTAAGGTACCTTACTTTGTGCTTAACGCCGTAATACTCATTACTGTTCCATTACGGCTGGCGCTTGTAACCCTAAATGGCGTGCCATCATTGCCCCCGAGATTACTGTCACATTTGCCATCGTCACAGAAGCGACGAGCGCTGGATGCTGGCGACATGTGGCCTTTCGAAAGGCATTTAGATGATGCTGTATTCTCACCCGTTCGAGAACAATAAATTATAGAAATGCTTTTCGAAGCAAAATGTTGCGTTTTAAGACAACCTTAGCTTACCAAACACGCCGGAGTTGTGAGCGCTGTCTCTATGCGACTCCCATGAACTGCAGGGACCGCTGCTTAAATGGGAAAACGGGAGAGGCAGCATGCATCTGGTAAAAGGACATGTTAAATGATGCGAGTGGTCTCATAGTGCCGGTGGTCTCAATGTCCAAAGATCCCTGTGAGCTTCGGATTTTTCGAGCTTGATTTAGGCGGTTGTGCGCTTTTTGGAAGAATGAAAAGCCCATTAAAATGAAACTAAGCAGTAAAAAATTTTCCACGCATACACTTGCGCTTTGCGGTCGACTAAAACGGGGCAGAACGCAAGCTCCTGAAGTAACATCTAGGTTGTTGAAAAGGGGTTGAAAAGGGAAGACGTGTATATATAGAGGGTGCCATAAACAACGCCAGGTATTTAACAAGTCGACAAAATACAAAATTATACAGAATGCACTCCAGCGCACGAGCGAAGTAGGTACAAGGTTCCTGAACGTCCACTCGCAGACAGATCTCTTGAACAGGTGCAACACAGTATTCACCACAATATAGTGACATCACTAACATATTATCACTGCCTTTCCTAACAGATGAATAGGAGATGCAGAATGGTACCGTTGGTACACAGGCTTGGCTTTGCAATTAAAACCCTCTGACGACCTCTTTTACATCGCAGATTAGCCTCGCTAGGCTATCTGTGACGAAATGAACATACCCGTCTGCACAGTGTGTTTCCTTGAGGCCAAGTCCCTGCTTAGACTAAGTGTGCAAACACCGATCGCCAGACGTGAATCGCATGCAGACGGACTGTCCGTGAAGTTCCTGTAATGCGCGTCCACAATCGTCTGGAAGTCACCGCACACGTGAGTTCGGTTAAGTCGCGCACAAGCTTGACGACAGACGAATAAGTTTGGCCACATTGCTAGTCTCTGAGAGCTGCACGTAAATGCTAAATCTGACAGACGAAGCGCGTGACCTTCTCACTTTACCCGCTAATTGTGTTGGGGCGAAGTGGTTCAGCAGCCGGTCGTCTTCTGTGCCGATTTGTGTTCTCGTGGATCAGATTCTGACGTCACACTGCACATCTTCAAGGGGAGCAAACTACGTTTCGTCGAAGTCGCCGCTGCCTTATAATGGGCGTTGTCTGTTCTTGCGCTCGATTGAGCATGCCATGCACTGGTGGCTTTAGGAACAAACTATACCCTGATGGAACGTAACAACTGACCCACGAAGTGCTGAAGCACAGGAAAATGTCGAGGATTGTTCTTGGTTTCATGTCAAGCCCACGAAGTTTTTGCAGTCTATAGCTAGTACAAAAACCGCCAAGACCTTCTTCTACCTACTCCACTTGTTTGTTCATAGGCGCTCGAACATGCGATGATTTGTCGGCTCGTCGAATGGGCATCGTCGTCTTCCTGTATGCTGTATGCACTGTCGTTTGCCTGATGGTCCAGCATTTCAGCAGACAAGCGAGCCGTCTGCGCCACCGTCTGCTCGTTCGTCCAGCAGGCGAACATCCGTCCACGATGCCGTCTGCTCGTTGTACCACAGGCGAAACGCAGAAGCTGGTCCTGTCCTTTGCGCCAGAACGTCTAGAAGAAGGCCCTGGCCGGTCGTCATACGAACGTCACCTTGGAGCCGACGTGGGTTGTCTGCGGTATGGCATTGACGGTGTTCAGTGCCTGCAAAGCCAGCCTGTTGGCTAGCCGGGCTCTGTTCGTTGCGTTCAGGTACTGCTCGTGGGCGGCGTTGATGTACCTGCGCGCAGAGAAACGTGAAAAAATAAATCAAGCTGTACTCGGGTAGCTTTATGAACTCTGGCAACAGCAGTAAATGCGCGAAGGCCAGGTCGAAAAAGACGCGGCCGTGGAGCAATTGTTATTTTAGCCGCGCTAATTTCGTAGCCGTATTGTTTGTCGACAAAGCAGGACGGCACTGCACTGGGCGTGTTCCGAAAACGCTTCTTGCGCTAGAGAAGAGCGGACAGAAAACTGCGAAACAGCGAGCCCGGCAGAGGCAAGCAGGCAGGAAAATGGCGGCCAAGTCGATCGAGCGTCAGCATACGCGCATTCCAGACGGCGCCGAGAAAATTGTTCTCCGACCACGTGGCGGCTTAGTTAAGCTTACCAAATATGGAACAGCATATCTGACTGACATCATCAAAATGTCGGCGGGGATTAACCCACGCGAAGAGAAGGAAGATATAATAACTCCAAATATGAAGCAGCACTCCGTTCTCGTCATCACTACGAGTGCGGAGAGGAAGCTGAAGTACGCGAGCGTGAAACACCTCATGTTCGACGGTGAACAAGTGGAGACTTTCGCCTACGTGGCCACCCCCGAGCACTGCGGAAAGGGAGTCATCCACGGGGTTCCACTCGGATACTCCATCGAAGAAATTCTGTACCGCCTAGACCGCAAGGATAACCCCGAGATTCGAGGCGTCCGCAGGCTGGGCAAAGATTCACTGTCGATCTTTATTCTCTTCAAGGAGAAAGAAGTGCCAAGGTGGATTTACCTTAACGGGGCACCGCACAGATGCCAGCTGTACCGCAAAAAATACGAAGTGTGTGTCGCCTGTGGCCGACTCGGGCATCGCGCTGACGTGTGCCCGGACCCGACGAACGTCAAGTGCCGTGGCTGCGGCCTCGAGAACCCGTCAAGTGACCACAGGTGTGAGCTGAAATGCCAGCTGTGCGGCAAAGACCACGCCCTAGGAGATCCCAAGTGCCGAGAACTCTTCCGCACTCCCTACGAAGTTAAGAAGCGACAGTGGGAGAAGATGGCACAAGCAACGACGACTGGTGGGGGACATCAGAGTCGACAACGCGAACCCAAAGGGGGCAAAGACTTCAAGTTTCGTGAGGACTCTTTCCCAAAACTGGAAGCAAATCAGAGCAGACCATCGCCGCCACCCAAAGGACGCTCCGGTTCCCGTGCCAGGAGCCAGTCCAGGGGGCGCTCCAGCTCAAGGGACCCTGCCAACCCATGGAGACGAGGTAGGAGCAAGGAGCGTAAGGGTGTGAATTTTGCGAGCAAGGTCTCCCAGGAAAATAATCAGAGGGATAAACGGGACGAGGAAATTGAGAAATTAAAGAAAATGGTCGAAAAATTAACGGGGATAGTCGATTCGCAACGGTCCGAAATCCAAAACTTAAAGAAATCACAGAGGCAGGCAACCCCTCCTCCGCAACAACCCATTAGACAGATGACCCCCCCAGCGGCACGTCAACAGCCGCAAGGAGAGGATAAGATGGTCACAGAGGCGTCCCTCCCGCCACCAACGAAACGCAAAATTCAAGACGCCGACCCTATTCAGGCTATAGAGAAAAGGGTCGAAAATTTGGAAAGGTTAGAGGCCAAGATGAATGAATTCATGAACCATATCAACATCCAAATTCAAGCTGTCCTCGGGGCAGTTCAGAAACAGGCCGAGGAATGCCAAAGGCTAAGGACTGAGATGGTCGCCATGAACGGGTGGCAACAGAATATGGAGCAGATCGTCACGCAACTGCAAAATGGCCAGGCGCGCAAATGAAAATCAAATCTGGCAGTGGAACTGTCGCGGCTTCCGGCGCAAGCGGTCGATTCTGCAACAGTACCTTCCGCTATTGGATGAGACTCCTTTGGCGATTGCCCTCCAGGAAACTGGAGGACCCGCAAAACTGTCAGGTTATCAGGCATTTCATAGTGGCAGGGGGGAGAAATCCTCGGTCACAACGCTCGTGAAAAGAAATATCGCGGCCATTGAACACGATTTAGAGTCGAGAGAGATCGAGAACGTGTTTGTCGAAATTCTAACCGGAAAACAGAAGGACCCTAGTTTATTCCTTCTAAATTTATACAGCTCACCCAGGCAAAGGAAGGTGAGGTTCAGGGCTCTGCTTCGCAAGGCCCTCAAAATTTCAAACAACCAGCCACTGTTGATAGTGGGGGACTTTAATGCACATCACCAGGAATGGGGGTACCCGCACCAAAGCCCGAAAGGCAGACAGCTGTGGGAAGATACGCATGACATAGGGCTCACTCTGCACACGGACCCTGAGAGTCCAACGAGGGTGGGCAATAGCGTTAGTAAAGATACATCTCCAGATCTGACATTCTCGAAAAACATTAAAGATCTAGAATGGCATAATTCGGATCAAAATTTTGGCAGCGACCACTACATAATTGTTTCCATACTGAAAGAGGGCCTTCAAACGCACAGGGTTCGCGCGCCGGCCGTCGTTGAATGGGATAAGTTTAGAGATATCAGGAGAGCGCAGGAACTGGGGCCCATCAGAAACATCGAGGAATGGACGACGGCACTCAAATCAGACGTTAAAGAGACGACAAAAACGCTCGAAGGGGATAACGCCCCGGAGATAGCGGACAGCCGTCTTCTGCATATGTGGGAAGCTAAGCAAAGCATGGAGCGTCGTCTCAAAAATCAGAAATGGAACCGCAACCTCAGAAGAAGGATTGCTAGGCATAATAAGGAAATCGAAGATTATACTTTTACATTATGCGAACAAAATTGGGCCAACAAGTTTGACGAAATGGAGGGGAGCATGAACCTCTCCAAGACGTGGAACATCCTCCGGCACTTGTTGGACCCCGCAAGCTCGAAAACTCAATCCGGTATAAGATTGGCAAAAGCTAGGCACGCGTTCGTAGGGAACGATGATTGTTTCATGAAGAAATTAATTGAGACGTTCGTGGGGGAAACATCGCGAACTCCACTACCCGACTATGGTGGAGCGCCTAACGAGGCGTTGGACGCCCCCATCACAGAAGCGGAAGTGCGAGCAGAGATTGTAAGACTCCGAACGAAGTCGGCTCCGGGCCCAGACGGGGTAACGAACAAAATGCTCAGGAACTTAGACGATGATTCCATTAGTTATCTAACGACGTACATGCAGGAATGTTGGGAAAAAGGCGAGCTCCCACAACAGTGGAAGACGGCAAGCATTATTTTAATACCAAAACCCGGGAAGCCTCCGCAATTGGAAAACTTACGGCCAATTTCCTTAACTTCATGCGTGGGGAAATTGATGGAGCACGTCGTCCAGACCAGACTGATGGGCTTTATGGAGCAGGGCGATCTGTGGCCACATGAGATGGTCGGGTTCCGACCTCACTTGTGTACGCAGGACGTCATGCTCCAAATCAAACATGATATAATAGACTCAAGGTCTAAAGATGCAAAAGCAATTCTGGGACTGGACCTCACGAAGGCTTTTGACAACGTAAAGCATGAGGCGGTCCTGGAAGGGCTGAACAAGATTAATGTAGGTACCAGGACATATCGATACATCAGGGACTTTCTGACGGGAAGAACTGCTTGCATGAAGTTCCAAACGCTGGTATCCCCCACAATTGAGCTAGGGAGTAAAGGTACGCCCCAAGGATCAGTGCTGTCTCCCCTACTCTTCAACGTGGCTATGAGAGAACTCCCCGAGCAATTGGCAAAGCTCGAGGGATTAAAATTTAGTATATATGCGGATGATATCACCCTCTGGGTCAACCGGGGAAGTTATTCAGCCGTCGAAAGCCTGCTCCAGGCCGCCACCGACATCATAGTCGATTACGCGGCCGAGAGAGGCCTAGCATGCTCGCCGCAGAAATCAGAATTGTTCATATACAATCCGAAACACTTAAGGTGCAAGGCACCATCGGAGATCAAAATTAATGTGGCGGGTAAAGAGGTACCAATAGTCGAGCAAATTAGAATCTTGGGCCTGATTCTCCAGTCACACGGCCACAATGGCGAGACCGTCAAGAGGCTGCAGAATCACGCAATACAGACCCTGAGCCTAATTAGGCGGGTGGCCAGCAAAGGCCGAGGGTTAAAGGAGAAAAATTTAATTAAACTAATACAGGCGTACATATTCAGCCGGGTGAGTTATGCAACGCCATATCTCGATTTGAAAGTGGTGGAAAGAGAAAAGATTGATTCTCTAATGAGAAAGTGCGTAAAACGAGCGCTGGGACTGCCCATGTGTACATCAACAGAGAGACTGATGGCTCTAGGAGTGCACAACACATGGGCAGAGCTGGCGGAAGCGGTGCGAACCTCTCAAATTGAGAGACTTAGCACCACGAGGACAGGAAGAGCCATATTGGCCAAAGTTGGAATAAATCCGGACAGAGGCCCCACCCAAAAGGTGGAAGTAGATAGGGAAGTTAGAAAAAATCTGATTATCCCCCCCCTGCCAAAAAACATGCACCCGGAACATAGCAAAGACAGGAGGCATAAACGAGCCGAAGCATTAAAAATTAGATTCGGTAATATCTCGGAACATGAGGTGGCCTATGTAGACGCGGCGGGAGGTAGCAGCAGTTTTACGGTGGCAACGGCCGTCAGCGGCCGGGGTACTCCCGTGACCGCTGTCACTCTGCGCGGGCGCAACATAGAAGTTGCCGAGGAAATTGCGATCGCATTAGCTTGCGCTGGAACGGACGCGAAATTTGTGATCAGTGACAGCAAAACTGCCATACAAAATTTTAGCAAGGGAAGGATCTCGCCCTTAGCGGCCAGAATCCTAGGCCAGAGAAAGCTAGATAGAAAAATTCAAATAATTTGGACTCCGGCGCACGAAGCCGTCCCCGGCAACGAGGCGGCCCACGAGCTGGCTCGAGATCTCTACCGCCGAGCCGCTACGGGGCCCCTCGATGACCGAGGGAGCGGAGAGCGCATGCTAAAATATGGGGAGATCAGGCAACATTATAGATTGGCTCGTAGACTGGTATCCCCGCCAGACCCAAAATTAAACAACACACAAGCAGTCGCGTGGAGACGACTACAAACTTATACATATCCGCACCCGGTTATGGCGAACCACATGTTCCCCGAGGCCAGGAGTGATAAATGTAATCTTTGTGGGGCGAGAGGGACCCTCGACCACATAATATGGGAATGTCCGTACTCTCCCGGGGGAATACACAAAATAGATAGTAGAGACGCCTGGGAGACCCTGCTGCGCAGCTCGGACTCTGAGCTCCAGCTCCGGCTCGTCCAACTGGCTGAAGAGGCTGCTGGGACCCAAGACCTCCCAGCCTGCATCTGAGGCGGCGGCACTCGCCCCCTGCCCTGCGTGTCGGGGGGTGGGTAGATCACCTAATCCGTTGGACATTAAAGTTTATTCTATCTCTTGCGACAAAAAAAAAAAAAAAAATCAGAGAACGAGAAAATACTTTGAAATTCTTGACATTATAGTGACGTATTGGCGTAGAAGCCTCAATGCGAAATTCAAATGAGGGTTGTTTGCCCTTCCATTTTCCAACAATCGCTTTCTGTCAGCCATGTGAGTGGAAACAGCGTTTTGAAAGAATACGTGTCTAAACTGATTTACTCTGGCTCTCTGGTGTCCCTCTGAGCGTTGATTAAACTCATTGATTGTGTCCACATTGCTCAGCCTTCACAACTTGTTAAGGGCAAAGCGGTGCGCCGAATTATTATAGAGCATGTCAGGATTGGACGTGTAGGGTAGGGCGGGGCAAATGAGTTTCGAGTTTGCCGCGCAGCGTCTTCAAGCTGGAAAAGTGAGAGGCTTGATATTTTGCCAAACGATGTCACTACCCATTCACCTTGCTTTGTTCAAAAACTGCTGCGATTGGTCAATGTACGGCAGACCAAAAAAAAAAAAAAAGAATGTGAACCGAGTGCCTGTGAGTTAACAGCCCGCGCTTTAAGAAGGCGATAATGAACTCGGCCGTTATACTTTTTTTTTCTGGGGGGGGGGGGGGGGGGGTGCACAGCGCAGACTTGTAACTCTGATGTGGCATCGTAATTGTTTGTTTTATTTCTGCCGTTCACTAACTAGGTTTATGGAAAATATAAATGCGGTGCGTTTTATTTTGTTTAATACCATCGTCGGACTACGATCCAAAGAGGGATAAAACGCTCAAAGAAGTCCTCCTAAAGGCCAAAGATAACTTTTTCTTGAGTTCGTTGTAACTTGCCACACTACAACTTTACTATACTCTCGTCGAGGATGGTCCGCACGTATACAAGCGGAAGACACTCACGGCTTCGTGGGTCTAAAGTGACTTCAAAAAAAAAAAAGCACTCGAAGTGGTTCGTCAGCGGACCCGCTGCATTTGTGCTATGGCGAAAGCTTTAGGTGTGTCGTTCTGCGGAGGCGTGCGCGAAGACTTGACGAGTGCACATCCAAATGCTTTATGGGAAAACGCTTGCATCACAACGACGGGTGCTTTCAGACACACAAGAGAGCTCGTAGACTACATTTTGAGCATGGAGAGGTCCTTGCTTGACCTGACGTACAAGGCGAAGTTGGTTTTGGCAAAGTCTGGCCGGTCTGCTCAGAAGCCCCATAGTCTCGCTCCCCCCTCTTTTTTTCCTTTAAGAAAGCAGAAATTGAAGAGAAAGGGTCAATAAAGCGAAGGATATACATATATATATATAGACAGGGAGGTTAACCAGAGGCGAGTTTCCGGTTTGCTACCCTGCACTGGGGTGGGGGATGTAGGGGTTCTAAAGACGACAAAGCGAGATGAGAAAAGAGAAAGCGCGCAGATTCAGTTCCTGAGCCCGTGAAAAAAAAAATATTCTACGAGGGAAGACGCTCGCGCCAAGGGGTACTGGCAATGATTAGTTTGCAAGAAGTTATGGAGCAAGACAGAACCAGGTTCTGTGTGAATTTTTTGCACCACGCGATCCAGCGTTGGGGTCTAGGGAGTGTGCTACAAGTGTTTCGCTTGCAAGTAGAGACCTTTGTCATTTTCCCAAAGGTTGGCTCATTTTGTTCCTCCTATCTGACTCACTTTACCCCAGGAGTTGGGGCAGAACGAGTCATTTCATTGATGTCCAAAAATAACTTTTACTGAATAATTAGTTGTGTCAACTGCAGTGCCCTCAATTTTCATGGCCAAAAAGACACGGGCCTAAAGAAAGTTCTCACTGCATTTTTTTTCACCATTTTAAATGAAAAGAAAGAAAATCAGCACCAGCTTGATGTGTCTGGTGCCTTCTACATCGACTTACACTAAATGTTCACCTAAAAGACCTTGTGGAAGCTAAAATGCGATGTTTGCCGTATGCTTTCTTGCGGGAACCAAAGAAGTAGGTGTAGGAGCGGATAGAGGTCCGCACTTGTGGATAAAATGGGATGAACCAGGATGTATTGACTTAGAGAAGTTGTCCACCGTTTCGATAGGTGGATCCATTTTTTGCCGAAGTCGACCTTGTCATCCTTGAAATTTTAGTTTTATGTGTGTTGTTACAGGGTTTGTTGCTAACTAAAACTAAAGAAAAAGTATGTACAGTCAACGTCAACACTTTACGGACTACGGCATCTGAGAAAAACAAAGAAGTGAACATTTTCGTAGCCTAGCATTCCGATCAAGATTGGACTTGTCCTAACACACGGGAACAACTGGTTATACGGTCACAAACTGCACGGGAATCCGATGTCCTTTCATATCTTGCAGTCCGTAAGTTTCTCACGCTGATACTTTACGTAGGCAATACCACGTGATTTCATATCGTTCCGTTCTAGCATTCATGGAATGGTGGGTTCGTAATAAAATAGACTACCTAGAACACAACTGTTAAGCGCAGACTCTAATAACTCTTACGGGACTGCGTAGGTTGTCCGATGCTCAGAGATACTCGGCGCGAGCGGGTTTTCTGTATTTATCGACGCTGAGTGGTTACTCCGAAAGTGCACTGCTATAATTACGGGCGTCGATTACAGAAAACCTGTAACACACAGCCCTCATTAAGTTCATGCTGTTACGAAAGTGGGGTTATTGTTTTCGGCTTACGCTGCTGAAAACATTGCTGGTCATCTACGAAACGCTCTGCATGTACATGCGTAGGCTGTACGACAAGACAGGAATATTTCCACGAAAGCGCCAAAATTGACTACTCCTCGCCAGTCCACGTTCAGCTAATGTTACGGCTTCTCACGCGCTTTGATTTCAGTATACGCGGCCATTTCAATTTGATCATCTTCGCTGTTGCATTGTTAAAAGGCAGCTTGATAATAGAACTTTGATTTGAGCGAGTTGGTTCATGGCTATTCAAAAAGCGCAGCGCGAGTGGGACGGAAATAAACACAAACTACACAGCGCTTGTGTTGTGGTTTGTGTTTCTTTGTCTCCGTCCCAGTCGCGCTGCGCCTTTTTAATTATAGAACCTTCTAGCCTGTCGGCGAACGTACTATATTTTCGGAATACCGCAAGATCAAGTGCCTCTATGGGGACACTATTGGAACTCTATTGCGGCGCTTTCCTTAACTCAAATGCGTCGAGAGGTTCTGGTGCGTCAGCGTTCTCCAGAGTGTAATACTACAAGGTACGGTAACGATTGTCTCTGCTAACGCGTTTGCGCCTGGAAATGGGCAGAAACGTGGTCGTTGCAGCATTCGCGTATGTTCCTGCTGACACCGGCGTCGCGGGATCGCCACCAGTGGCGTTGCCCACGTCTACCTCTACGGCGTTGCAGCATTCCATAAACTGTAAACATCTTTACGGAAAGGCTAAGACGTTTTAACGCAGGCAGTGGAATGAAACATGGCGTGACCCGCGGCCCGGCCGCCAAGGGTTAACTAACGCCCCATCCGCTGCTGAAAACACTCGTATATACATACGCCCACTGACCTGCGGTACATCTTGCACTCTTCCTGTTCCTTGGCCTCCTGTCGCATGTAGCGTATCATCATGAAGCCGATGCCGAAGGAGTAGAAGAACAGCACCACCACGATGTAGAGCAGCGCCTGACGCTGGCTCGCCTCCGACTCCCTGTCGTCGATCGGGGGCGACCCCGTGCCCGGGGTCGAGGACCCGTTCGCCGACCACAGGCCGTCCTCGGGACCCCGGGACAGGTTCGCGGAGGGCGACGAGGAGGACGACGACAGGTTGGCCGTCAGGGACAGCAGGAGTCTGGTCATGTTGTGGCAGTGCACGTCTATGGGCGACGACGGAGAGACCCGTTGGACGTGCCGCGGTTGCACAGGAGCCATTCGACGGCGTCTCCTGCGCGGTCACTCTTTCTTTTTTTTCACACCGTTTGAGCTTAACTTACGATATTCGCGCCTTCTGTCGGTGCGTCCGATCGTTTGGAAGAGATCCGGCGGTTCTGAGCCATCCGCAACGACAAGACGCAGGACGTTTGACACCCGTTGTTTTATGAATCTGCTATCGCCGCGTGGTTCCCGGCATCTTTTACTTTCCTTCTTTTCAATCAGTTTTGGATGCTGGGGTTTCCTTGCCGTTTGGTGGTGCGTTTGCTCGTTTGATGAAGATGGCTTCCGCGATGGACCTTTAGTATATTTTTTTATCACAGTGATCTAATGCTTATTCTCAAGAAAATACAACTGAATGATCAGCAGAGCTGTCCGTGCGCATTTCTCGAGTACTTTTCGATTAAACGAAGTCTGTCCTCCAGTTTATGATGCTTCGACTTGAGCGCGCGTCGAGCAAAGTGACAAGCGATCCGTTTTTCCGCTTGACCTTCCGACTGCTATTGTCGTTGCTGGTTCCAGACTCTAAAACGACACCAGGACTTCCTTTTCTCAACAACTCTTGGGCAATATCTTGATTTATGAATTTTCAGCTAGCTGAAGTTTGTGTTGTTTCACCAGCTGGTTGTCTTGATTTGGGCTCAGTGACTTGACGCGTTGCCTGAGAACTGATCTTTAGTCAAATTCTACGCCCCTGCGTTCTCGATCACCATCCTACGTATGGCTTTGAATGCTCCTTGTGAGTCTCGAGTTCTTTTTTTCTAGGACGACAGGGTTTTAACGCTAGTACCGCTAGTACTTTCCAAACGTAGACTAGACCTGACACTTTCGCGTGGATTCAACATAAACTACGTTTCCTAGCTTCAAGGATCGGCTGCATGCGCTCCGTGTTTGTCGCTCCTTACGGTCGTTTTTCGAAATTCAGTTTAGGCCAGTCGACAATGGTATCGTTGGCACCAGTCCCTCAGCGATCCTTATCAAGTCGCTTAGTGTCCGGTATCTAGAGCTGCGGTCTACTGTGTAGCCTCGCTACGTCCTACGCTGATCCACGAAAGTTGGGCGGTGCGTCGAGTGCAACTCTACAAGTCTACGTCGATTGCGGCTGAATTGCCAGTTCGAGTATTCTACATTGATTTCACGATTCGCTACTCGTGATGCGTGGTCTTTACCTAAGCTTTGGATGCACCAGGCTTTACAAAATATTCGCTGCAACTAACTAACCTTGGCAAGCTGTGAAGGACTGCCTTCAGTGTCACCTATTGCTAGCCTGGATTCTGTGTAAAATTTTGTTACAAAATGTTGCTGTGGTGCTTTTCTTGGGGTTTCTTCACGGGTTTCAGGTTGCGTGAAAGAGTTACGATATTGCTGGCTAGTTCAAATACGTGGATTTGCTTGAGCAGAGCAAGATCCTGCCTGCCCTATTTGCACCAAAGGTAGGATATATTGCATCGTTTTAGTTAACGGCGCAGAATGTTCTATTTGTGGTCCCAAGAAATAACGTTTTTTAGTATCCGTGATAATTTGAGCGTCCTTTCAACGTTACTCGATGAATAAAGAAACGCAGTGCAGGTCTTGTTAGTACATTTAATTTGGCTTTCGTTATTGCTTTTTGTTCTAGCAAAGCTTTGTGTCTTCCTATGACAGAGGAGATCGTGATATTGGCGTGCGTTTACAGTGAGGTCTGTAGTGGAATATGAAGTGGCTTGGCGCTAATGTGTGATTGTTAATATCATTACGCGTAAAACATCTGCACAACCAGCCATCTCTGGCAGTACTTCATGAAAGATGTGTTCCAGACGGAATGTCTTGTCTGAAATACTACTCGTCCCCCTACATTTGTATGTAAGGATATTTAGCGCAGAATAGCGGTCTGCACACGGTCGCTTGTTAGTGCGTTAATCAAGTTTGAGGATGATTAGTCGAGTAATCAAGTAACTGGCCTCTCTTCTGGTGCTGTTGGACCGAGGGCACAAAGTTATGTGGTCAAGCCTTCACCGCTACCGTCGAAGCCTTCTACGATTATCTGAGTCATCAGCGATAATAAAGCTGGTCGGCGAAAAATTCAAGTAGTGCTCTACCAATGTTGACAGTGCGTTACGCAAGAGTAAAGATAAATTGTCAGGCAACTAGTCTTCCCTTTGGTATAGTTGGACCCAGAGCACTACGGTCTGTGGTCACGTCTTCACTGCATGCTTCTTGAGCTTTCGGCGATTATCTTATCTCTTTGTACTTGTCTAGGAGCCTAGTGCGGCTGCGGTGCGTGAGCGTTGATTGTTTTCAGGCTTCTGATGAGGTTCTTATCTCGAAGATGGCAGCATTCGCTCGCTCGAGGTCTTGTATGGCCCACTAATTGCGGAATGAGCGAACCGATGGCTTTTTCGCGATGTACGATTGTCGACACGGAAAGAAAGCGTTGCTCAATGGCCCCTGCGCGGTTGCTACAACTGAATCGGTTTCCTGAGTTGCTAACGGAAAACCAACGCCACTAGCTTGGTCGATGAAGAAGGGAAGGTGTGCTCAGTTAGTCGGGAAAAAATAATGTCCCTTGGCTTCGTCTGTGGTTTCGGACAGATCCTTTTGGCTCAGATGAGTCCTGTAAACAATGAAAAAAAAAGTAATTAAGGAAGGAGAAAGTTACAAAGGAAGCACGCGGCATCACACACGTTATTTCAACCGCGTCTTTGGCTGCTTAATCACGCTGCTTAGCATCTTTTCTTCTATGTTTCATTTTAGTGAGCTGCGAAAGTTTATTCCAATCGTGTATTTTGCCTGCTCCTCCCAATTATTGGCCAGTCCTCCTCCTTTGTGGGCCTGCGCCGCAGCCATTGATGTCGTAGTCATTATCATCATGACGCACCAATCTTCAGTAAGCTAAGCTTTCCTAATGCCTCCCGCTTTCCACTAGATGTTTCAACTACCAAGCTCGCTGTGATTTTCAGTAATACTTAGTTTACTAATGGCAAGATTTTGGCAAGATTGTATCTGCCGTGCCGGTATGGCAACACCTAATACATCTGTTAACACAAAATTAGAAAAAAGAAAGTGATTATACATATATATATATATATATATATATATATATATATATATATATATATATATATATATATAGAGAGAGAGAGAGAGAGAGAGAGAAAGAGAGGGAGGTTATTGGGGAAACGCAAAACGCAGAGAGGTCGGCCTGAGGCAATATCTACTAGCCTGCTACTCTGCTCAGAGGGAAAGCGAGGAAGGGGGGCAGGGGCATGAAGAGCGATGAGAAGGATAGAGAGTAGGATGTGATTATATACAACGTTCGTGTATACCTAGGCCTGTGTTAGATAACTTTCGTGGCTCTCTTCGTTGATACTATAATGTGCGGCCAAGGGCCCCGTAAGACCTTTTCACTCAAAGGCCTATTAAGTGGCCCTAAGAAAGAGGTCAACGCCTGCTCTTCATGGTCGTATTCGGGTCAGCGTTCCACTGTCTCGGGCACAGTAGGCGTATCACAGTCTGGCGAGTCCGAGCATAGGACACAACGAAGCAGAGACGAAGCTTTAAAAAGACCACTGTATCCGTGCAAACTGATTCAGGATTTCTCTTTAGCGTCCACGCAACGGCTACTGTTAAAACGTTCAATCAAGGCACTGGTCTCGTCGCCTCAATTCGTCGGGTCATTACACCGAAGGCAACCGAGCTTCCTCGGCACTTCGGAGGATTCCCCTCCCCCTCCGCGGAGAAGCATCCCATCAAGTTCGTTTAATGGAGAGTAAACGTAATCGCACAACTGAGAAGTAGAGAGAGAGAGAGAGACGGGGCGGGGGCGGGGGCAAAGGTGTAAGTGTGCCGGAAACCGGAGACCCCTTCGGAGGGACCGGCGGGGACGCCGAGCACCGACCGAAATGAGGCCACGATCGGTTCTATGCAGGCCACATCGACCGCCCACTAGCGTGCCTGAGCGTCGTCTACCTCGCAGCTACAGGCCGCATCGTTTTTTTGTTCTTTTTCTTTTTTTTTACGCTGTGCGTCAAAAGCGCTTCGCGCACGAAAGCAGACGCTCGTGTCGCGTGGACGCGCCGGAAATCGTTTCGTGTCCCGAAGCGCCATCCCGTTTGTTTTTGTGTACCAACTTCACGCTATTTTTTTTTTCTTTCTTTGTGTTTAATCATTATTTACGCTTTCCTTTTATTTATTTATTTCGCACGATGATTGAATGTGAAAAACAACAGTGCGACAGCTTCGGCGTGCGCGATCGGTACGCCGCTTAATCTATAGCGCGCTTTCCTTTTTTTTTTTTTTCGTTCGATACGATGGACAACGCGGACGGGAACAGGCGCAAGCCGTCCTCCAATAAATTATAAGGAGAAACTACCTTTGGAATGACGGGTATTACATGAATTTATCTTGACCTTCGTGCTTGTGGCTTGAGACGACCTGGCGACGTTATTCGTTACGCTTTACCTTTACTAAACTTCCGAGAAATATTTTAGCATGAAGCACGAGGGCAATAATTTTCCCAGCGCATGAATAATCAACTGCCAACTGTGACCTTTATCGAGCGAAGTATTGTTGAAAAAGAAAGATAAATTTCCGAAGCCACAAAGCCGTCTGAACTCGTGAGGACGAAGCCTATACATAAACAAATACACGCACTAACCGTCATTCTCCGTGCTGGATGAACCGCCATGCTCGCGCTTCCCGTCGACATTACACACCAGCGGTCTCTGAGGTAAGTTTCGCGTGAAGCTCTGCGGATTCACGTCACAGAGGAAGGAAACGCACTGGGAGGGAGAATTTCGTCCCGCAGCCAGCCCTGGCAAGCGATCTCTCCGTGACCTCTCCGTGATTATTTTCGTTTTTTTCCCTCTCTCTCTCTCTCGCCGTAACCCACCAATCGGCTTAGTCTAGATTGCTAGGCTTCTGAAATTTCTTTTCTGACATTGTGATCCACGAAGACGAGAAAGAAACACGAGCGCAGAAGTTTGAAATAAAGTAGCAAAAAATATATGCACAGAGCACCTTCTGTGTCTCATACAATTGTTTGTCCGTCACTAAAGTGTGCGTCGCCCATTTGGACACCGCAACATTTAATCGGTTGCCTTGAATCTATTCAGGGCCACACCCCGCGCTGCGCGCCTTCCTGTCTATTACTCAATCCCATTGGTCAGTGTCAACTACTTCGTTACATTATTATTATTTACGTCCACTGCAGGACGAAGGCCTCTCCATGCGATCTCCAACCAGCCCCCTTTCGTCCGCCAGCCGACCGTATGCAAGTTTCCTACTAATTCTCACCAATTCCTTTCCGTCTTCAACTGCGTTTCCTTTCGCTTATTGGCACCAATTCGGCGACTGTGACGGACCGCGGGTTGTCTGCCATACGCGTTATTCGGCCGACTCAACTACGTGTGTACCCGCCAACTCGGGTATCCCTGTTCTGTCCTTGATCCACACCGCTGTCCTTTCCTTGTCTCTCACGCCGACCCATTTTCTCTCCATCGCTCGATGCGGAGTCCCTAACTTGTTCTCAAGCTTTCCTTTTTTTTTTAAACCTCCAAGTTTCTGCTCCATAAATTAGTGAATTAATTCAATTAATTACGGCGTTTTATGCGCCGGAACCACTTTCTGATTATGAGGCGCATGCCGTAGTGGGGGACTCCGGAAATTTCGAGCACGTGGGGTTCTTTAACGTGCACCCAAATCTAAGTACACGGGTATTTTCGCATTTCGTCCCCATCGAAATGCGGCCGCCGTGGCTGGGATTCGATCCCGCGACCTCGTGCTCAGCAGCCCAACACCATAGCCGCTGAGCAACCACGACGGGTATAAATTAGTTAGCCCGTAGAATACAATGGTTGTAAACTTTCCTTTCCAAGGTTAGCGGTAAGCTGCTATTTGTGATTCGGCAATATGTGTAGTCATGCGCTCTAACTTGTTTTTATTCTTCCGTGAATTACTCTTGTGATCGGGGTCCTCTACGCCTTACGACCACGAAGAAATGTAATTAACCACCCAAATGCTGCACAATGCGTTCTAACAACTCATTCGGCCGTCGTTCGCGTCCACTTACTCCCTCCCAGTGTTAAACAAAAAAATTGGGTGAGACAGTGTTCGAGAGCATTCATAAAATGCAAATACAATTTGATCGTTCGCGGTTTGTGCTGGAAAACGAATCTAAAGCATAGGTGGCTTCCAAATCCACGCCTCAGCGACGATTCTCCCCGGATAACAAAAAAAAAAAGGAAGAAATGGATCTCTAAGGCTATGGCTTTTTGCTGACTGCATGCGCCGCAAGCAATTCGGAAGCCCGGAAAAACGTCATACACGTCAACGCGACCCCACCTCCGAAAATTATGGGGTTTAAACACGGCGTTGTTGAGAGCTCCGGAATAATCGGAGACCAGCTGCGGTTTTTTGAGGTGCATACAAAGCGTGCTTGCATCGAATTGCGATGGATGCGGCGCCGGGGATCGAACCCGCGACCTCGTGGTCGGCGGCCGAACGTCGCAGCCACTTAGCCAGTGCGAAGGGTGTGCGCGATTTTCTGAAAGAATTGAAATATTCTAATAAAATATGGGTTCTAAATGTTTTAGAGGTATTTCTTGTATTGTTACTCTCTAAATAGGAATGTTCTTGTTTCGTTCTAGATTTTACATTGAGACTGGCAAATAATCGTACTGTAATCTGGAAAAAGTATCGTCATCGGGACGCTTAACGACTATAAGTATGTGCGCGCATCAGCGACTTTACATTGTAATGGACATTAAGACGCCTAAGCTCTTGTGGATTTAAAGACAGCAACCTCTCCCGGGTAACACGGGTAAAGCTATAATGCATAGCCAGACACGTACTCATTCATTTCATTCAAAAATGAAGTAGAGAAAACACCGCCGGAAGTGGGGAATGATTCGGTGTGTATTGAATTACGCTTCTACAGTTATCAGTCGAGCTTCCTGACGTAGCCACTTCTCTGCTGTGGTTATGTGGGTATTTTTCTAACCTTCCGCGGTGGACGCAGTACGTCTAGAACCCCAGCGTCCTGCGCTCTACGCGGTTGTGTGGGACTGGCGGCCACGCATCGTTACGCAACTTCCCAAATAACAATACGAGTCGGTTTTGGCACTAAGCTTGGTTAGAGCTGTAGAGGGATCCAAAAGAACTGTGACTGTTACGCAAATGCATGTTTCTCTAGAATTCTTGCAGGTCTAATTCGAAAGACGCTACTAGAAATTTTTATTTTACACTTTCGCTTGTTCACTTGTTCTTGGCAGTGGTCTTCCTGCGTTTCTTTCCTGCGCGAGTCCATTTGACGTGGTTGCTTGTCTGTCACGTAAAGGAGAGGGGTATCTCACAGGCGTAGCTCTGAGATACATCTTATTTCATTTCTCTTTTGCGGGTTTACGCGACTTTGTGGTGAACGGTGGGCATTATTCACATTTGTACTAGTAAAGGTACCCCTCGCCCTCATTTGCACAGAAAAGTTGCCTTGGTTTGCCCCCCCCACGAAAAAGGAGTCCTGTGTACGTGCCTGTGTACAGCTGCGGTAAACTCGGCATTGACTCTGCTCCATTGATAGAAAGTGTTCCCCGGCAGCCCACGCGGCGTCTATCATATTACAAAAAAAAAAAGTACACGACCCTAATCTCTGACTTAGTTGTCTTTTAGTGGCACTCGCACCTCGGCGTTGGTGTTCTTTAGCTTAACTTCAGGCGAACGCAAAGCACGAAGCGAACTCGGAGGGAATTGTTTTCCATTAATTAGCCGGTTAAACATCGTGCCACCTCCCTGTGAGTGAGGTCATTAGTGACGTTATTACTTCCGCTTTCTAGTTCCGGGTTTCCAGCAAATTTGCCAAAGTCGTGCGCACGTGGCGGGTCTCTAATTAAATATCTACCATTATTTGCGTTGGTGTGCGGTAATCAGTGATCTCTAATTAATTCGAATTATTTCAGACACATCACTAAACTCAACTTGTAACTAAGCTTGTGCTCTGATATCATATCTCTAATGAAATCCACGAATTTGCACTGTATTATTTTTTTCTATATTTTTTTCTGATTTACTTGAATTTCTTCCCGGTCGTATCATCATCATCAGCAGCAGCAGCAACAGCAGCAACAGCATTATTATTATTATTATTATTATTATTATTATTATTATTATCATTATTATTATTATTATTATTATTATTATTATTATTATTATTATTATTATTATATGTCCACTGCATGACGAAGGCCTCTCCCTGCGATATCGAATTACCCCTGTCCTGCGCCAACAGATTCCAACTAGCACCCCGCAAATTACCTAATTTCGTCGCGCCGCGTAGTCTTCTGCCGTCCTCTACTTGCGCTTCCCCTTCTCTTGGTACCCATTCTGTCACCCTTATGGTGTCACCCGGTCGTCTCAGCGATTTCTAATTATTCCAGGCACTTTGGTAAACTAAACTTGTAACTAAACTTACGCTCTGATATCACATCTGTAATGAAACCCGTGAATTTCGTACTGTACTACGTTTTTCCAATTTTCTTTTTTCTAATTTATTTTGAATTTCCTTCCCGGTCGTCTCAGGAGGTGAAACGGAAGTGTTGCGCAAGAAACAATAGTGTCACTCGATGCCCGTGCCACTAAAAAGAATTTACCTGTAGGACTAACGCCTACAAAGGTTCTTTTCTTGCCGCGAACTGCACGCGGGCGGAATGGTCTCGCGGGTGATGTCGTGGATGCAACAACCGCGCCTTCATTTTTTTTTTCTCTATCAAAGGTGAAAAGGTTGTAATCTTCTTTTCTTCTATTTTGTGTTGCTACTGGATCTGTTCTTCTTGTGATTACCTTAGCGCAGTCTTTCAACGTGTTCCGCATGAAGTGCACTAATCTTCAGAACTCTGTTCTCAATTTGTGCCTGCTGAACGTCTCACGTAGTGTGCAACAGGCAGCTTCGTTTATTCAGGGAGACATCGTCTCGCTGACCGCGCACTCCCGCTTACGGCTTTACTATAAAGCCAGCAGACTCCTCGTAAATAAATAACTACACAAATAAGTATTTAAAGCCGGTATAAGGTACAAGTAAAGCAGACGGCATTGCAGACGAAACGAGCAACGTCACGGAGGGAAAGACACAGGGGTACGGAATACAAGACGCGGCCTTCGTGAGTTCCCGGTAGGAGACCCGATCAATAGAAACCCACGAACGTCTATGCTCACGCGATTTTTTTCTTTCTTTCTTTCTTTTTTTTCGGGCTCGAGCAAATGCGAAACATTGAGCCTGGGGCGTGGCGTGATTAGTGTTACCTACAGACGATGCACCGTTTCCAAGCGGCGGCGGCTGTTGCAATAGCAGCAACAGCGTCATCTATGCTGCCGCTTCGCAAACAAAGGTGCACGCAAGAGAGAGAGAGAGAGAGAGAAACACACACAGGCCGGCTCTTCGAAGCTAGCAGGTATGCCAGACGCAAAACGCCAACGTTCTGCTCGGAAAGTTGCTCGATCACATCAAGCGACGGCTTGATGAAAGCGACGAGAGAGAGAGAGAGAGATAAATAGAAGAGAGGAAATAGAAGACAGGACATGAAAGCGACGAGAACAACAACTTCAAATTATCTCTTTTTTGAGGCTGTGTCGAAATCAGACGTATTTCGGGAAAATTGCGCATCGATCGCGCTTTGCCTTTTCAAGACGGGTCAGTGAGGCGCCTATAGATTTATACACAGGGCGTTGCTTTTCTTTGCTGCCGTGCTGTGCTGAGGTCCAGATTTTATTTTGTTTTGCTCCTCTTGGAATGATCTTTTTTTTTTTTTTTGCGAATCTGGTGTTTCGATAAATATCTGATGAGCAAGTAAAACGCTTCTTTTGACTCTTCGCCCGCATCGCAAATGTTAGGGCAAAGAACGTCGCGGCAAGCGGTTCAAGGCGTTACAGCGGATGAACTGTCGTGTGCTTTTCTTTCTTCTTTTTTTTTTTTGCTTCTTGCGGAGAACGAGAAAGGTGAGGACACCAAGGAAGGCATGAAAGAGGCATCAACGTATAAAGGCGGCAGCGGCAGAAAGTACAAAGGGCACAAAAAATGTGCACTGGAGCCACGAGCGCCGAACTACCGAGGTCCTGCATCGTTACGCTCGAACTAATCGGACAGTGTTCAAGCTAAACGCGACACATCGGCTCGACGCAGCACGCAAGACCAACCCCTGCTGGGCGTAGAAGAAACAACACCCTGGCAGCTACCGGGCGTCTCAGAGCGCTGGCGCGATGAGCGCCGCCAGGCGGCGTCGCCAGACGGCGTACCTCTGTGGGGCACGATAGGGCTACCGTACGTGGCTCCCTGCCGGAGCCAAACATAGTAACTCTAGGGCACGAGATGAGATCGACGGGAAAGCGTCGGCGTTAGTCAGCGACGAGTGAGGTGTCGGGTGACGCGAACTCGAAGTTTACTGAGCGTTCTGCTCGGACCAGTGCATTATACACACGTCAGCTCAGCGGGAACGCGTGCGTGCTTCCACTGCGCGTGCTCAGACGCTTTGAGCAAGCAGCGGAAGGCAGATCGACCGCGCTCCCATGGCTCTGCCACAGAGCCGGTTGAGCGTCGCGCTGACGGTGCGTCCTCTTCGATTCGTCGTTTTAGCCGCCAAACGGACTCCCCCGTCTCTGGAGACGCATTTGACCCTCCGCGCGCGAGTCGTTGATGCGCCATCAGTAAGGGCACAGCACGGCGGTGGGGGCGCCAACGACGGGGATGCGCCTCGGGATTCCGTGTAATTGCTATCGCAATAACACACAAGGAAAAGCGTACCTATGTGTGGAAAAATAACAGATGACAGTCCTGAGACTCGACAGCGTATATTTCTTTGTGCTTTATGGCGATATCAATTATATGGACACTCCAAGCAAATTCCTGCCGTCGCCGTGAGGTTCCGTATACACTATTGATGCCGTTTTCCGTGCTCACCGCACCGATATCATGTACGCATGTATGTCGGCTTGTCATCTATGAAACTCAGATGTTAGTTTCGGAGCTCATGGCGTTAGGCTTACGTTTCCCGCTTCTCCGGTCTTTCCTTCGCTGTCGCCTTGTTGTGTCAAACCGGCTAACCAATCAGCACGTGGTTACTCAGCTTTATTTACGGCTAATGTTTCCGCCACAGCAATATGGCCGCTCTTGTGATGCGAAGAGGCTCGGCATGGCGAGTGCTAAACTGAAACACACGTGGTGATGCCGCCGCTCTGAAGTTCTCGCACGAGGTTGCCGTGACGTCACAGATTTCGCCAGCGTCTACTCGAACCCAGTACATCGTTTATTATACAAAAGGAACTTAGTTACATCCCAAAGGAACCAAAACGGGATCAACTTAGCAAGTGTTGGAAACTTTTTCCTATTCCAACACTACGCGTGGCTGCGTTGATGCGGCAGTTGGGTATCCGTAATGTCAGTTACGTCAGCTTGGAAACCCTAACGTCACGCTGACGTACCGGCGCTGACGGTTCGGCACGAAGTTCGTGAATAAATAGAAGGTTGGTCTTCATTTTCACCGATAATAATATACCAACAATTTGCCGTTAAATCAAAGGAAATACTGCGTTGCAAAAATACTTAGTCTGTATAAACTAGTTTAGTGTAGCTGCTGAGTCGTCTTCTAAAGTTCCACGCCTGTCATGACTGCCGCGGAGCAACTTTTTCGTCGGACGTTAGATGGTTAGCCCGGCTAGCCTGAAGGTCGTTGTAACGGACCACCGGGTAGCAAGCTCGTTAACAGTGTTCGCATGATGATGGGCTGCATTTTTTTTCTTTAAGTTTACTCTTCTCGATATGTGTCGCAGAAGATCCTTCAAAAGAAACAGAATTAGCTGTTCGCTTACGAAACACCTTCTGAATGTTTTCAGGAGATAACACGCGTAGCTCTTCTTTGGTTCCAGCGCACGTCGGAGTTTTTTTTATTAATGACAGCTGCGAAAGCTTAAGCAACCGTTGTGAATAACGAAAGAAAACAAGGCCGAAAGTTGTGCGCGTCATTAGAATGGAAAACCACGGCCACCACAGCCAACAGGATGCACGGAGAACTATTGCTCACACTTGCTCAGAAAACTTCCATTGCGTAGTCCAGCATCAAAGAGGATGATGTAATGTCTCCCCCTTCTTTTTTGTCTCGAGGAGACAGAACACGTCATCGAAACGTTACATAAAAGCAGGTGCGCATCGAAACGACACATGCGGGCAAAATACGACAGCAAAAGAGGCAGTGGTTTATTATAAAAGGCCGAATACGCGTGTTTACCGCATCGACGCGCCATTCACTTGTGAGTATGGGGGCAGAATGCTGCCGAAAAGATTCACATGCGTCTGAAGACGCGTCGGACGCCTTTCCTACAGGGAGCGATCACGTGGTATCAGGCGCGCCATTTTGTAGTCATAATCAGAGCTTCTACTGTGCTGCTAGAGACAAGCGGATCACGATAACACTCAAACTTTTTTTCCTGCATATGCTCCCGCAGGGAGCATATGCAGGAACACTAGGCTGCACTAGAATATAGCGCCCTCTATACTCCCGTACCTGCCATAGCTGCACTCCGCCCATGTTGAACGGCCACTCCTCGTTTTAAAAGAACCTTTAGACGAATGTGACGATTGTCACATATGCTTTTTCGGTCTCTACACATTTTACTTCTAATAAGTGGTCGCACCCGGGACCGCTTATTACATTACAATATTTGCGACAATTATTTTGGACATTTTGCCTGGAAGTCCGCTTCGTCGGGGTCAACGGACACGACGGAATCTTTTTAAATGAATTCGCCGACTCGCTCGAATTGTCGTCGCTAAATGGTTCGCTACTAAATGTTCTTCACGATTTTCCTTTTATAGCAGGAGCTAGATTTAAACGCCTTTCATTTCGAAATTGTAATGAATCATCTCTAATTTTCTCTGATGATTTTCGACTTCTAAAATTTACGTAGAACGCAAGCAAATTTCTTTCACGACAATGCGAGGCGACGTTATCAAGCTCCCGTTGCAGAGTTCCCCGCCTAAAATTTTTACTTTCATACGTATGGTTTATCTATAACTAGCCTCCGCTCTTTTTGTAATGGAACTCGAAGCTATCGACCACTTCTTTCGCTCTAGCCGTCACTTCTCTTCTGCAGAATATTTCTCATACTTCCGACGGGTAATCTGAGTTGAGCACTTACAACACCGAGCACATTCTCCTTAGGTGCCTGTCAATTAGACACAAGTCACAGGTCTGTGATTACTGCTCTGCATAAGTTCATTGAAGCGTCCGGAAGATGCTGCTGCTAGGAAACCGACCTTGGCGTACTTTATTCTTTCTTTCCTATGTTTATGAATGAACACTCTCGAAAATATTTGCTATCCTTTAGTTTCATGATGCTTCGCTTTCGATTGTTTGCTTTTTGCCCCTCTTCGTCTTTTGTTCGGTGCACTTTTCATTAACTCCAGTGAGGCCAATCCTCCTCGCGTGTATTAGCTAAGTGCCGAGGCAACAACAACTGTGGTAGAACACTGTAGAAAATGCGAAAGATCATATTAAACGTGAACATTGTGTTTTGCTTTAATAGAAATTGGACCTCCTGAAAGTCGTTACGCATTGGTGTTGCCGTTAGTCGTGCTTTTGGTGACAAAGTCAGCAATCGGATAATCGGGTGTTACGTACGGCACTTACACGGCAGCTTCGGAGGAAAGTTTTCTGTTTGTTCTTTCCCCTATTTCGGAACAAAAGAAAGTTTTCATATCTCGCTGCAAATATTGCATCACGTGGGAGTTGCACCCATACTAACCATACTATATATATATATATATATATATATATATATATATATAAATATATATATATATATATATATATATATATATATATATATATATATATATATATATATACTGAGACACTTAGTATGGGTTTCTCCAGTGCTACAGCTTCGGCACTCAAGCCTTCTCCTCAAAGCGCTGCTCTTGTTTGCGGTAATACTTTCACTTACGATCGGCGGTTACTTCGCGATAACAGGCATTTGCAGGTTGATGTGAAACAGTGCTTTCGCAGAAATGCACAGAAATAACGTTTTAAACATCAAGGAATCTGATAGCCACAGTCGCTACATTTATCACCGAGAAGTGAAGCTGTTTCTGCTCAACAGCTTAGACTAAAAAATATATATATTTAAATATTTAAGCGCATTAGTAAGTTCCAAAATGCCGATCTGCCCGCCGCGATAGCTCGGTGGCCATGCCATTGGGCTGCTGAGCTTGAGGTCGACGGTGCGATGCCGTACGCGGCAGCCACATTTTAATCGAGGGCGAAATGCAAGAAACGCTCGTTTACATAGCCTTAGAAAAATCCGGAGCCATCAAAATTCTGTTTTTTTTTTTTCGCTTTAATACGTAGTCCCCCTCCATGGCATGCCTCATGATCATATCGTGGTTTTGACACGTATAAGCCCGATAATTTACCTTTAATTATCAATGCCAAGCTTGATGGAATCATCATCGTCGCATTGTCATCCTCGTCATCATCGTCGTCAGCATCATAACCAGAAGTTGCGATACAAATGTAACGACACCTATAGGCAACAAGCGCAGGCATCCTGGTTTGATGTTTTGTTTTTTAAATAGGCAAGCAAAAATGATCATAATTTTCTGTACATTTCACCGAAACTAGCATCTTGCGGCAGTATGTGCTTTTCGAATTAAACATGTACTTCTCTTACATCCGAGTCATCCCGTGTAGCATAGAAAACTTTGTGTGTTACGCAAGTCTTCATTAAGTAGAAGAAATGCAAAGGACCTCGCCTTACTGATCAATGGATCCTTGGGCGCCTTGAGGAAGAAGAACTCACAGCTTCACGAGGAAGACTAAGAAAGAAAGCTATTGGGCGAAACTGATCGCAAGAGAATGACTTCGGGAATAGAAGATGCAAAGCGGCAGTTAAGCTCTTTGAGACGAGGGAACGCACTTCTCCCATTTAGGCTCTTAAAACGCCCTAAATTAAACCAAGACAAAAAAAAGATAGAAGTAGAGCTAGAAAAGCCACGAAAGAGTGTTTAAACTATGGCTCTATATATTAGCTGAGAGTAAGAGTGAAATGAATGGATTAAAAGTGCACTCTCAAGACGGCAAGTAGCGGCGAAACAAAATCCAACATTGAAATCGCCGATGAGGGCTTCTTCTTTCCGTTGGTCATGCTCAAGTGAAACCCGCTTTTCAAGTGAAGACTGAGGCTCACATACAGACAGACACGAGTGGAAGCTTTCGCTTTTACCGTCGTTGTGGAAGACAGTTTCTTGCGGGTTTTTTCTTACATCAGCGGGTTATTTAGGCTTGCTGTATTTCTTGTCTTAATGTTATTTTCGGTGTAAATGTATCAATTTCATTTGTAGTGAAAGACGCAGGTGCGCAAGGATAATTTTTCGTATAGCCTCGATTCAAAGGGCGGATCGATGGACGAAACTTAACGTCGGTGAGGCATGACGGATGCCGAGATAGATTTTGCGAGTAATAGAACTGAATAAATGAATTTATTGCTTTATGGCGCAAGGGCCAATTATGGAGTAATAGAACTAACGGTGAAAGTATGTGGCCTACCTGGGTGATGGTTTCTCCGTCGCTGGCAGACGGCACAGTTATTTATTTATTTGTTTCTTTGCCTATCTGTCTGTCTGTCTGTTTGCTCGTTTGTTTGTTTGTTTGTTTGTTTGTTTGTTTGTTTGTTTGTTTGTTTGTTTGTTTGTTTGTTTGTTTGTTTGTTTGTTTGTTTGTTTCCTGGCAATGGCGTCATCCTAGGTAGAAGGATGGATTCTCGGTTTCGGTGACCACATTTCGATGGAGAGGGACTGCAAGAACACTCGTGTACTTGCACTTATCTACACGTTAATTAACCACTGGCGGTAAAAATTATTCCAGAGTCCTCGCACTGCGGCATGCATCGGGATCATATCGTTATTTCGGCACATAAACTTCATAATTAAATTTTTAAGTCTTGCAGATACTATAGGAAGATGACGAAAAAAAATATAAGTAAACGATGTACGGCTAGAAAAGGAACGCTAACGCGTAATTGAGAAGTCTGATTAACTCAAGGAAGCTTTTGAAAGCGAGGCTGTAACCCGCTTTGCAATACCTGATTGCATTAGTTGCTTCCCCCAGGATCACGGATGGTATGGAAGAAGGTGACATGCCTTGTACTCGCAATTCTACGTGACCCTGAATGGATACATACGTAGAACACATTTGTAACAGTGAAAGAGACGCTTCGGCGGAGGGAGTTCCAGCCGAGACTGTAACACCGAAAAACAGGCAGCCATACCACCGTCACCAGTCAGATAGTGACAGCAGACAATATTGCGTAGTACACCAGAGACATGGAATGGCCAGTTCCTCAGTGTGGTTTCATTGACAGCAACAACTGCGCCCGCTGTGCATGTTTCTCGAGGGCAAATCTCCACCGCAATTATGCGCCTGTAAAGCGTGCTCTATCCTTAACAGATGTGCATAAAGGCAAAGCAAATCCAACAAACACACGGGCATGGCGTCAGGTTGTACCAATACGAACCACTCAGACGGGCGCAGCTCAGGCACGTGTGCTATTCTTTCTTTCTTTCTTTCTTTCTTTCTTTCTTTCTTTCTTTCTTTCTTTCTTTCTTTCTTTCTTTCTTTCTTTCTTTCCTTCTTTTTTTCTTTCTTATAGTTTTCGGGTGGTGTGCCGGAAGACAAAAAACGCTCGTGTACTTAGATCTATGTTCACCTTGGTCAAAATTAATTCAGAGCCCTATGAACTTACAGGACGGGGAACCTCAGATATTTATTTATTTATTTATTTATTTATTTATTTATTTATTTATTTATTTATTTATTTATTCTGTCCATGAGCAACCCCTGGGCATGTATCATTGAAGCAAAATCCAAAAGGGGTAACAGTTCACATAAATACAGATGAGTTGAAAGTTCTAATATAAGTATATAAGCAAATTTATCAAAAGCTTCGTTAACTGTAAATGTTTCAGGAGATTTCAGTCAGTTAGCCGCATCAATAAAATGTTTCGGCACAAATTAGGTGATTGACGGATGGCTCGATTGAAGAAAATTATAACATTGATTTGTTTAAATAAAATATTTGAACGCTGGATATAGCCTACATAACAAACCACACCTCGTGCCAAACTTTTTCTTGGTTGGACGGGACTGGGATCGGCAGTTTTACATCTTGTTTCGCGCAATTAGTCCAGACGGACGAAAACTCCCGCCGTCTGATAATGCCGAAATTTGGGGAACGCAATCTGGCAGGCAAAAGCAGAAAGTAAACTGTCGCGCGGACTGCCTCCATTGCCTGTAACGGCCGCCGTTCCCCGCGATAAAACAAAGTCCGGGTTAGAAACTGCCCCGAAGCTCGCTGAGAAACAGATGAGGGACCAAAGTCGGAAACAAACGAAAAAAAAAAAGAAAAATGGAAGGCCCTCACATCTCCACCAATCTTTATAATGGTCAACGACAACAGCAAAAATAGAAAAGTTGTGTGAGGGCAATTGTGCGTACACTGCTAGCCACAACAAAGACGCAACGCACGGCGTCTTTGTTTTGAACACATGACCTCCAGTAGATGGCCGAAAAAGATTACTTCTTGTTTTGTTCCGCGACCAGGCCCATGCTCAACCATA
This sequence comes from Dermacentor andersoni, assembly GCF_023375885.2. NCBI lineage: Eukaryota > Metazoa > Arthropoda > Arachnida > Ixodida > Ixodidae > Dermacentor > Dermacentor andersoni. Next base: position 95,610,857 of record NC_092824.1, on the reverse strand, counting down.
TACTGTACGTTCGCCACGATGCACTTTCGCACGTCTGCTAGTTTGATGGGTATTTTTTTTCGCCGTCTGTCTCTCTATACTTCTGCTCTGTCACTACCGGCGGTTTCGAACGTGCCGTCTGCTGTTTCCAGTTTTCGCAGAAGGCGGGCGTGCATCAACGATATGGCGGCCATTTCGTGGCTCCGAAGAGCCCTCTGCCGGATCGCCGGAAAACTGTAGAGGAACATCTCGATGTTTTTCTTATCACCGAGTCCGTCTCTTCCTCCGGCTTGGGTTTTGTTGTGATTGTCCAAGCTTTCTTTTTTTATTATCGCTGCAAGACGCTTTCCCCCACTAAAGCGCAAGTGTAGAACTCTCCGTCACGAAAACCGTGCAGCGTCGTCGACACTGCAGGTAACGGCCTTATGTTACACAGAGGCAGAATTCGTGATGCCATCAGTGCGTAAGCGTCATGACAGTCATCGGCTCACATTACTGTTCGTAACGTCATCGACTCTCCTGATTGGCCGGCATGCCAGCTGCAAATTCAATGCGTCAGCTACTAACGACCCCTTCTTACTGCATGCCAGATTTGTGGATTTTACTTCTGTTTTAGCGGATGGTTTTGTTATTGGCAAGTGTCACGACTATCCCTGCTGGCTTTCAAGAGCGTCATTGAAGTCATCGGATGTGCTGATTCTGCGTCGCGCTATCTGGGGATACTTACGTCAACTTCTCGAGTGCGCGGAGCGTTGTGGATTCGACGACTGCTTCAATGTCCGCTTTTATGATTGGCCAGTATCATGAGTATCATCGGACCTTACGGCCGTTCGTGACTCTTCGGGGGTCTGTCATAATTGGTCGACATACGAAGAAGAGCAGACGATCACGAATAATTGCTACGTGCGCGTAGCTCACTGCCTCGGACTCCTGCGCATTGTAGACGGTTTAATGACTGAAGGCTCTCGTAACTATTATCGGCTGTCATGACTATTCACGACGGCGTGAGCCGATATCTTGAAAGCGACCGAATGAGCAGCGGACGATTGTGTACCTTTCTCAACCGCGCACCATTCCATACCTCGTTTCTGAGACGTTTGCTCCGACTTCGTTCGCTCGGAGCACTGCACAGTTTTAATGACACTGAGTAGGTCGTCAGCCGCCCTCTTCTTGCGGCCTCAGAATAGGGGCTGCATGTAGGGGAACAACATTCGTCCCATGGCGCAAATAAAAGAGTTCGAGCAAGAAACATTACCGTTTCCACTGTTTACCATCTCCCCACTCCCCTTTTCTCCGCCTCGATTGTGGATGCTCGGGATCTAGTGAACCGCTCAAGGAAAAAGGCTATCTGATCTTTTTTTTTCATTTGTTATTGTATGGTGCTCCTGTTCACGCATTTCAGAGGTCGGCGGGGGCTCATACCATTGCATGACTACAAGGAATGAAAGAGTATAAAAGCTTACGCGAAATAAAAGAAAGAGCAAAAAGAACTCAGCAGACTTAAGCGATTTTTTCTCACGCTGAACTAATTTGCTGCAACGGCAGCATGCTCTCAACAAACAGAGCCGTCTTTATGATGATGGCGATGAGGATGAGGATGATGATCATGATCATGATAGTGATGATAACCGTATATACGTTCCTCTGGACCGAATACATTAACGAGGGTGTATTAACTTATGATTAGTTACGCAGCTACTTAGCGAATGTTATGATACTGACAATTTGTCAGCATCTACAGCCCGTCCTTGCGGCGCAGCATTGAAACCCGCCCTTTATTTAAAGAGTAACTGTGTTATCGGCCCTTAACCATAATTTATTCCGGGGACGCTCGCGCCCCGAGTGGAATGGAGCGCACAGGACAGTTTTTACATGTAAGGCTGCATCTACTCTGCTAGCAGCAACCTCTGTTGACGGAGCGATTGGCCGATGAGGTATGACGTGCCAGAGGCACCCGAGGACAGTACGAGAGATGCTGTAATGGAGGGCTCCGGCCTTTGAAATGTGACTACATGTACCTTATCGCTCAGCCAGGGCTTGGTAGACGAGGATCTCTGCATTCTACTCGCATCGGAACGTCGTGGCAAGTCAAGTAACCGAACGCAGGAACCAGCATTTTACCTAAGAAACGTTTAATTAATTAACGGACTCAACAGCAAGGACGCAAAGTAACCTGCTAACATGTAGGCATAATTTCAGAAAACCGAAGACCTCAATTTCTTTTTTGGTTACTAAGCGAAAAAATATATCAACAAAGGAAAAGTTACTGGGGCGGAGCTTCAGCACATGTCGTCACAGCTCATATGGTCGTGTGGTCAGCACGTATGGTCCGATAGAGTTTGGCAGCGCTTTTGGATTTCCCGGAACAAACGCTAAATCGACGCAGTTCACACGTGCGACGGTTACGCGTTTGCCCTGACGTGGAAGGGAAAAGCCACAAATAAAGTCAACTTAAACACTCAGTGGTGTGTTCTGTCTGAATTGGCCGTTGTAAATTTGCCCCCAGCTTGGACTTATGCGGCTGAACATGTGTAGGAAGCGCTCTCGCTTGTGTGTGCTTTGTCTCCTTAGCTTTCCCTTCCTCTCCCTTCCTTTCCCCAGAAAGTTGACCGCCAGTTTGGCTAACACTTCCGGGTTAGGCTTAGCACGTGCTCCAAGTCTAACCCATTTGTGTGTGTGCACTAAAGGAACCTAAATGGTAGTCTTAGCCAGCGCCACTCATCACCGTGGCGACGGATGTGAAACATCTGTTCAACTGCAAGCGCCACATAGCACGTAAGCTACGTATACATGAGCAAACATGTTACACGTAAGGAGATACAAATTGCACAGCTTCCAGAGCCCTGCAGAGCTGGCAAAACAACTGGCAATTGAGCATTCTGGAAGCGAAAAAAAGGGTACATGCTCGCTTCGTCTGCTGCATAATAGAACGCCCAGGAGAGGCGTTGGTCTAGGAGCGCCGATCGTTTAGTAGCAGACGACGCTGAAAAAAAAAAAAAAAGCGAGCAAGACAACTTCTGCGAGGCCTCTCTCATCTGTGGCTAATGGGGCGCGCGGTAACCGCGTTTGCTCGCTGTCGCAACTTGCGTTCGGTAGCGACTTCACGTGTGTTACTGTAGCAGCTTCTGTGGGCAGGAAAGAAAAAGGGAAGTAAGGCTGGCTAAAGCCTGGATTCGGGTTGGCTGGCGAGTCAACCCCGAGATATTTTCGTCTGTTTGTAATTTGCAGACGACCCTTTCATTCGCTTTCTTCTATCTCCACTGCGCCCGCCTGAAGTGCTGCGAAGCGTTAGACGGTGTGCAGAGACGATAGCCGTAATGTGCCGCGAGAAATAGCCTTGCATCGCTACCACCTTTGGAGTCGCTGCATTCGAGCAGGTGAAACACACAGCTCTGCTCCTGCCGCCGGGAAGACGCAGTAATCGATGGTGTGCACTTTTAGCTCAAAAGTATACGCGCTGCTCCCTCCAGAGGTAGCGCTGCGCATGCTTCATCAATATAGCGCCAAACTAACACTTGACAGGGACGACGCAGCACATTTCTCATGTCTCGAGGCGGAAATGCAGATCGTAATGGCGAAGTTATTTGCGGCACGTCTTCTGTCATGCGAAAGGTGCTGTTGTGTTGGTAATGCGTGCTGTTACATGCGATCGGAGTGTGCCGGCAACCACGGTAATGGGACCACATCCGTTCGCGACGCGTCCGTAATCGCGGCCGTTACCACAGTACGGGAAGCCTCGAGCTCGCTCCTCCCCGACGCCGCCCCAGCTGCGGGGGCCGCCGGGGACCTTCTCCATCGGCGTCGCCGCCGCTGGGAGGCGGCTCTCAAAAGTTCAGAGTTGGCAGACCAGCTCTGGGCCGTCCGGCAAGCCAAAGATGCCGCCCGAGTCCAAGGACTTCGAGCCGCCACCTGAGGCCACCACAACGAAACTGCCGGCCATTCATTAATAAAGTTTCTTCTCTCTCTCTCTCTCTCTACATGCGATCAGCCAGTAAGCATCATAAAGAACCGTAGTGATGCGCCTAGCATTGCAGCTGCACGCAAATGTCAATATAGAGCAATGAATGTCGTAAAAAAAAACAAGAATAAGAGAATAAATAATCTTACGACTGCTTGGCGCCTTGATTGGATCAGATTTACTAATAGAGTTTCCTACTAAAATTGCTTGGTCGAACCCCGGCGCTGCTATCGTTCCGCTAAAATGTGAACGATGGTTAGTACATGGGTTCCTCTAAACTGTCTTCTGGCTCCAAACGAATTTGTGACTTTGCGAATTGATCGTTTTCAACAAACTATTGCGTTACAAGCGCGACGATTCGCACTAAATCGTCCTAAATAAATCCACAAGAACGTCTTAGCCCACAAACACGGAAATCGAGCACTATATTCGAGCACTATATTCGAGCACTATAGCTATCATTCCCACGGCAGCCGAGCGATCGCAGCGCCAGATTTCCCTCTGGTCATTACTGCAGGAAACTCTACGCTTCCTTCTCCGCTATTCTAGCCTCCTCCTTCATAATCTCGTCAACCTCTCCAATTTATCATGCGAGAGAACGGCCCGCGTTTAACAAACCAAAGTGGGCGATGTAGACAAAGAAAGCTACCGATTTAAAATAAACAAAAGTACTTCTCCTGGCTGCTCTTGCTTGGGGCAACCTCAGCGATTGCAAGGACCGGGCGAGCCGGTGTATCATGACGTCACGACGCATCTTCCTTCTGGGTAAAGAAACTGAAACTTGTTCTAAAGAAACAAGGATTACAGTAAATTATTCAAGGTGGTGTGAGCACTATTAAATATATTTCCTTTATTTTTATTGTTATTTTCTCTAGAGTTCGGAGGAGTTGGGAAACTCGTCTAGCACAAAAAAAAAAGGAAGAAGACAAGCCGAGAGTGTCGTCTCTGTACTCCATTTAAGTGAGAAACAGAAGGACAGTGAGAGTCATGGAAGCGCTGTGAGTGCAGCGAGAAAGAAGGAACACTTTGGTTCCATGACGCCGCGATAGCGACCTCGTCGATGGAGCGAAAACACGCCTCCGCTGTGGCGGAAACACAGGCCGGCAGGCAATCTAGATTGGCTCGATCTCAGCATCACGCACGGCCCTCGCTGCATCACTCGAGGGGCGATTCTCGACGGCCGTTTCTCGTTTTTCTTTTGCTTGCGCCGCACGCTATCTGCGCTACAGCGGATCGCTCGGCTAAGCTGGCTTTCGCATAGGCGCTGCAAACAGGGCACTATAAGCTCTCATGCGACGCAGAACGGCAGGCTTAGCTGCTCGCATTTTATTTGTGCGCCAGCCGCGTCGTCCGGTCATTCTCGTCTGCTCGTATACTGGGCGTGCAGACGTATGCTTGCTTTGATGTTTTTATATCTATATTATTTTCGTTTTATTTGGTTCTTGTTGTTGTGAACTTTGGGTAATCTTTTGGAGGAGCTTGATTGTCGTTCTCGCTCGCGTTTTATCGGCTGCTTTTCTCGCTGGCAGCGTCCGGTTATTCTTGTCTGTTCGCAGCGGACGTCTGCTTCCTTTCTCTTTTGTCCGCGCCTGTTATTTTTCGGATGTTCTTCTGGACAAACTAGAGCTTCGTTGCCAGAAGGCAAGGATTGAACGGATCACTTTGGACACCACAAACGCACGCTTTCTTTTCTTTAACCCTTTAATAACCCTTTCGCGACGTAACTTCAACGGATCAACGATCACACACTGAGAGGTTTAGCTCCGAGAGATTTGCACTAACTAACGCGCAGCCGTAGTTAGCAGACGTTCAACGTTACTGCTTAGGGAGAGACAGTTTCTGGTGCGTTAGGCCAAAGCTCTGTCTGGGCGTATTATGTGCGTCTTGGGTGTTCACTGAGTGCGGAAGTTTCAGCAGGGTCATTGTACGGAAAGAGGCTTACGAGTTGGCGTTGCAATTTTTTTCTGCAACGAAAACTTCGTGAGCGTTCACGGGATCCAGATGGCTGCAAGAGCCTTTTGAGTTCTTCGGGTGATGAATTAATACCGCGAGAACGTGTTTTCATGCAGTTGAAAAACGGTTGACGTTGCGGTGCCCTTTTAGGGGCCCGGCTTTGATCTTAGAAACAGGCCTATACTTCGGGGTGTGTCAGTCTAACATTTTAGACTTCTTGCGAAATACTCAGATATAATGCCATGCTAATTTTTCTCTGTTACCAGGCGGTATGTTTTGAATGCCCCAGCCAAAAATATTTAAAAAAAAAACGACACAACAGCAGTTTCTTATATCTTGAGTTCTCCGTTGATTGTATCCTTCTTTTCTTACTTAAACTTAGTTTCCTCGCCCTAATACACATCTGTGTAATATGAAGCATTTGATTTTGAAAGCTAGGCAGACGCTTTTTTCACTAAATCTGACTAAACACAAGCTGAATTCGTCACTAAACGCAAAACAAGTTTGCAGGTGCTTCTGGCACCTGAAACAGCTCGCAATTCGGACTCGTGTCACTGCAATGTAATTAAAGCTAAATTGTGCGATTTAATGTAGCTAAAGTGCACTATGGTTTAAAACTTACGAGGGGCGCCATATTGGAAAGGCTCCAGTTAATTTTTGATCACTTGAGGTTCTTTACTGTGCACCCAATGCACGATACAGGAGCGTCTTTTCTTTTGTTTGTTTTGTTTTCCTTTCTTTAATTCCGTCACATCAGAATGCAGTTTCTGCGGCCGGGATAGAAGCCACGCCCTCGCACTCCGCAATGAAACATCCCTACTGGATTAAAAAAATCCCGTATTCCCCACAACTCCTATATCAAATAACATATGACATATAGGAAAAACGGGTTTCTGTATAAGATGCTATATGTTTCATATCGGAGTATTGGATATAGGACTTATGGGGCATACGAACGTTTCAGTAGGGATGCCATGGTTACTGATCTATACCGCGGCGTGTAGTGTTATTGCAAACCTATGAGGTCCGAACTATACAAGAGAAATCTTTGCGTGCGATACAGCACTGATGTATGTACATTCGATTGAATCCTACCGCATTCGTATTCGGAATACTATACTTGTTGTGAACGTTTCATACGAAAGAAATCGACTCGCCCCCCCCACACACACACGCACACGCGCGCACACACACGCACACGCACACGCGCACACACACGCACACGCACACACACACACACACACACGTGTGTGTGTGTGTGTGCGTGTGTGTGTGTGTGTGCGTGTGCGTGTGTGTGTGCGCGTGTGTGTGTGTGTGCGCGTGTGCGCGCGCGCGCGCGCGCTTCTTCGAGTAATTGAGCTCAAAGACTCCAATTGTGCTAATTGTCGCAAGCGATTAAAAAAATGCGTATAGACCTTTTCATCGGGCGAGGAGGAAACCGGCGCGCCGCCAGTCATATTTCTCCTATCTGACTTCTGCGAGCCGGCGAGGCACTGATTCAATCTCAAAATATATAGGCAGTAAGGTCTGTCTTGCTGTCTACAGAAGCTAAATGCGGATTATCAGCACTGAGGCTAAAAAACTGTCGCGGCCGCAGCTTTAGGTAGCTGCAACAGAACTGCTTGTTGGCCTAGTTGGTGCTTGCTAAAAGACATGTTTTCGCCGCAACTGAACACACACAAAAGGAAGACACATAAAGACAACACGGGCGGCCGCCCATGTCGTCTTTATGTGTCTTCCTTTTGTGTGTGTTCAATTACGGCAAAAAACATGTCTTTTAGCTAGCTGATACGTGTGATAAGGCCGTCTGCGTCCGATGACAGGTGCTTGTTGATGCTTCCAGTATACGCTGCGTTCTCGGGTTTGCGAACACAGCAGATACCCGCTGCCCGTACAAATTCTCAAACACCAGTGAAAAGCGAGGAGTGAATAACAACCAGTCGGACCCAAGCTGTTAACGGTAACGTTCTTTTCGCCGAGAAGAAAGAAGTCCCGAGTGAAGTGTTTCGAACAAACCGGTGTAGCCTGTGTCATCGCATTTTCCTAACTCGAAGTTTCTTACGCAAGTCTTGTCTTGTCTTGTCTTGTATCCTAAGCAGTAGCGCATACCCTAGTCGCTCTCCGATCGGCGTCGCTTTCTTCTTTCTCGAAAAAGATGAGATCATGTATTGCCGTCTTTTCACCGCGATGACACGCGTAATTGTACGCAAGTCTTTCGACATCCGTATATATATATATATATATATATTTTCATTTTCGTTCTCGCGCGCGGCGGCATCACAACGATCTCGGAACTACGACGCATTCAACGCATACCGTAATAGGAGGCCCTCTTTCGCTTCGAGCTAGAACCTGGATGGACTGTTTCTCATCGCGGCCACTAGGGGGGCGAGCATTTAGTTGGACTCACAAGAGCTTGGCGGCGCAACCCACCGCCCCGTTCCAAAGGGAACGCTCATAGCATGAATCCACCCATGGTCAGTAATTTAAGAGAGAACATCGTATAATAAGATTAAAAAAGAGTTCTTCACGCATTCCTTGTGGCTGGGCGTGTGCGTGTTCCAGCCATGGCAATCGCAGGAGCGCAATGCGGCCAGTGGTATGAAATAGACGCGTCAACGCCACAGATACGTCGAAAATGCGCTCAATGTGGCTACCCCGTATTCGCTTTCTGCTGGGACGCAGCGTCATAAGACGTCGTTTCCAGTTGTCTCTCAGTCTCTTTTTACCTGGGCCATCTTAGTATGCCTACATTACGGCGGGAGTAGAGGTTTCTAAATTAAAATATTATTTATATTCTAGGGTTTCACGCGCCAAAGCCATTGTGAGGCACGTCGTAGTGGAAGACTCCGGAATATCTTGGACCACATGGGGTCCTTTAACGTGAGCCTAAACCAAAGTACATGAGGGTCTTGCATTTTGCCCCCATGGATATGCGGCCGCCGCGGTCGGGATCGAACCCACGACATTGAACTCAGCAGCGCAAAGCCATAGTAACGCGGCAGATAGTAGAAAGTTCCAGCTTGGCCGTAAACGTCTTGCCATTTACTGGTTACCGTGTTACTCAGACGTAGACGGGAGATGATAATGATGATGATTATTATTATGCTGCTGATGATGATCGTGATGATGATGATGTATTGGCATGCCTTTTGAAACGTGGCGGTGACAAGTGGTCGCCTAGCTCGCTTGAACTAATCAAGTAATGCATACATGCTTATCAGTTTAGGATTTTTCCTACATCTCCTTGATCTTTTCTCCCTTCCTTGAAACTTGTATATCAGTCTTGTACAGTTACTTATACCTGTAATGGAACCAATCATATCAATATCTTCTCCCATCATCCTTTATCGTCGCTATATCTATCTATATCTATCTAAATCTATATGGCCATGTTATCAGCTTTCAGTGGACACCTTCACAGAGTGGCGTGATAGGGAACGAACAGGCATGACGTTGAAGCGAAAACTGCTTTAAATAAGGCCTCTGAGGTATGCATTCCGTTCTCACGAACGGACACAAACGCCCTGCTAACAATACGTTGGAGCACTGGAACCAACCAAATCGACGACACAAGCGGGTGCACAAATGGGACTCAGAAATGAAATTGCGTATGCCTCCTAAGCTCAAAAGGAGCCAAACGAGCATGGTGCACCGGATTCACCTTGGTGTCGCATTCACCAACCGTTATAGAGGTCTGATAGGTTTCAGTGATACTAGCCCAAACTGTGAATACTGTGAGGTATCTGAAACACTTGATGATATATTTTGCGTATGTCCCGTGCACGCGCCCGAACGACAGCAACTGGTCTCTTCCATTGAAAACGTCGATAAGAGGCCGCTATCAGACGAGTTTCGTTCAGGTCCTTGGCCTAATGCAAACGGCGCAGCCCTGTTAACAAGTGCCGCTGTAGCCTTTCTCCAAGCCACTGGGCTGGGCGCACGGCTTTAGAGATGCCACAACGCTGTGAACTTGTATATAAGCACCTCTTCCCCGTATCATCATCGTCATCATCACCATTATCATCATGCATCAATTCCTTTCCTCTCCGACCCTTTTCCCCAGTGTATAGTAGCAGGCCAGAACAAGTTAACTCAGGCCGACCTTTCTGCCTTTCTGTAAAGATATATATATATATATATATATATCTTGTCCGCCTTTTTTCCCTCTCTTGCTTATCTCGACTGCTGAACGGGTAATGCTTTCATCCATTTTAAACCCCAGCGCTTTTGGACGGTGGACGTTACCTACGGGTATCGCTGGGTGAACACCTTCGCCCTCCATTAGGATCGTCTCTGGATTATTGCTGCAGCAGACACAGTAGGGAAATTTGCGCCTAATTTCTTTCTAATTTATAATTTACACGGTCTCCTTTGTTTCCATCATTTGCATCCAATTTCTTGTCTCTATTTATCTCACTTGCTTTTTGGATAACTCCTGGTTGTCTATTAGCGCTTTCAGTTACCATGTACCAGGTTTCCAACTTTCTTGGCCTCTTCCTGTGTTTCGTGGCCACGCTTTTGAGGCACAGATATGTGGGCGCTTTAGCCGTCCAGTTATATTCGTAAATGTTCCTGAGCAACAGAGCTAATAGCGACATTTTGTGACGCTATGTCCAACTACAACGCATTTGAAAACTTTCTTTTTTTTCTCTTGATGTTGCACGAGTGTTCTTGTCGAAGGAAACATCACAAAGAGACTGCACGTTAAAGACTAAGTCGCTACCGACGCTTTACACAGGCAGTTAATTAACATGCGTAAGTCACCGCAATACTATATTTAAGCCCTCTGTGGTTAAGCTCCGCTTCGCAAGATGTCACTGCCAACGTTGCTACTGCCGCAGACCTCCACGTTATTCCGAAAACACTAATACGTTTGCGGACAAGCTGAAACTCCCAGTGAATCAACGCGTGAAAGTTTTGTCTAGCACGGCTTGCCGAGTAAAGTGAGAATTTCTTGCGAATCCAGGCGCACGTAATGTGAAAATGCGTGCACTGCGGTGTTGTCGCAGCTGGTCTTACGTTGCGACCCTAAATTACAGCTTGCGTGCGTAAGTAACAAGCCAAGTAGTCTTTCCTTTTTTTTTCTCTCTCTCTCTTTGGAATCTGTGGTCCGTAGCTATAGTGCTTCCAGCAGTACGTTACACATAATTAACCCTTTCGTTGTCCGTGGTTTAGTGGACCGGTCGCGAATTGGTTGATGAAACCGCAATAAATATATATATATATATATATAATTTTTTACTCCTTTCGTTCTCTAAGTTTACACAGTACACTTTGCCACTGACCACAAACAAGCCTTTCGTTTGCGGCATCGCGAAACAACAAGAAATAATAAGGGCCTAAAAATTTTATATTACCGTGTCACCACCGCTAATATCGTTACTACACATCGATTATCACTAGTGATGGCCCAACTTAGCGAATCACATAGCTTACATGTGATTAAGAAGCGCACGTGAAGATGATGGCGCAGTCTGCCCTATTTAAAAAAAAAATCCCCAATCGGAGTGTAAGAGTTACGAAACGAAGAACGAGTAAACAAGGCTGGATAAGTGTACTTGACAACGTCAATATCCGCTAGCGCGCAAAATGGCTAAATCTCGCTTATTGTCAAGCGTGGCCTGTTACTGAACGTGGTGCAACCTGCTCAACGGAAAGAGCAGAAGCAGAAACCTCAATATCAGTGCTGCGGCATCGCGCATATGCGATTGCTTGTCTGTGTAAACACGCTTACGTAAGGAAGAACGAAACGCTCAGCAGGTCTGCTTCACAACGTGCTTACACAACAAACACAGTCACTAAGTGTCCTTCATTCCTAATTGCAGCTGTTCTAGGAATGCCGCGCTCCGAACAGCGTAGAGACGAAGAAATAGCCAAGATTCACATTATGCAGCATCCTGGCGTACTTGCAAATGCGACTTGTATGGATGGCATGTTACGCAACGGAAAGGGTGCGGAGACAGCTGGGCCTCAAACAAACAGCTCGGGCGCGTTCTCAAGGCGAGTGCCTAGGGAAATGTCAACGTGTCGGGTGATCGGGGAGAAACGTGAAGAGACGGGAGGATCGTCTGGTCGCACTGCCTTGTGAATGCGGATGATTCGAAAAGACGTTATTGATTTCGGTATGCAGACATTCACGAAACTGCAATTCGGAGTTGTAAGCGCCAGAATCCCGATCCGATCGTGAGGCACGCCGTAGTGGGGGACTCCGGGGTAATTCTTACCACCCGGGCGTTTTAAACGTGCACGCACTGCATGGTACGCGGGAATTTTCTGCCGTGAAAACGCTGTCGCCGCAGTCGGGATTTGAACCCGCGACCTCGTGCTTAACAGCACAGCGCTGTGGCAACTTAGCTATCGCTAAGGACGACTTTAGAAGAGGAAGCACTCCGACAACAAGAATGCAGTCAGTGTGCTGACAACAACGCGCTTTTCTTGTTCTATAGCCCAGTTATAGTATGCAAGTGCATAAATTATGCAAAGCGTCGCATCAGGCAGGTTAAGCATAGCCTCGGTAAGATAGAAGTTATCGCTGATCGTGAGTTTCATTCCTCATTCGTAAAGACAGCCGAAGGGCGATCAGTATGACCCTATGCCCGTCCTGGTTTCTTTTGATAGATCGCCATTTTTTACGTTCCGGAATATACCGAGTTGCGCCTGTTGACACGTGATCAGTTTCGGAGAGCGATCTGTCAGTGTCGCTGTGTTGTGCTGCGCGACTCCTACAGAAAAAGTGTTCGCCATGCCTTCCTCAAACAAGGCGCCGGTAAAAGAAAATGGTGTTACGCATGCGTCTTTCTACCGGTACCTCGCTAGAGCCTCGTTTGTAGCGGGTGCCCCAAATGGCTGCCTACGCCCCCCCCCCCCCCCCTTCCTACCGTATAGCAGGCTACGAGGCAACACTGCCGAATCGTTGCAGCCGTGACAGACTCACCTCTGACGTCGCCCTAGTTTTGCACAGAACGTCGTTGCAAATTTGCAGAAGGTTGCTAGGCTGCGACGCGGCGGCGAGAGACAGTCTTCGATTTGCGGCGCTCTTTCGTCCGTACGTTGAAGGTTTCGCTGCGGTTAACTTCGCGCTCGGTTGCGTTGGGCCGCTTGGTCCGGAACACCGTTTGCACAAATCTCTCGCGAGTTGAAACACCGACGAATCACCACGTCTCAAACCCCCTTCTTTGCCGGATGCCGAACAGAAACAGGGAAAAAAAAGCTAACGAAACTTCCAGACAAAACGAAACGAAGCCGTCTGCTGGCGCACTGAACGATCGTCTGCGCTGCCAGCCCCCCTGCCTGGCCCATCTCTCTGCCGAGAAGCCGTGGTGCGGAGAGCTTAGAGAGCAGAAGGAAAGAGAAGCGCTAGCAAGCAGACGAACCACGTACGCTATTGCTAAAAAAAAAAAAAAGAAAGCACCGCGGAGAAGAAGGATGATTGCTTCCTCCACCCGTTCACCTGGTTGTCATGACAACGCTGCTGGGACAACCAATCGCGGCGTGAATCAAAACCGTGACGTCACTTCATTCCGCGGTTGGTGCCATCTGGCGACAAGACGCGTCAGCCTGGGCGCTTCGTGTCGTCTGCTTCCCGCCACTCGCCCGGTTCTTTCATTCTTTTTTTCTCCCTGGCTTCGATTTTTCGTTGCCGTCTGTCGGAGATTGCAGTTTCTTTTCGCGTTATTTTTCCGAGAGTGCAGCGCCGTTTGCATTACGGCGTGCGTCCTGTTCTGACACGCGCGTTTCGTATATGGTGGCAAAAAAAGAAATAACAAATAAGAGTGCTCTCGGGACTGCTTGGTACGTCCATTCTGAATAAAGGCTACGGCTACACGTGTGTGTCTTTCTGCGGAAGCCGACATAAAAACGGAGCGCCGAGGCCAAAAATGTGGCCCCTGGGTTTTAAAATACGAGAGCCGACGTCGTCACAGTCGCTTCGCATCTGTTGCTTCTTCGTACGGCCTTGCTCAATGCACTTTTCAACGACGCGGCGCGTACTTCGGGACTCTGGTTCTCTCGTTCTCATTGTGCTGAACATTTTGGAACGCGTTAAAAGGGAGCAAGAACTAAACAGCACGGAAAAGTTTTCTCTGCTCATTCCTTCGTTTCTAAAGAAACACCATTCACAGAAGACCGGTCGTGTTTCGTCTGGCGCGTTTTCGTCGGACTGAGAAAGGGTTTGAAAGCGTCGTCTGCTTGCTTATCTTCTTCTCTCTCACTCACGTGGAAAACAGCGTTGCAGAAAGCGCGACGTATGCTAACGAATACATCAGAGGACTGCATCAGAGGACTGCATCAGAGGAATACACCAGAGGACTAGGAGAGAAATGGCGAATTTTTGAAAGCCGTTCGCGCTGCATATATTTTACATCTCGAAGCAAGCGATTTCTGCTTGCCGGCAATTCTCACGCGAGCGGGCGACGACATGGCCGCGAAAGGAACGCCGCATTTTTAGCTTCAAGCGCGCCTTTTTTGAGTAGTCAGTGTAGACCCAGGCAGTGAACGATAATGTGCAGTTTTGTCTGGTCGGCCAATTTTGTCTGTCGGCCAGACAGCGACGTCGCTGTCGTCTGCGTCGTTCACTACCGTTCACTATCGTTCACTACAGACGCAGCACAACTTTGCGCTACACTGTAAAAGCGAAGCTTCATTTGCCGACATCCCCAGAGTTTGGCACATCTCCGTTGGTCGCTGGTTTAGTATATGGTGTGTGTGTGTGTCTCATCACTCGCACTGTAGAAGCGTACGAAAACAGCTTCGTGTTAACACAGCCTGCTTTTCAATGAAAGCATTACACGCGTGCCCGACGGTGGGTTTGGAACCAGGGTCGTTGTTGTTGTTGTTGTTGTTGTTGTTGTTGTTGTTGTTGTTGTTGTTGTTGTTGTTGTTGTAGCCCGTGATGCGTGTGGCTCCTACCCACGATGGGGGATTGGCTAAGAAATGGGTGGATTATTCGAAATTAATATGAAGCATAAATTTCCTAATATCTATTGGAATAGCATTGAATAGTGCAGAATTACCTGTTAAATCAAATCAGGAAGGTCATATTGAATGAGTAATAATTAATTTCAAAGTAAAAACAAAAAGAAAGGAATTTAGCAGGGCATTCGTTTAGATTCAAGGAATTTTCGGACAGCGAAGCATGCATTCCCTAGCGCATCAGGCCGATTATTTACCCATTAGGCCACAGATGCTTCCTGTTTCTTCTTCTTCTTTATTGCCGGTTTTTCTTGGACAGGAAACAGACACTATATACACATGCTAAAACTCTCATAACATTGGTAATGCTAAATAGAAACGCCGGCGTGACATTTGTGCGTATGATAGTTGACATTTTGACATACGTGACATTTTCTACGAAACACTCTCTGGCAGGTCGGGCGTCAGCATCTGCACTACGAACAAGCATTCTTGTTTTACATATGCTGTGCATGTACATCAACATAACCATGTCACAGAGCAAGCTTCACGTTTTATATATCGGCAGGGGAAAAACATTCCATAAGCAGTAACCGGAAATTCTTTCTTTAACGTTCGCTTGAGAAAGTCTAATAAGAAGGCCGCATGAACCCCAGGAATATGGGGTCAATAGTTTATGGTGTGATATAAATTATGCAGGTTAAAATCTTGGGAACGAATATGCCTTTTTTTTTTCCTCGAGCGAAGGCTTGACAGAAATCGGGCCCTTACGAAGTTGAAAGAAGAAAGACTTCGCCGATGAGCTCGCTGGAATCCTCTCTACCCTCTTTAGGACATCTCATTCGGACCCTATAACAAACAACTCAGACGAGTGCCGAACACTACAGAAAGCATTGATACCAGTCCTGACCTATTCTCTCGTGCGAGGCAGCACTTCGAGACGCTTGGCACGTATACGTCTTGTCGCGTAATAAAAATTTACTCGCAAACGCGAGAGTGCATCTATTATTTTTTCCCCGTCATTGCCTAGTGGCAGCTAGCGTTTCGAGACGCTACCTAACGTTACGACGTCTAGGAATCCGCCCGTGGTCGGCTGCAGAAAGGACAGAACCAGCGTTGAGTGTTATATATCGCTACTGTATGCACAACAAATGCGAGACAAGTTTGCGACGAAGTCCACGGGCAGTCCAAGCGCAGTCGCGAATCTCGCTGGCATGCTGGCACTGGACTGCGAGATGCAGCCGTACAGTAGCCGCACGAAACGGCGACCCTTCAACTGGACATTAGAAAAAAAATATAGGTACAAATACAATTCCCGTACAGTCGTCATCAATATAAAAGGGAACACCTAACATTTTTTTAACACCCATGGGTCCCAAACAAACATGCCCTCATAAGAGTGTTCACTGAGACTAAAGGTCCAACATAAAAAGCTATTGTTACGTATTTGAGCCCATGCATCACGAGTTAGATTCGTTAAAAAAGAATCGCTGCTGCCTTTCATATCGAAGACGACTGCACGTATTCGCTTGCTTTGGCAATCGTCTTCGATTGTGTTCCAAACATCTATTTTCTTTTCTCGTGGGTCTACACCACATCCACCAGTCTGTAGCATCACATAACTTTCACAACTTTCTTACTCCCTCTAAAACGAATCTTTCTTTGCCCCTTCATCCGAATCTGCTGGCGCTGTCTCTCGCCCACTAGATAACAATCTGGGCTACTGAGTATGCACTCAAATATACAAATTGTGCCACTGGGTTTGTGTAACAATTCTTGGTCAGTAACCAATTCTTGGCAAGTAACGCATTCTTGGCCAATTCGTCTGAAAGTACATGCACCGTTGAGTATGTGTACCCGAACAAGCAGGCAGAACAGAAGGCAAAAGATGCAGAGATCGGCAACAGAAAATTAAAGAACTCGACTACAAAGAAGCGAGAAAATAGTTGGTAGCATAAACAACCGAGAGTGGAGAAACAGGTGAAGGAAAAGAACATAGGACATTTGCGTGATCGCGTCCCGTTTGAAACAAAAATACATTGAACCATGTTTGCAGTCATTAGGGTTTCGTTTGGTTAACGTTTGCTTTATCATTCGAGCAAACATAAAAAAAAGCTTTGTCTAACACCGATTCCAACGTACATACGTGGCATCCGCGGACTTTTATTTTGTATAATTTGAAACGCCGCGGTTTGCGACTCCGGTAGCTAGCGCTGCAAATCTGCAAAAAAAAAAAAAAAAAGAAAGTAAACCAACAAGCCCAACTAAGAAACCTCGTACAAAGAGTCGTTTTTAAAGCAAGCGCAGTACACATTTTTTTATACAACTACTTTATAGGATCCCCTGCAGCCACGCGTGCAATGTATTTTTATTTCATGTTTATTTTTTAAGTAATGAGGGCCTCTGGTTATTGCGGCTTTAATTTATTCGTTATGAAGTCCACATAGAAGCTGATTTCAGACGCTAGATAAGCGGCCTCGGAACCGCACCATTAGGTCATTTTGCGCTTGACTAGCATGCTGAGATGGAACGACTCGCCAGCAGAACGACGCCGTCCGTTAGCGCTTCGCATATTTTCCAGCGCTACAGTGAATGAGTTCCGAGAAGTTCATCGCGAATCTCTTACGCTGTTGCGAAATTTCACCGTTAACGCATCGCCGCGGATCTTTCGTTCGTTTGGTGATACTGTCCGTTTTTCACGCTCCATTGCGGCCACGGTCCGATTCCGAATAGTTTCTTCTGTTTGAGCGTTTGATTAAAAACGGAAGTGACGAAATTTTACGAGGAACAGCTTAGAAATTTTTTTTTCATTTTCCCGCAAGGCTGGTTAATTTTGAAGTGAGGAAACATGACAAAGCAGACCTCGTTAATGTCGACTATCGCAAAGCTGCAAACACTAGTCAGAAAGAAAAAGAAACAGTGGCGATTTCGCGAGAAATTCGATCGAATGTTGCGCATCATAATGTATGTCCCTACGGCAACGCTGCGACAGAACGAAGTGCATTCATTTTATCGAACTGTCGCCTCGCGAAAGCATTCCGCTGTTGCATTGACTCACGGAGGCGCAGACACCATTTCCTTTGTAGTCGTCTGCTACAACTGTTTGCAGTTGTTGTTTTCGTCTGCGAGCCTTAGCATTCGTCTGTTCGAGAAATAGCAAAGGCGCATGCCTAGCGCCTACTCAAGCGAGAAGAAAGAAAGAAAACAAGGAAAGGAAAAGAATGAGGAACCGAAAAGACAAAACCTGATTCGGCCGTGTCTCGGCGGTATTGCTTGCTTCGAGCCAGTCACCCAAAAATTCGGCCTCTTCATCACGCCGTCTGTCTTCCGTTCAGGAGACCGATGCGCCATTTGTCACTACGTCTGCTGCTATTTTCCGCAGCTTTTTTTGGAATGTGGTTGCAACAGACGTCGTAGTTAACGAGCAAAGCCCTGTATCAGAACTAAACCACTCTAAGTGGTTGTAAACAAATAGATGGATTCTTGGGCGAGGTGCTTGACCTGCGCACCGAGGGCTCGACGACGGCTCCGGAGAGTATTTCTGTCGTCGTTCGCATCTGCGCGACGACGACGACGACAACAACAGCAACAAAAACGTTCGTCATGATATATTCTTCAAGTTTTCCTGCACTTCACAACTGTTAATTGTTCAAATATTTTCTGCTTTCATTGTTTAATAATGTTACTTAAGGTATGGAAATTTGTCTATAGTAACACGATGTACCCATGCTTTCTCTAACGACATTTGGGCACCGAAGATGCCGCAATAAATAAATAAATTAGTAAATAAATAAATAAATAAATAAATAAATAAATAAATAAATGACTTTTTAGCAACAACGCCGCTAGCAGGTCTCCAGACGCGTTTCACGCGCTCCGCGTCGATGGGTGACAACGGCGGCAGCTACAAGCTGTAGTGTACGAGCATATTGCTACGCGCCTATTGCGTGTAGCAATATGCGTGTAGCAAATATAATGCTACACGCAATATGCCTGTCGCAATACCATCGCTAGAATTTTCTACAAAAGTTCATACTACAGGGAATTCTGGCGATGAAATCATTCATGTACCGCTGGCAACGACGTGTATATATAGTACGTAGATTTGCTTGTCTTCGTTCTTGGGGTTTCGAACGTTCTCGTGTCTCAATTATTGCCTTTTTTTTCTAATCTCTTTCCGAGCAGTCGTATTCTTCTGAACGCGCGAAGGCGATAACTGTCTGCGGACTTGCATAATCTCAGCTAATGGTCGCACTTATGAAGCGACATTTCCTTTAATACAATCGACTTGCACACACTCAAAAAAGGCCATTTCTGAGTTTTACGCGCCAGAACCACAATTTGATCAAGGGACTCCGGAAGGATTTTGACCGCCTGGGCTTATCTATCGTGCACCTGAATCTAAGTGCACATACGTACTTGCACCCCCCTCCCCACCCACACACACCGAAACGCAACGCCATAGCCACTACACAACGGCGGCCGGTCCAAGGTCGCGTATTACCCGCCACTAGCGTGAACTAGAATACTCCTGTTCGCTACACTATTATCCCCCTACTGGCCCAAACCACCGAGGTTGCAGCTCGCTTGGAGCCAATGTTCCCGTTAGTAACTTTTTTTTTCAGGACACTCGGCGATATCGACCGCTCAACTTTCTCTCCCTTTCTCTTTCGTCTCTCTCTCTCTCTCTCTCTCTCTCCCTTCCGCCGCTCTTCATTTCCCGTTCCAGTCGAACTGGATGAGGCCGCCGGGGACGCCCGCGGCACAAACGCACCTCAACACAGCAGCGCCTAATCAATGACCGAGTTCCAACGCACCTGTCGTGGCCGGGGCTTGGAAACGCGTCGCCGTATATTGGCTCTTCTGCGCGTGTGCGTGTGCGTGTCCTCGCGCGGGCCTCGCCGATACAAAGCCCGGCGACGGCCTCGCGACTGTCCCAGCTCTTGTCGTCTCGCATAATATTGGCCCGCTAGACGGGAACCCGTCCCCGGTGCGTAAGAGGACGCGATGAGAGCAGCGTTTTACTTTATCAATAGGAGCAGAAAAAAAATAGTGAAGGTAGCTTTCTTTAGAACCGGCTATTCCAATGTTTCGAAAACTACTCCGAAAAATAAAAAGAAAACGATATAAAGATGGGAAGTATCAAACTATTAAAATAAACGCACTACACAGGCCGCCACGCAAGTCACGAGAATGTAAGTACAGCGTCACATCATCGGCCCCAGCAACGGAAGCGCGACATAGCGTTTTGGTGCGCTCACCACGTCACGTTTTTACGTAGCCCCTTTGAAGGCGGAGCTTTCTTTGCCTATTCTCCCGACTTTCTGGCGCTGCTGCTCCTGCTGCTGTGACCTTGCTCGCGCGCGCTGCTGGGTTTCTTGCAACACCGCCAGATGGAGCTCACCTCTGCGCATCCCTACACAACACCTTGAACCATTGGGTTCAGCGGGAGCAGAGGTAAAGCAAACATGTCTGCAATAGGCATTAATACGAGGCGATTGGAGGATTGGTGGAAGTAGGGAAACGACAAAAGACGGAGACGTACAAAAGCACAGTTCGCAATAGGGGATCAGAAAATTTGGGCGTGGTAGTTCATAGTGCTTTTTTTTCTTTTTTCGTTGTTTAACCTCGGTAGGACATTAGGCAGTATAATAGCTAGAGCTTGGTGGCGCAACCCACCGCCCCGTTCCAAAGGGGACACTCATAACATCCATCCATCCCTGCCGCCACGGCAGCGTTTCACACTTTGTGCGTAGGGCACGTGCTTGACGTAGTAGTTCTGCGGAAACCCGCAAGGTGGAGAAAACTAATGAATAAAGGGGAAAATCAGGCATCCACCCGTTCGTAGCTATTGCTACAAAGGAAAACCATACGAGTTCCTCGAAAGAAAAGCCTCACAGTTGAAGAAACATTCGTCCTGGTCCGGGACTCGAACCCGGAACCACCGCCTTTCAGGGGCAGCCGCTCTACCATCTGAGCTAACCAGGCGGCTAGCAGGTGGCAGGTCGAGTTTTTCTTCAACTATGAGGCTTTTCTTTCGAGGAACCCGTATGGGTTTCCTTTGTAGCAATTGCTACGAACGGGTGGCTGTCTGATTTTCCCTTTATTTATGGTACGTGCTGTGCTTGCCTTTCTATGCGACAAAAATACAGGTGCTGGGTGTGGAGGTCGCGTGCTGGACTGTGATAGCGTAAACATTGCAATCGTCCACAGCCTGAATAGAGCGCTTGGAGCTGGCGTCTAAACAGAGCGAAACGCGATGCAGACCGCTCATGCCACGATGCGATGTGCCATGTGAGGCATTGATAACGCTCAACCCTTTCGGAGACTACGAACAACAACGCACAACAACGCACAACAACGCCTCGAAAAAACGTCTCCCTGTACGTTCTGCGGACTACGCAGACAAACGGCACTGGTGCGCGCAGGGTAACGTTTGGAATCCACTCACCACTCTCGTGTTGGACTATATAAACACTGAAGAAATTACGCATTCGCCTCCAACATCACCGCTAATTATCGTCGATCAAAGCAAACAGCATGCACAGGTTCGCTTACACCGATTCCCCACAGTGCGTGGGATTCGCATTTTTTTTTGCATTGTAGAATTTATCTGACAGGCTTACAGGGGTCTAATAGACTTTCCTCTCCCCCTGTAAAACATTTTTTTTTTTTTCGCTGGGCTTCGTGGTTCACGTGAAAGGCAAGACCATAGTAGCGGGGTCTATAAGGACACTCACATAGACAGAACCATCAAATCAAGACATTTCCATAGAAACATCTACCTACAATATTTACATAGCAAGAAACACCGAACTAAGACATTCCTAGTGAAATACCGTTGTAGCGCTAATCCTTAGCGTTATCTATGAATGTCTTGGTTTGCGCTGTTATATCTGTCCTGTACTATCTCTCCGTAGGTTTATTACGAGGATACGCGTTAAGGACGTACTTCTTCAACGCGTTGTGGCGTCTCACACGGGCGTCGTCATTATCGTCGGTATAATCGTGTTTCTCGTTATCGTCTCTTCACGCCACGATAGATGTCGACAGACTCATTCCTGGATGCCCGACACGGGCTTTGTCCTTGCGTCGCCTTTCTGTCGTCACCTCTCCGTGGTTACCGTTGTTACGTTTCGCCTACAACGCGCGGTAATGCCGGCGCGGATGCAACGGACGCCGGGGCTTTGTTCAAAGCGGCGGACATTTTGGCCCGTCCGACGCCGCCGCGACGCCTACCCGCCAAGCGTGTCCAGGCGTGTTTCAGTGCCACGTGTCTTCGTGTGTGCGTGTGTGTGTGTGTGCCCTCGCTTGTCAAAGCGCGGCAGCCGGGGAGCGGAGTTCCCCGAATGAGGAGCCTGGAGGTCTCTCGGCTCAACAGTTCGCGCCGTCGTGTGGGCGGTTGGCGATGCGTCACTACACTCGGTTCAGCAGGTCTCTCGGCTCAACCGCTCGCGCCGTCGTGGGCTCCTGCTGCGCCGTCCCGTGACCTTCATCCCGTGACCTTCCCTCCTTCCCTTTTGGACCGCGACGCCGAGGGTATAAGAGCAGCTGCCCCCGGACGCCAGAGCAGAGGCTCCGATTTGTACTGTTGAGTTACGTGCTCTCCCGTCTCTCCACTCCGGTCGACCTGACCGGCCGCTCTTTTGCTATGTTAGAATAAACCAGTTGTTCTGTTACCAGTCTTCTCTTGCTTTGCCGGGACCTTCGGATGCTTCCAGTGCCCCAGGCCGCCAGGCCAACGCTACCCTTGGGGCTTGCGACCCATTGGCAATATCGGGCGTCAGCACCGAGACCCCCATCAACTCGTGCCAGCGGTGCGATTCCAACATCTGGTTGCCAGCGGTGAGATCGCGACAACGGAGGCCAGCAGCGAAGAGATGCGGTTGACTGTATGCTGAGCAGCTCAACGACCATCCGGGAGCAGTGCAACGAGCCCTGTGTGATGACTGGTTGCCTGCAGCGGAACGACTGCGCTGAATTCTTGGCTGCGAGGTTTGGTGAGTGCGGGACTTTCTTCTTCTGAGTTTTGCCAGGCTTTTGTTAGTGTTAGAAACAGAGCTGGTAATTGTGGTTGTCGTTGCTACCGGGTTAGTTAGCGGCAAGACAATAGTAGGCAGTAGAGAAAGCAGCATTCAGAGCAGCCATGGATTTGAAGTCGTTGCGCAAACCGAAATTGTTGGAGCTTGCGAGAGAGTTGGGTCTGGATGTCTCAGACAAACTCAGAAAACCATAACTGCTAAGGGCTATTCTTGAGTTAGAAGCTGAGGATGACGAGCTGTCGGAATGCCTTGAGACCATTGAGGAGAGGGAGGAGCAAAAAGAGAAACAGGAGCGCGAACTTAAAGAACAGAAAGAGAAAGATGAGCGCGAAGGTAAAGAACAGAAAGAGAAAGATGAGCGTGAACTTAAAGAACAAAAAGAGAAAGAAAAAGAAGAGCGCGACCGTCAACACGCGTTGGAAATGAAGCGTCTCGAGTTAGAGATGGAACGCGCTCGTAATGGAAGTCAGGCACACGGTGCAGGAGAACGAGTATTGTTCAAAATGACTGACCTGATGCGGCCGTTTAAGCTTGGAGAGGACATTGGTTTGTTCCTGGTTAACTTTGAGCGAACGTGCGAGAAGCAGGGGTTCTCTCGGGAAACGTGGCCACAGCGCTTGCTCACTTTGCTACCCGGCGAGGCGGCCGACGTAGTCGCTCGCTTGGAGAGAGAGGAGGCAGAGGATTTCGACAAAGTGAAATCGAGTCTGCTAAAAAAGTACCGGCTGTCAGCGGAGGCGTTCCGTCGGAAGTTTCGGGAAAATGAGAAAGGCAAAAGTGAGTCATATACTGAGTTTGCGTACAGGCTTATGTCAAACATGCAGGAGTGGCTCAAAGAAGAGAAAGCGTTTGGTGACCACGAGAAAGTTCTGCAGTGTTTCGGGCTAGAACAGTTTTATAGTCGGTTACCTGAGAACGTGCGGTACTGGGTCTTGGATAGGCCAGACGTTAGTACGGTGGCTAGAGCCGCTGAGTTAGCCGAGGAGTTTGTGACGCGTCGGGCTCGCGGAGCTAAGGACGGTCAAAAGGGTGAATTTGGCTCCAAGTTTGAGAGGCCAAAGTTCACGCCCATGAGAGCAAAGGGGGATACACGTAGTGCGGATGCGAGTGAAAGCAGTCCGACCGAACGTAAGGAGACGGCGGCAACCGAAGCCGAACGCAGAAAGCGGTTCGAGGCGAGGCAAGCGCGCCTGTGTTATACGTGCCAGAAGCCGGGTCACTTTTCGGCGCAGTGTCCAGAAACAAAAACACAAGTCGTGTTTTTGTCTATATGCAGCACTGACGAGAACATGAAGCTTCTCGAGCCTTACATGCGAGACCTCCTCGTGAACGGGAAAGAGTGCCGAGTGCTTCGCGATTCCGCAGCTACAATGGATGTAGTTCACCCCTCTTACGTAGAACCCGATATGTTCACGGGCGAGTGCGCATGGATCAAGCAAGCAGTGGAAGCTCATAGCGTGTGTCTGCCGGTAGCAAAAGTGCTTATTGAAGGACCTTTCGGAGCACTTGAGACGGAGGCCGCAGTGTCATCTATGCTGCCCCCCCAGTACCCATACTTATTTTCAAACAGGTCCGATCACCTCCTGCGCGAGAAGGGGCTTTTGTTTGGTGAGGCTAGCGTTCAGGCCTTAACCAGATCGAAGGTTCGGGAGCTCGCTGCAAAGGCGGTAGTTGCGGGGCCGACGTTGTTGAACGATGAGAAAGGGTCAGAGGCGCAGCAAGCTAGTATTCAGAGCACGCCCGAACGGGATAAAATTGAGCCTGTAGCGTTAAAGGCACCAGATACTGGAGAGGAAATTCCCGATGCGGGAAAGTTAGTCGAGCTTCCGGGACTAGGCTCAGTGACAAACAGGAAAGACGCCGATCAAGTCATTAGTGACTTAATAAGTAAAGCATCGCTGTCGCCTGAGCAGAAAACAGAACTACACCAGCTCTTACAAGAGTTTCAAGGTCTGTTCTCTGAGAGGCCTGGTAGGACTTCTGTCCTTACTCATGACATAGAACTTACCTCCCCAGAGCCAGTACGATCCAAGGCGTACCGGGTGTCACCCCGCCAGAGCGATATTATGGAGGCTGAGGTAAAGAAAATGCTACAGCTCGGTGTTATTGAAGCGGGTGAGAGTGATTATACCTCCCCTTTGATTTTAGTTGAGGTACCGGGCAAGGAACCTC
The DNA here is from genome assembly GCF_023375885.2 of Dermacentor andersoni. Lineage (NCBI taxonomy): Eukaryota > Metazoa > Arthropoda > Arachnida > Ixodida > Ixodidae > Dermacentor > Dermacentor andersoni. The sequence continues at coordinate 95,585,840 of NC_092824.1, read as the reverse complement.
GTCCTTGCGTCGACTACCGCAGGCTTAATTCCATCACTAAGGATCAAATTTATCCGATCCCTAACATCGAGGAGCGCCTTGAGAGAGTGAGTAGCGCTCAGTTTATTTCCACCCTAGATCTTGTCAGGGGTTATTGGCAGGTTCCACTTACAGAAGAGGCTAGTAGGTATGCGGCGTTCATTTCACCAATGGGGACATTCCGTCCTAAAGTTTTGAGTTTTGGTTTGAAGAACGCGCCATACTGCTTTTCAAGCCTCATGGATAAAGTGTTGCGGGGACAGCAAGAATTCGCTTTACCGTATCTAGACGACGTAGCGATATTCTCCGCATCCTGGCCGGAACATATGGCGCACTTGCGGGCAGTGCTAACCCGCCTGCGCGATGCGGGCTTGACAGTCAAGGCTCCCAAGTGCCAGTTAGCACAGGCCGAGGTTGTCTACCTCGGACACGTGATTGGTCGGGGTCGTCGCCGCCCCTCTGAAATAAAGGTGGCCGCTGTGCGAGACTTCCCGCGACCGCGCACGAAGACCGATATTCGGTCGTTCTTAGGTGTCGCCGGCTACTATCAGAGGTACATCCCCAGGTACTCTGATATCGCGGCTCCCTTGACGGATGCTCTAAGAAAGACAGAGCCGCAAACAGTCGTCTGGGAGGAGACGAAGGAAAGGGCTTTTAGCGCCCTAAAGAGCGCCCTAACAAGCCAGCCGGTGCTACGATCGCCCGACTACACAAAAGGGTTCGTTGTTCAGTGTGATGCTAGTGAGCGAGGCATGGGCGTTGTACTGTGCCAACGGGAAAATGGAGAAGTAGAACACCCCGTCCTGTATGCTAGTCGTAAGCTGACGAGTCGGGAGCAGGCGTATAGCGCCACCGAGAAAGAGTGTGCGTGTATCGTGTGGGCCGTTCAGAAATTGTCATGTTACCTAGCTGGCTCGAGGTTTATCATTGAAACGGATCACTGCCCTCTCCAATGGCTGCAGACCATCTCTCCCAAAAATGGCCGCCTCCTGCGCTGGAGCCTCGCTTTGCAACAATATTCCTTTGAGGTGCGTTACAAAAAGGGGAGTCTCAACGGTAACGCCGATGGCTTAAGTCGAAGCCCCTAACGTGGGAATCAGCCTCAAAATTGCTTGTTACTGATGTTTTTCTTCCTGAGGCAGGATTTTTTTTTTAACCTATTGCTTTTGTGTAGTGTTTCAAAGTGATGATGTGCTTTTTAGTGCAATTTTTCCGATTTGTGGACGCGTTCTGAGTGCTGCTAAACTACTGTAAGGAACTAGGCAGCAGTATAAAAGGGGAAAGAGCCTGGCAGGGCTTAGTGAGGGTTGTGCCGTGCTTGCTGACTGAGCGGTTGACTTTTGGCGTGGTTCTAACGCTTGCCGGAAACGAGAACAAAAATGTCAACTCTCCCGAAGTCACTTTGCAGTGTCCTGTGTGCACCTGAACGTGAGAACGAGGCCTTCTCTGTGCGCTGCGCTCAAGAAACGCCCAGGGACGCCCAACTTCGGTTATGAGCATCATCGAGCGACATCCCTCCGGACAGCGGATGCAGTCCCCTGACCATCGGGATCTCCTTCCCCCGGCGGGGCGGTCTGTTACGTTTCGCCTACAACGCGCGGTAATGCCGGCGCGGATGCAACGGACGCCGGGGCTTTGTTCAAAGCGGCGGACATTTTGGCCCGTCCGACGCCGCCGCGACGCCTACCCGCCAAGCGTGTCCAGGCGTGTTTCAGTGCCACGTGTCTTCGTGTGTGCGTGTGTGTGTGTGTGCCCTCGCTTGTCAAAGCGCGGCAGCCGGGGAGCGGAGTTCCCCGAATGAGGAGCCTGGAGGTCTCTCGGCTCAACAGTTCGCGCCGTCGTGTGGGCGGTTGGCGATGCGTCACTACACTCGGTCCAGCAGGTCTCTCGGCTCAACCGCTCGCGCCGTCGTGGGCTCCTGCTGCGCCGTCCCGTGACCTTCATCCCGTGACCTTCCCTCCTTCCCTTTTGGACCGCGACGCCGAGGGTATAAGAGCAGCTGCCCCCGGACGCCAGAGCAGAGGCTCCGATTTGTACTGTTGAGTTACGTGCTCTCCCGTCTCTCCACTCCGGTCGACCTGACCGGCCACTCTTTTGCTATGTTAGAATAAACCAGTTGTTCTGTTACCAGTCTTCTCTTGCTTTGCCGGGACCTTCGGATGCTTCCAGTGCCCCAGGCCGCCAGGCCAACGCTACCCTTGGGGCTTGCGACCCATTGGCAATATCGGGCGTCAGCACCGAGACCCCCATCAACTCGTGCCAGCGGTGCGATTCCAACACCGTTGTCGCTGTTGTGTCGTTGTCATCGTTCCAAGTGCATCATCGTTAATAGGCTGTGCTCTAGTACTCGCAGTGGGCCGTTTAATAGACGGCTAAGCGGGCAGCGAGCATCTTATGCGTAAGCCTTCGTTCCCATTCTGACAAAGCCGGCAAAAAAGCGACAGCTTCGCGAAGACGGTATCGAAGAAAAAATAAAACGATGCAGGCTACTTAGCTGGCTTCGCAAGGTGGCGGCTGAGGAGAATGCTTAGAAACTCAACGGGAAGGTCGCTAGGGCGCAGGAAAACGTAGTATGCACTTATTGTAAGCTATGTTGCATTCTTTCTTTCTTTCTTTCTTTCTTTCTTTCTCTCTCTCTCCCTTTCTTTTTTTTTTTGCTGTTGTTGAAGGTTTTTTGTTTCCGAAACGTCGTGCTCCAACTCGATATGACACTTACAAAGGTGTGCTAGCATTGTCAATCACGAGACTAGACTCTCGTCTGTAATGCCTATGCCCGCTGTGTGATGTACAGTTTTCTTAAAGTGCTAATTTGGGCTTTGTATAATTTTTTTATCTCCTTCATAGTGTTTATATATGTTTGCATAAAAGCAATCAAGAAATGAATCAATCAGTCAAGGCAATGTTTATTATAATACGCAGGATCAGCTAGGGAGCCTTGGTACTGGCGCACCTAAAGAGTATTACGTGAGACAAAATGTACAGAGAACACAAATGTTATAGATAAAACAACGCGAGATAAAGAAACAAATAGGGAAACGGAAAACGAGGCGAGCGTAAAATGGAGTTAGTCGCAGGACTTGATTATCTACATTTGTACAAAACACAGGAAATTAAATAATAAATCAATTAATAACTTATTTACCGTGCCCAGGAACAACCATGAGGTTTGACTGCAGGCGCACGGATACATTTTAAAAAAGGCAGCAGGGGAATATAATTAGAAACGAAACAATGAATAGAAAAGCAATCTTGAAAATAAGGGTCGGCATACGGCAAGGCGCAAGGCGAATATAAAAGAAAAGGGAGGAGAAGCGCAGTTGAATATTATGTGAAACCATGACACAACAACGCAAACCTTGGAAAAGAACAATCATAGCGAATTACAAAAAAAATATATCATGATCATGAAAATACGCGTTATAGAGACTCAATATTCTGTGGACACTCGAGTGTCGGTGACGACAGGCAGGAACACGGAAATGTCTACGTTCTCTGGGTATCTGAGGATATCTGGATATTTGAGGATATCTGGGTAACTGAGGAGTTCGGGGCAGGTGAGGATACCGCGAATGAGTATGGAAAGAAACAGAAGGTCAGCGCCATTACGTCGGCAGCGAAGTAAAGACAATGAATAATAATCCGACAGCGCTAGAAGAAGGCCCAGTGTCCGTGCTAGCAAAGCGGTGATGATATATGCTTAGAAACATTTTCTGGACCCAATCTGCAATGTCACTGATACAGAAATGCCATTCCAGACGACCGACGCACATTCGACTTGAGGAAGACGGATTGTTGTGCACAACTTGTGGAATGACGTAGGAGAATTTGCTTAATAGATGCCGATGGGTTGATTGGGGCACCATGATATCAATGGAGCTTCTCACTTAAAACTAGCACGTTCACGCGCTGGACTGTTGCAAACCAGCGCATGTGTATGTCCTCTGCCATGAGCGCGTGAACGTGTCAGTTTAAAATACGCTGCTTCATCAATACGATGGAGTATTGAATTCTCTCGATAGTCTGCAAACAGAGACAAGGGAGCACAACAACAACAACAACAATACGCACAACAGGGATATTATGTGACTTTAATAGCTACATCTCGTCGACGCCAGGTGGCATCAAGTCGCGGAGACGTATTCTAAATGCGCTTCATTATACACTGGCTCGAAGATGTCTTCCTTGCGCTCAAACTAGACTGTTTTCAATGTTGGCCGGGAATGGAACACGTCAACAATCGCCGTCGTGGTTGATGTCATCCTACCTACATTGCAGTGTGCATAGTCATTCAGTCTTGGCACAGTCGACCATGATCACAACCACGCCGCCATTGCCGCCACTGCTTGCAAATTGTGTTTGTGCGTCCGTACCCTCGCACTACTTTTGCTAGCAACGAAGGGGATGGCTTCCACTTGAGACCGTTTCGCATTTGCGCTCGAATGCAGAAGAGAAAAGCCTATAACGAAGTCGAAGTTACCACTTGGTGGTAAACTTCGTCTTATTTTGCCCTCGGAAATAGGACGTTGATGTATTCACTTTCAATAGCTTAAAAATAACGCGGATTTGCACTGTTTTTGAGGAGCGCTCTTATACTTGCTCGCACTGTGCCTCCGTAGCATGTCCTGCAATTCCATAGAAAGTTGTCGGCTAGTACAGCGCGCGTTGGGGATTGTTTTTCTTCGTTATTTTGGCCTGAGTAGTGCATTTGAAACTTCGGTTACAGCCAGCCGTAGAGAGGCTTTTCTTCTTTTTTCTACGTCTAAAATAAAATATAAAGAAAAAAAAAGAAACAAAGGAACAGCCGTCGTCAGCGTTAAGAACTCTCGCTGTTGATGTTAAGGGTGCGCTTTTGGAATTTTTGTAAGCTGCCCCAAAGTCCATATGAAAGCGCTTTTCTCGACATGCACTGCAATTGGAGGTCTTTGTGCGTGCGTGCGTGTGCGTGCGTGCACGCGTGTGTGTTTAGTGCAACGAATATTCTTCAAATCTTTTCAGCGTTTGCACAATCACGGCACTAATTCTGCGTTTCACGGGTGCTTGAATATGCAAATGAGAGTCCATCCCAAGCTAAAGATCCTCATTGCTGCGTGCGCATATATCAAGGAATTGCGACTTATGCCTCTCCTTCGGGGTCTACACTCAAAATTCGTCGCAACGTACTGCGTATTTCTGTAGCCGAAAGCTGCTCGCTTTTGCGCAATCATCATTTGTAATCTGAATGTAGCAATAAGAAGTTGTTCAACCTGATTCATGCTGGGCACTGTTACGTGTCGCTCAGTTTCTCGCGTCCGCCGCGACGGCAATATGTTCGAGCAAAAATTGTTTTCCTCTCATTATGTTGGTTTCACCGGATTAGCTATCTTCGCCAGCCCACCGCCGAAGCCGCGACCAATGTGGATCCCGTCAGCAGCAAACGTCAGCGCACAGTCGGCCCCAGAAGTTTTAGGGAGCTCGGGAGACGAGAAAAGCAGAATATTTCTCCAGGGGTGTTCACATTCGCAGGCTTCCCGGTTACAGCTATGAACACAACGAACATCAGTTGTCAAGAAAAATCGACTAAATCAAGTAGTCGAGATTAGCGCATTGTGGTGGCGTTTCCCTTCTGTCCTTGTTAGCTGGCGCTAAATATGCTTTCCAAGTCAGTTTGCCAACACTCCCGACAAATTACAATGCTGAAGACAAGGTACTCGTGAGACGCCCGACTTGTGCAAGGATCCCTCCAACTCGATTTCAACTCCAACTCCAGCCCTCTCGAGATCGCAGCCGCGAGACAGCACGGCCCAGCCAAACGTGCCAGCTTCTCCCAGAACAATCGGAGCAGTCACGTGATCGAGGTTCTCTCGGATCTCGGAGTCGCGCTCTCGAGTCGAAGGTGGAAGCGCCTCCGAGCACTGTGACACAGAAGCGCGGCGCTCCGAATAAACCGCCCGAATGTAAAACGCACTGCGAGAACACGATAGAGCTCTCTAGTAAGACCAGCAGGAACGTACCATTAGTGTGTGTGTGTGTGTGTTTTTCGGTTTTACTGGACAACGTCGCAAACTGCTTGCACACATCAACGATTTCTCAGAACCTCTGGTCGGTAAACTTGCGCGGCCGACTGTACACGGCCGCTACAAATCAGCGATCCCGGCGTTTCACTATCGAGCGTCAGTCGTCATTCAAGTCGAGCATCACTCGACCTTTGCCCTTTGTAGAGGGCCGTGGGGGCAAACTATTCTCGGAAACAGAAAGAAAGAAAGAAAAAAAGAAAGCTAGTTCTCACCCGAACGTTGAGCTGGAGACGGATACAGAGCAAAAAAAAAAAAAAGAAAAGCAATCCAGCCTTGGACCAGCAGAGGAAGGCGAGTGACGATGAGACTGGCGCGGCATTTCATTCGCGTTGGGTTTATTTCTTCCGAGGTGCATTTCCTAATAATAAAATGAAATTCGCGCGCGCGTGTGTGTTTTCTGGTATGCACGCGTGTCGAAGCTTCTTTTTTGCCGTTCTGTTACTCGGGAGAAGTGAATGCAGGATGTAGCTTAGAGAGAGAACAACAGAAGAAGAGAAAGAGGAGAATACGACTTAAAATGACCTCAAGATGATACGTCTGGCTAAGAAGGACGAAAATTGCTTTTCTCGGGACATAAGGAATTTCTTTTTTTCATCTTCATTTTAGTTATGTTTTTTTTTCGGAGGACAGGGTGTGCATACACCATATCTCGAAAGTTTACCACGAGGCTGGAACGAAGGAGATTAAGAAAAAAATTACTACTTCGTTTGATTTTAGTTTTCCAAGAATTTTGCGCGCTTACATTTTAGGGATGTCTTTTTTTCTCTCTCTCCCCTCATTTAGTGCCGCAGATCTCATTTCTGGAAAACCGCATGAATGAATAAGGGAACTAAGACGATAGCCCGAAACGCTGCATCGGATCTCCTTGAGAAAATGGATCATCGATTATACGTAGAAACAAAATAATGACATCCTTCTAACTTGAACGTCCTAGATTTCATTTTTTTCCTTTGCAAACACTCGACGTAGCGCTTTCCTTGTGGGACGTTTCTTTTTTAAACCCTTTAATGTTAGCGCTGAAATCTACCTTCACAGAATGCTTTTTTTTTTCATTTTTATTCCCTGAAGCTTTAAAAAGCGTCGTTAACCGTCCAAGTTTTATAGAACCCCCAAGACCAAATACATTATAGAGGGAGTAAGTTACCAGATTACAAATGATTTCTGAGTTCTGATGTAGAATGAGTGTAGTGGGAATTGAAACACGAATGCCTTAACAGATGACGCTGGCTAGTGTATCGCTACAACGTTTGTTATCTTAGATGGTTGCTGTTTCAGCGCGAAGGTATGGTTCAACTTGATTTACAAACTTCGTAGAAAGGATTCGGAAAGCATTTATCTTTTACGCTGCATTACGAAAAAAAATAATTATGGGGTTTTACGTGCCATAAGCACGATCTGATTATGACGCACGCTGTAGTGGGGGACTCCGGAATAATTTGGACCACCTGGGTTTCTTTAACATGCACCCAAATCTAAGCAAGCGGGGCGTTTTCGCATCCACCCCCCCCCCGCCCCCCCATCGGAATGCAATGAAGTTTCTTCACTCACGCACTAATGTGTCACGAGGTGTCGAAGAGCCCCGTATCTTGCCTGTATGCCATGACCTACGTGTTTATCACTCATGTCTTCATGTCGTGTCATATTTGGTCATTCATGTTAGGAATGTCCTGATAATATCCAGTTACAGAAAGGATCACATCATGGATGGATGGATGGATGGATGGATGGATGGATGGATGGATGGATGGATGGATGGATGGATGGATGGACGGATGGACGGACGGACGGACGGACGGACGGACGGACGGACGGACGGACGGACGGATGGATGGATGGATGGATGGATGGATGGATGGATGGATGGACGGGTGGATGAATGGACGGGCGGATGGATGGATGGATGGATTCAAAATGCCCATTGTAGACAACGAATGCCAATCGCATTAAAAACAGTCCGCGACCAAGAAAGACGATCGCAATGTGTGTGGGGGAAAAGCCTGTAAAGCGTGCACCGCCACATAAGCACTAATAAAAAGGAAAAGCCAACGTTCTGGTTCCCAAAAAGGAAGCTTCATTGCTGTTTATGAATCTCCAGGTCGATGACGCCTAGCCGGTGACAGGCTGCATTTGCCTTGTCCAGCGGGAACTTGGAGCAGGTTATGATGATCATTTGCTTTTATAGTGTTTTCTCAATATCAGAGTTACCTGCTTTCCTGTTTTGTTATTTCTTTTTAAACCTGATACTTTTATTAGAAGCGAGATTTAATGCGTGGTGCACTTCTTTTCCCGATCTGAATATTTATTGAAATTACGAACAATATTTGTATTCTTCCCTCTTATAGGTGCTCACTCGCATATTTAACAGGAGTTCTCCTATCTATATCGTTTTTTTTTTAGTTTTTTTTTTGTGATTTTCAGAAACCGAAATCGACTACATGCACTGATATTTGTATTGTTGCCTATGGAACTTGTTCAAATCAGCGATTGTGTCTATGAATGGGATGCGCTTGATAACAGTATGATTTATGAAACATTTAAAATACTATGACGCCAACTTTGTTCCCCGAGCTATAGCAAATGAACACGTAAAGTATCGTATATCTCAAAAAGAAAAAAAAAACCTCCCCATAATGATCAGAGCAAGTTTGGTGGGCGCGGCAGTTATTTATAATCTAATAAAAAAGTATGCATAACGAAAAAAAGGAAGAAAACGTGCCAACCTCAAACATATCTTAAATAAACGCGAAACACGTTTCTCACAAGGCCACCAGTGTCTGTAATGGTATTTATCACCATCAGCTTATTTAGGTCTTCGGCACCGCTGTCTTCCGGCGATTGGCGTCGTGAAGGGTGCGGGTGTAGTCCGGCGTTGCCGGCGTGCCTGGCAGTGCCCGGCTAAGTCGGATACGTTACGCCGGAGACGCAAGGATCGCCAAAAATTTGCACCCTGTATAGTATGGCGCGTTCATCGTGACCCGCAACACCGTGGTGATCTGCTGCTACCGCAGCGCATTCGCACAAGTTCGCGTCTTGTGAGGGCTTCTTTTTTCGTTTGGCAAAGGCGCGCAAACTTCCTTCAAACTTCGTTCAAACTTCGTTCAAACTTCAGCAAACTTCAAACTTTATTCAAACTTTATTCAAACTTCATTCAAACTTTGATTTAAGCTTAATGCAAGATTCCTTCAAACTTCATTGAAACTTCATTGAAATTTTCTTCAAACTTGGTTGAAACTTCTTTGAAACTTTATTGAAACTTCATTAAAACTTCATGCAAACTTAAACTAGCGCGCCATGCAGCCTGCAGACCAGCGGCTCCGGTGTGAGATAGGACATGCTCTATTCCCGCGCTGGCCATGCCAACGCGCGCCTAACGACGCCAATCACGCTGGTTGCGCGGTGGTGCTATAGACCATGGAAGCGTCCACTCCGCGTCGGAGTAGCGCAACGCGCGCCCGCGCTACGCGGGACCGTGTGCGCGCCCTTACGCTGCACAATTCCTAATCTTATCGCAAGGCCTGTCACTCTGCCATTCTCGACTGGGTTTTAGTTCCCTCGGCTCCCCATTATGAATTTTGCCCGTTTCCTATGAATGACACTTCATCGATGTAATTTTCTAATATAACACCTAGTTTGTATGGTTGACAACTTGGTATTGTTGTAACACCTAGTTTTGCATTCGCGTTGCCTTAAAGTCCACTCTTTAACGGTCTCATGGCCGACAGTATCGTAAATAAAAGAAACTCTGTTAATCTAATAAATGATTAAATTTTGAGCTTTATTTGGAAACACCACAACCTAATTACGGAACACGAGCTATTGAGGCACTTCGGTATAATTTGGACTGCCCGGTGTTCTTTAACGTGCTGCCAATGCGCTGTACGCGAGCGTTGTTGCATTTCGGCTCCTTTGAAATGCGTCCTCTGGGGTCTGGATCGAACCCGCGACCTCCAGCTCAGCGGCGCAGTCTTAATATATCAGGCCACCGAATATCTGTTCTACGCATTTCAACTTCTTTCAATCGCATGTCCTGCGTCTTTCTGATTCCAACACGATTATTAGACGTCCGTGTTTGTTCTGTAATATCTACTGCCTTATTTGTGTCTCTCGATGTTGCGCCGTACTTGATGTTGCGCCGTGCTGCCTTATTTGCGTCTCTTGATGTTGCGCCGTACTGCCTTACTTGTGTCTCTTGATGTTGATGGCACTACTTTCGGCAGCAGAGCCGCGCCAGCACCCCCGAAACGACGGAGTGCTCTTGCATTTCGCGTTTCGTGACATCCCCTCTGGCGTAAACAAATCAATTGTAGCGCCTTGGGGTACGTTGACCCTGTCTTTTATTTCAATCCGCGCAACCGCAACTTCCTTCTTCTAATAACCTCACGTCTTTTCCCTGACAGCTCACTGAAGTTAATTTAGTATACTTGGCCCCCCCCGGCCAATAGTTGGTGCTCGTGGCTTTAATGCTTAGACGCACCCCCACGGGTCGACGTTGACGGGGGATCGCGACTTTCCAGAAAGGTAAACAAAAGAATATAGGCACACGAAACTTGACGTGGTCGCGAACAAAAGGCCAAACGCCCTCGCATGCGAAAACAATGAAACGCGAGCCGCTCGTGTCAGGGACCTCGCATCGATCAGACCGTCCTTTGCGTCTGATCGGACGAGAAAAAGAAATAAACGTCCATTTAAGGCGCCGAGAGAGAACCTTTTGTTACAACTTTAGGCGCGGTGCGACAGCTGAAACGTTCGCAAACGAAGCGCAGGGCCAGCAGACTCCATTTTCCTTCGTCGTCGCTGTCGAAATAAAGCACTTACGAGCCAAGTTCATTGTTCACTCGTCGCTTGAAGCAACGTTCCTTTATAAAAGATGCAGCACGCAAAGAGAAAAAAAAGACGTTTACGTAGGAAAGTTACAAGTAGACATATTGACTGCGACTCTCGCTGTCAAAGAAAGGTGGGAGACAAGGCGAGGAAACCAGAAGCGCATATATATAAAGAGGAGCGTTCCGCTTCGACTCCTCTTGGCTGTATCGTTCATTTGTTTAATCGTGCCGCGACAGACATGTCAAGAATTTTAAGAGCCCCAACCTACGAGGAAGCTGAAATCAAGTAATCGTGGTTGACACGCTGGCATGGAAGGAGAATTGGCCTTTCCATATCCTGGGGTGCGCGTTTCAAGAGGTCAATCGAGAACCTAAGTGTTTCTTGGAGTTATCCGAGCAGGGAAAGCTGGCGCGGCCATGCTCTTGTGTGCATGCGAATTTTGGGATGTGGTAATGATGATGATGATGATAATAATGATAGTGGGTCGTTTCGCCCGAAGGGATATCGGTGCTTAGCGTGGTGCTGCTGCTCCTCGGACGGATGCTCCCCTTGTCTTCTTAGTCTAGGCGTGCTCGACATATTGGTGTGACGTAGCGCGCGTGGCAACTGCAGCAGAAACATCGCCCTGGCAGCTACCAGGCTTCTCACGACGTTGGCGTGACGAGAAGGGCCGCCAGCGGCGTTGTAGGCGTCGCACCTCGATGGCGCACGAGGTGAGACGGAAGCAAATCCGTCAGCGTTTGTACGGCCTAAAGTTTTCTGTACGTTCCGCTCTGACTAGTGGAATGCACACCCGATGTGGCATGCACGCAACTTCTCGGCGAGAACGACAGTGTAAGTGCGCGCGACGTTCGTGACGGCAGCGGTAGGCAGAGAGCTGCCCTGACTTGCTGCTGCTGCTGCTGTTATTTTGCCCGCAAACGTATCGTACCCGCGAAGGGGACTGGCCACACTTGCCATAATAAAAAAACAAATCACCCAACAAAAGACCAAGAGGGCTAGAAAAAAGCAAACGACCAACAGGTGGCTGAGGGTTATTTCTTGTAAACCTAGTTAACACGAGCGAAACGTCTGTTTGGCTTTGTTTTGCAAGGACTATGCACACGGTGCTTCATTAAAGTTTGCCACAGTCTTTCACACACGTTACAGATGCTGCCGAACTGGCTGTCTATTAAGTCGCCGTGAAACCTGGCCGTCGCAGTCGAGCTTGCCGGCAGCCGAAGGGTGTGGTTCGTGAAACGTTCGTTGTATGTGCCACTGCATGTATCCGCGGCTTCGTCTCCTTCTCATTCTTGTTGTTGGTGTTGCTGAACGACGGCGGTGGTTGCGGCAGCTTCGATCTTGACAGGCTTCGGCGTTTGGTAAGCTTGTCTATAACGTGCTAATCTGGCCTGCCTTTGCTCCGGTGTTTCAGCAGGAAACTTAGCCTTTGCTTGAGATTTCTCAGCCTGCCGTCTAGCTATATTTACTGGATGACTGGATTCGGCCTGTCGCTTGTGCTGAAGCACAGCACGCACAGACGGCGGGCGCCAACGCACCATTCATGGAGGAATTAAGCGCGTCGACGAAGCAGCCGTTAGCCATCGCCTAGTCACGTGGTAAGCGCAGCCGCGAGCGCAGCTGCGGCGCCTAGCGACGCCTCTCCGCAGCGGATCACGTGGCGCGACGTCACACCTGCCACATTTGCACTCCGGCGGCTCAAGGTCATTGCGACGTGATGAATGACGTTGCGAGACATGGCGTAGAAGAGCTTTCGCTCTAAAACCAAAACACCAGGGAACTTAGGCATAACGAAATTCGCTGCTTGGTCGGAGAGCGAGCGTGCGTCCACTTGGCTTCGTCGTTTTCTTTTTTTTTAACACTCTACCGTCTGACGCGCCTGTGTGGAGACCTTCTGGTTCTAGATTGCCCCGCGCGTGCTGCGAGTGCGCCGGATACTGTGACGTCACGATGGCAGCGACGGCGTCGACGAGTGTCCATAAAATTGCAATCCCAGTAACGATAAAACGCAGCCAGAGTATCATTGGTGTTGTGATAGGTGGCGTGCAAGTCAATGATAGTTAATTATGACGATAATGAGTTGATTACTTTCCAATAGCTTCAAAAGAAAATTGAAAGCTTTGTACTCACGACTGTCCAAAACATTTTTATGCTTCGTTGACGCCGGAAAACGTAGGTGCAAGTTACTTTAGACACAGGCGAGTGCGACCGACTTTGGATCTCGGAATGCATATGATACTGAGGTATGATCCCTAAACTAATATTTTATTGACTTAAGGGGACATTGCGAAGAAAACTATGTAAATCTAACATATTTATGAATGAAATCCATTGTGTTTTCTCAAAGAAATGACTCTCGCGTTACGTGAGCGACGGCCAGCGCTATTGTTCCTACAAACTAAGCGCTGCAGTTTTAAGCATTGCCTCCGAGACAGTCAAGTTAAGTTCACGTATGTCTTCTTAATTTAGCCGGCCATAGGCTTTGGTATGCGTAGCCTTTATTGTTATTTTTCTTCGTTTAAGAATACATGCACACACTAATGATATCAGAGAAATTGAGTGTTCTTTTTCGACGTGTCAAATTTGAACAATAATGCATGCGAGAAAAGAGAGAGAGAGAGAAAAAAAAGCAGGAACAGTTCGGTTTAAACAACCAACCTCATTCGAGCTATGTGCAATGTCTTTTTGTGAATAATATGTGGTGCTCAAAACGGAGCGCTGATACGTTGTTCCGGTGCCAGTACTCAAAAAGCATAGCCTTCGAGATTCATCTCTTTGACTATGAAGGAGCCATTGCCGATGATTCGGGGGAAGGTTGGCTAGGAGGAAACGGGGAGGGGCGTGGGCAAAAGGAAGAAAGAGGATTTGTGATCTGAACAGAGCCTCTACTCCCGCTCACAATTAAACAATCGTGGAGATTGAGATGAACAAGGGTCCTTCAGTCAGAATATACTTGCAGTAGTGAGAACGCTAGGCTAAAGAAGGGCTGGCGCTCCAGAAAAACGAATGGTCACCCAAACCGTAAACGCAATGCTGCCTGCAGGACTACTGCCAGATTCTTGGCCTATACCGCCCGTAGTGGGTACCGCCATTTCACTTGAAACCAACCAAGTAACGGGCACAGGCGCGGCATTCCACGCCTCTCGCGCTTGGAAATAAAGGAAAAAGAAGTGGCCGGCCAGAACCGCCATTGCAGCTCGTCGGGTAAGTGACCGCGGCGTCTTCTTTTCTTCCCACTCTGCCTGCATTCGAACGTGGAATACAGTTAAGCTTGCTTCGTTTCCGTTAGCCGTCTGTTGGAGGATACCTGCCGTCTGCTTGGCGATTCTGAGCCGCGGTCTGGACGCCGTAGCCAGACTGTGGTTCGCACGCTGTGAAGTCTGCACTGCAGTCTGAGCCGAACGCTAAGTGCAGGTTCGGGTGCAGATGGTGTAGTACGACGCTGTGTGGGGGGCACTTAGGTATCTGCGCCGATATCCACAGTTGCAGCAGCAGTATATGGCTTTTAACGCGACGTTTAACTCAATACGACGTGGCATTGAAAGAGCCTGGCCGTGACGGCGGCTCAGTGCCTGTGGCGTTTGACTGTGAGCAAGAGGTCGTGGGATCGACTCCGGCCCGCGGTTACCGCATTGTGAAGGAGGTTGGACGCAGAGACACTCGTCGGCCGTCAATTGGGGGCTCGCTAATTATGTCCAGGTGGTTCTTAATTCGCAGCCCTTGGCCAAGGCATCACTCATAGTGACTTGAAACGTTCAATCAATCAATCATTCAATCAATCAATCAATCAATCAATCAATCAATCAATCAATCAATCAATCAATCAATCAATCAATTACAGTATGCTTGTTAAACAATTCTGTTGGGAAAGCACGCAAAATTCATTAAAGAAAAGCAAAAGCTTTGGCGTTCACCACCTGGGTTGGTTTAGGACGTTAAAGACAACCTATAGATCAGCCAATCGACCAGCTAATCAATCAATCAATCGATCGATCAATCAAATACGCTATGTATGTCATAAGGATGCCATTGCAAGGCAAGCACAGAAAGTTTCATATAAAATAGTAAAAGCCTAGTGTGCACCCGCTATCTTCGTTTGAGGCTCTGAATAAAAAGTTAGCCAATAATTGTGGCAATCAATCAGTGAATTGACGATATGAGCATTACAACAATGCCTTTGTGAGAGCAAGCAAGCAGTTTCATGTAGGATGACTGAAAGGTTCAGCACGGCACCTTTCACACGACAACAAGGTTTGCAACGGTGTGAAGTTTCGTAAAGGCTACGAACATACGTAAACTTTGTAAATTGAGCTGACGCAAATCCCGGCATCGATATGGGCGCTTGGCGGACTAAGTTGTTGCCCTAATCCACGCAGGCATTGCAACCTACACTTAAGACGAAATACGCCGCGTTTGCTCGAGTATATTGCAATAGAGACGGAGAGGGAAACGGTTGAACTGGGATTATGCTCAAAGCTCACGGGATAAAAAATTATCGATGCTGCTTGGATTAGACCACGGAGCGTCGAAGCGAACTTGTTACAGCGATGACCTTTGCATGACGCCGGTGCATTGAAGAAACAGAAGCAAACTTCGTCCTTAGGATGGTTTTCGTTGGTGCCCTTGGTTTTGTCGAGTTGCCAACAGCAGTAACCAGAAAGCTTTCTTCCTCGCACAACGTGTTGTGCTCGCCCCGATAGTGTACTCCCGCCCTTCCTTTTGATCTGTTGTTTTCCCGGTGCAGAGTAGCAAGCCGCATATTCTCATATGGGTAACGTCTAGACATTTCCCTTTATTTCCTTAATTCTGTTGTCTGTCTTCAACGCTCTGAAATGTTTCGTTTCATTGAAACTTCGCGTGCGTGTCTGAGGGCGTCGAAGCTGCGACATAAAAAAAAAGTTTTTTGAAAGCGTCTAATCATCCGATTCCTATGGTATCACAACGATGGCAGAATTTCAATTCGCAGTGCACCGTAATATAAAAGCACGTCATTAAACATTTCTACAGCTAAGAGCACTCAGCTTTTTTTATTTAACATCTTTATTTCTATTTACGAACATATAGCAACGTAGGAGCCGGGATTGTACAATGATGATCTTCTTATCTGTACACGAGCAAAAATGATCGTTGAACATGCGCAAGTTAAAGCGTGCTTCTTGGCGACAGTGCACGGAAATTAGTGAGAACCCCTCGCCTCCCCCCCCCCTTTTTTTTCCATAAAGGGCAACGCACTCTCAACACATCTGCATGTCGCATTTATTAGGAATTTACCACAAACTCCCCTAAGCAATGGCTAGCTTGCTTTTGCGCCTGATTAGATAGCAAGAACGAAACTTTATCGCAGCAGAGACAGTGCAAAATCTTAGCCTAGTCTATTCTCGCTTAACGTCATTGGCTTGTCTCTGGGCTGTGGGGCAATACAGTTTTGAATTTCGAAGCCTCGAAGTGCAGTGTGCGCGCAGTATGGCCGTGCCCTGCAATGTGCGACCGAGTTACACCGGACGTTTTCAGCACTGCACCTTTTTTGTTAAGTGTTATTTTATTTTTGTTGGAACAAACACCCGCCTAGTGCTCGGCCGATTCTACCACTGTATATTTGGTGCTAACGTAAATCTCCCTACGACACCTAGGGAAAGGCCGTTCTCAGAACGTAGGGCGATACTCAGAAGGCGAGAATCTTTCTTTGGTCTAGCTTATTCATACGCTAGACCCTGAATGGGGCTACTGGACGAGGAAGGTGTAGAGGCAAATAGACAAGTTTGAGCAGGTTCAACGCGCCCGCTCAGCGGCCTTGTCGGCGCCTTGATTAAAGCAGTCATCGCAGCTTTCCCGCTGTACTTGAGTTCAGGCGATATTAAGGCTAATACTGAGGGCAATGCCATTGATGTATTTTTTCCAGTGAATTTTAGAAGTTAGAGGGTGCGTCTGATCAACCACCCTCCTACTGTCGAACATTTTTTTTTTCATGCCTCCCTGATTTTTGATCTCGAGGGGTAAGTGGACTTGTCCTTGTACAAACGCAAGACGTACGTTAGCTGCCTCAACTGCTACTACTACTGTCATGCCTTGAGCGAAACATTTCGCTCAAGGCATGTTGTCATACACATGCAAGCACTGTCCCAGAGTATGTAACTACCTTGTGCTCTCGCAGTTGCTTCGTCTTAAAGTAATCCTCTTCACAAACGCGCCTCTATTCGTTTCTTCTAGGCCTTTGTAGCCCGGTGAGCGACTCCGAGCACAGACCACGGACTCGAATTGTCACGTTGTCGAGGTGTCTGTAATAAGGGTGGAATACGTAAGTGGCAATAGCCAGGGGTAGGTTTCCACTTATATGCTACGAACGTCTCCGCTTGTATGCTATAAACGTCAGTGCTCAGCGATCCAAACGCGATATCATTACACATGACGGCCTGCACTATTGCGATACCGTTGGGCGTCAGGGACACATAGCTGATACCTTCTGGTATGCGATCATTCGTACACGATCTGATATATGATCTTGACGTATACGGTCTTTGCGACACCTTGTGAATGTTTAGGTAAATTTGTTCCTCAACGGCCACTGATCACTCACTGGTGGCGCCGAAAACGCCGACCGCTATGCGGGCTGATTATCACCTTTCAATCGCTGTGCACGTACATATGTCCGTCTAAGCCGCCCAAAATTTGCGTTCTAATCCACGCTCAAGTTCGCTTAATCTACTCTGCAGTCCGAACGCGACCTGCTTTGAAGTTACGACAGCACCTGGACACGACCGGAATGCGACACTGACACCTGTGGCTATGCGAGTGTTCGCACCAGCTAAGCCCAACCGCCGGCAGTTGCCGTTGCTTGCCGTCTTCCTCCGTTTAGAGTAGGCTCTTCTGAATACGAGGTTGGATAGTCTCATGAACACTTCCCGAATTCGTAATTGTCGTTTTGGCGCCATGCTTAAATAAACATGCCATGGAAACTCGTGGTGAAGCTGCACTCTTCTAACGGAGTCTTCGTAAAAGGTGAATCGAGCCTGTTGCATCTCAGGCACGGCTTGAGATGCAACATCCGTCCGACTCTATTCGCTCAAGGTGCGGGCGGAACTTGAATCATCTGCGCAAAGGTGGCTCTAAAAGGGGAGGGCGGGGAGGAAGCGATCCCACAATATTCCCTCCTGCCCCCCTACGCACCCCCTCCAAGCACCATGGAGTGCCAAGTGATGAAGCGCCTTCCTGTATCCTTAATGAAATAGAAGAATGATCGTCTGCTCACCCAACAAATTAAATCTAGCGCCGTCCTTGCATCTGCTTTTCGAAGGAGGAACATAACACACGCCTCTCACGTAGGCGAAGACGTATCTGGGACCGGCCAGGGCCCATTCCGAGCCGCGCCGAAACCACAAGCCGAGCCGGAAGTGACGCCACCGCCAGGCATCGCGATGACGTCGTCTGCGAGTACCGCGGCGGCGACGAAACAACCGTCCGCTCTGTCTCAGTGGCATGCCGTCATCTTCTACTTCGTGCTGGCCTTCGGGGATCGTCTGCAGAACCCGTACGAGTACAAGCTCTACTACTACAACAAGCTCGAGCAGCCGGCGATCGCGCTGATCTACGCCGTCGGTGCTCTCGGAGGCTGTCTCGCCGATCTCTGGGGACGTTCCCTGGCAAAGCGCGTCGGCTGGAGGCTGTCGGCGCCCCTCCTGCTGGCACTCCTGATCCAGTCCTGCATGATGAAGAAGAGCCACGAGCTGGAAACGCTAATGATCTCCAAGCTTTTGGCCAAGGTGAGCGACCTGCTTTTACGGCGGTGGCTGCGAACGGAGATCTCGGCCGTAGCCCCTCTACCTCCTGTAATCCCCTTATACATTTATTGCTCACTGCCTTCACTCATTGTCAGTGTATGTAGTGCCGAAAACATGGAGTCTATGACTTGTTTCCGGCTCCCGAATCGTTTTCGCCGTAGGCATCAGCCAGCAAAAGCATAACCTTCGAGATCTGGTTCTGTTATCCAGACAAAAGCCGTAGCTGGGCCGTGGATTTGGAGAGCGCCTGCTACCTATGAAGTGATTGCTTAACATATTTACCCGGGCATGAAGTCAGATGCAGGTGGAACAGTGCGGAGGGAGTTCAATCATAATTTGCCGCGTAAGCTTTCGAGAAAACTGACACTAATTTGACATAGGTCATTGTTTTGTCGCAGATGACGAGAAGCGGCCATTGCTTATCAAATGCCGTGAAATGACATCAACATTCATGACGCTGCGTCAGCCGGGAACCAGCAGTGGCAACTCGCCAAACTTTCTTGAACCTTGTCTATGTTAATCCAAAGACAAGCAGATTTTCCATATCAAGCCTGAGGAAATGGTTACATCGTCAACGTACTTGGAGGCCCTGTTTTTGTCATTTAACGGTGACACTTTAAAAAGAAAGGACGCCCATTTTTGAGGTGTACAGTGTAAGTGCAACCTGTGTTAGGGATACTTTGCCTTTAAATAGTTAGGCACGAAAATGGAAACGAAACGATAGGCAGTGGTTGAACACGAGATGCGTCCGCTCGGAGCTAATATTACAACAAAGGGGCTTACCACTGCAATGTCAAGTCCAGTTGTCCAAACGCTTACTCTTAAGAAAATGGTCGTTGTACTCACGACTTACTTCACACGGTATTCGCTACTTTGGTATAACTGCGCTTGGTAGCGGGAGAGTTGGTAACATAACGGTCTAACCAAGGTATAGTCACTGTTACTAGTGGGTCCCAGCTATCAATTTCAAACGCAGTTCGCACCACCAGATATAAAGACTTTAGCATGTAGCGGATGTATCGGACACGCTCTGTCATATTCCAGAGTTTGCTTCACCCCCGCAACGCAGGCCTGTGCCAACGTTTATCTTTTTTTTTTCCTCCGTTCAACGCTACGTCCCGCCGGTTTCTATCACTCTGAAAAAGCCCACTTCCTGATTTTGCAGTGCGTGTGCCACCAACATTGTGCTACGGGGTTACTCTCTAAGGTTTATAGATATTTAAAAACGAATCTGAAAACTTTGCGGTTCATCTGGTTCCTCAACAGTAACCGTCATCCATCTTGCATGCATTTCTCCTTTGACGGTGTTCTCACGGTATATTCAGGTCACGAATGGCATGCACGTACTGGCGTTAGAAATAGCGTTCTTGGGAGGGGAAGTAGAGATCGCAGAGACTTAAGTGTAAGAAGATTTATTTGTAGTGTTTGAGGGGAGAAGATAAGCCCGAGGACTAGTAAATGCTTTTGACAGTCCACATTGCCGCTGATAACTTTTTTGTGTTCTAACGTCGGCCTTCAATGTTCATTGGCAACTTTGCATTCAAGGTTGCCACAATGCGAAAATGAAAGTAGCTCATCTTCTGGTGCAGTCCACTTGTGCATTACATCTCAGGAGTCCTAAGAGAGAACCATTTAAAGCCCGCCACGGTGATGTCTCAGATACATCGACTAAAAGTGTAGATACAGCCCTTTTACTCACAGCACTTCTCAAGTGGTGGCCATCAGGGCGTGAGAGGCACAGCTCTTTATCCGTAGAATAAAATTAAGACATCCGAAGCTTGTCTGCCGCTTTGTATTCCTAGTTTCAACAACTGGCTCCCTTAGGCTGCCCCAAAATGCGGCTCCGAAAAGTGTGACAAACTCGACGCAGTGTTTAGCTTAGTGTACGTATTTACGTTCATGTTTAGCACGGAAAAGCCAATACAAGCACAGCGCATAATGTACAGTTTCGGCTGAACCTCGCTCGCGGTCCGCTCCGCTCACATTTCACGCACGGGGCCACTGCAGGGAGGGGGCATTTATTTCGCGTTTTCTTTTTTTCTTTTTTCGATAAGCGCGTTTTCCCGTGACACGAGAGACAGGCGTCAGCTTGACTGATAAAACGACGACTAAGTCAAGCGGGTACCGCCCTCACGATCTGCTCGGTCAGCTCTGTAGCGGATTGAGGGGTCGCGTTGTGCGGCCTGCCGACGGTATGAGAACTGCGCGCTCGAGGGCGCCACCACACCCGCTGAACGAGTGTGCGCACATTGTTGGGATACGCCTGTCTGCGCTAAAACTCCCCAAGTCTAGCGCTGTCGACAGCCTGTCGATTTATTTCCCACGTATACACATATTCACTTTGCACCGATATATTTACGACGCGATCTTTCAGGTCTTCGGATCTATCACGCGTTCGGGGTCAGGTCGAAAGAGAAAAGCCAGAATACGGCAAGTATAAACATGGAAGTTAAATCTCCTTTGAGTTGACAACCGAATGCTATCTCTCGCTCAAGAAAACAGTACAGCCCTGTCTTGTGCCGTCACAAGTGTCGCGCCAGACATTATCCAGCAGGTGCTTTGCATGCAACTATGGTTGACCTCAGACGTTCTGGGAAGAGAGCACTGCCGACAGCAGTACATGAGCAGTACGATAGCAGTAAAGGACTGCACTTCTGGAGCCCCCAAGAGCGTTGTGATAGCGCTGCCAAATACTTCACTGAAAGTCATCAGGGTCGCATTTTGAGATCTGGTCAGTACCGCGACGGCAAGGCAGTGACATAAAATGTAAGCCAAGGAGAGCTTTCCTTGTGTCTTATTGGGTTGTACACGGTCATTCACTCTTCAAAGGCACCCCATCAGCATGCAATACTAACTGACTTTGGAATCTCCCCTACTTTGTCGAGGAATAAGTCCCCTATGTTACGCGTTAAAGTGATATCCAGTCAATACATGATTAGTCTACAGTCGCTTTTTGCCATACTTAATCTACTATTAGCGCTTTAATCCCCAAAGGTGGTTTTCCCTAATAGTTACCGGCCTGTACACGAGATTGATGGACATGCGCTATTCTATGGTTGTTAAACCGACTGTTATTCGAGCGGTCCTTTCAGCACGAGGGTTCTATGGGCTGCAGATGTTTGAGATAAATCCGTGTCTTACGACCATGAAAACCTGCAATAATCTTTTTTTTTTGCATTTTTTATTTTCCCACCTCACCTTCGCGAAGGTGAGCGTGCTCACTCTGTTCCCGCTGGCCGTGGGTCAGTTCACTGCCCGCACCAGGCCGTCGGACCTGGCCATCATGATCGGCATCGGCTTCATCGGCATCGTCTCGGGAGTCATCGGCAGCGTGCTCTGCGACGTCATCTACTTCGACTGCTTCGTCTTGTTCCGCACTGCGGCCTTCGTGCTGGGCGCCCTCTTCTTCTTCCACTGGCTCTCCCCGAAGCCTCAGCCCATCAAGGACCTCCTGGAGCCGTACCGTTCCGACCGCGTGGTGAGCGTCGCCGTGCTCTCCTCGGAAGCCGCCCTGTGGTGCTGCAGCACCATCGTCGAGGCCTTCTGGGCCCCGCTGGTCAACCCTTCCAACATGGACGTCGGCCTGCTGTACGCGCTCTATTGCTTTTTCCACGTCTTCGGCGGCTGCTTCTTCCGGGTGACCCGCATGATCCAGGCGACGCCGCGCTACATCCTGACCCTGTCGTGCCTCCTGGCTGCCATGGGCATGTTCTTCGCGGCGGCCGCCATGCCCGTCTACCCGGACTCCGTGCTGGTCGTCGTCATGGCCATGCTGGCCTTCCACTTCTCGCTCGGCCTGTGGGGCGCCGCGCTGCGCAAGCTCAGGAACTGCACCATGCTGTCGCCCCGGAACGAGGCTTACGCCCGCTGCGTGGGACGCGTGGTCGCGGCCGCCATGCTGGCCCTGAGGCGCGAGTTCGACACCCAGTACCTGTGCGGCATCTTCACGGTCTGCTGCTGCTTCGTCCTGCTGTCGCTGCTGCCCGTGCAGTCGCTGGCCCGCTGGAAGCAGAAGGCCCGCGTCATCCAGGTGCTCAGGTCGATGGCAGGCCACTCGTCGACAGCGTGACCAGCCGAGTGACGACCTCGTCGTGGCGGTGTGTGTTGATGCAGGAGGAGTTGGGTGCTGGTGAAAAAAGGATGACGTCGGCAGGTGGATCTACGGGATGTTAGCTACACCAGACTTCACTGGGCCGATGGGGGGGGGGGGGGGGAAGGGGTTGTTAAGGAGCAGTTGGTGGACGTGTCAAGAATTTGAGAGACTTGTGTCTAAGTGAAGTGAGCCACGTGGACTCAGACGACCACTAGTGTTGCAAGGCTGGCGACGAGACGCAGTTCGGGTCGTAAAAGGGGCGTGACCTAAACTGTGGGACGCTGGCGAAAGCAGTCGTGGAGTGTTAGTGAGTGCGCGTGACGATGCTTCACATGACCTAAAGCACGGCATCGCTCGTTTGACAACGGGTTAGGTTAGAAAAGGGTCACAAACTCCAAGTGCTAAGTTTTAGCGGGTGCGTCAGCCATCGCAAGGGAAAAGACTCGGGAGTGTCGACGGCGATTGTCGAAGTTGGTGCACTTCCTTGAACATAAAAAAAAGTGGTATCTGTGTTGTGCTGTGTTGGTCGGTGTGAGTGGGGCCTGCCACAGACAGGAGTTAATCAAAGTTAGTTTTTTTCAGTTCTTTCAACCTTCACATTCTCGTCATAGAGGCAATAACCACTACCAGTTCAGAAATGCGAACCTCTATGTGCGTGGGAACCAAGTCGCGTAAGGTGACATACTGTTTTCAACCTCGATCCCCTGGAATAAGTTCTCTACTTAGCACGCTGAATGCTGTGAACTTCACGTGATCTTTTGTCTGAAATATATTTGATACACTTACGCACTGCAGCCTAAATAGAAAAAAAAAAACGCAAGAAAAGGTAATGTTTGGCAGGGAATCGACCAAACTGCTTACAATGCCGTAGCCTGAACTTTGCCGTCCAAAGTATAAACGAAGGTTTAAGAAAAAAAGACTATCTTCAACAAATTTAAATGTAACATTTACGGCTTCATGACTCTTAAACAAAACCACACTGTAGGGCTAAAATTTGTTCATCAGATCGTCTAAGGTGATTGACTACAACGACATTCATTAAAGCTATCAAATCGGCAACATTTAGCATAACTGGCAACACCTCAGTGGAGCAAAGCAACGACGGGCTTGACGAGAAACGCGGCATACCCGTCTAGTGAGTGGAGCATGTGTACAAAACCTTGCTAGTATTCTATAAATTTGAGAATACGGACTACGATGAAGAAACTAATGTTCAAGCAAGCGTATTGCCGCCGAAAGTAAGAAATGCCATTTTTGGCGAATGTTCAAAAACTTTTGACACGTTATGTAGCAACGTTCCTATGCTGTAAAAGTTTTTAGCTGATTTGGAAAAGCTTATTTCTGTTTTGTTTTCTTTTTCGCAAAAGCAACTGAGATAATGATTTGACGAAGGAATTATGTGGAATTGCTGTGAAACCAGGTCCATTTTCTTACGCGTCTGGACGTAACATTGAGGGCGCTTTCGAAGTGTTTGTTTTGCCATGGATATTGAGGATATATTCGTTCTGAAAAAAAAAGTATTTTTTTGTTGGTAGCAAACAAATAAAGCAATGCTTTTTTTGAAGCGTATTACCTGCCATCACCTCTTAAGACCCACGGTCCACGTCTGCAACCTGCCGAACCTAATCAAAATGTATTACTCGACATGCTAGTAACGTTTCCTTCTGCATGATCCCTGCCTTTGCACCACAAATACTTTAGCCACCCTTTACCATTCTCCCATTATCATTTCCTAGAGTCACGAGGTGGTGGCGTCATCAGTCGAGAAATAGGCGCAGCACTTGTATCTAAAGCATGGCCTCCGAGGTTATCGGCACACGGTCGATCGCGTGCAGGAGATGTAAATTGATCCGTGGCTTCCATGGTCGCAGTGGAAATCCGTGCAATCTCGGAGGCAACGATAGATATTCTTAGCGCTTCACTTACAGATCAACAGAGGGCACGATAACACAAAGGATAGTGCGCTGCTATTAAAAAGCCGAGCTGGCTGATTGAAGATAAACAAACTGGAGCAAATTTTCGCGCAACGGATCAGGTATGCGTCTGCTGCAGGAAAACATCTGGAGACGACTCAACATATTGTAACGGCTTGCCAACATAATTCACCCCAATGAGAAATGTACAAGAACGTTCACCCTAGAATAGCCATCATCATCATCATCAGCTGCTTATAGTTATGTCCGCTGCCAGGACGAAGGCTTCTCCCAACGATCTCCAATTAGCCCTGCCTTGCGCTAGCTGATTCCAACTTGCGCCTGAAAATTCCCCAATTTCATCATCCCACCTAGTTTTCTACCGCCCTCGACTGCGCTTCCATTCCCTTGGCACCCATTCTGTAACTCTAATCGTCCACTGGTTATCTGTCCTACCCGTTGCATGGCCTGCTTTTTTTTTTTCAACGTTGCTGCGTTATTGCTCTCGTTTGACTTCTGCCGTACTCGTTATTTTGGCCTACGCTTCACTACCACGCCTGACACGGAGGGGTCCTGCCAAAAGGGAGCGAAGCGACCCGTTGCGCAGCTCAGTGCGACGGGACTGTGGGCAGATGCCGCTTTAGCCCCCGCAGACCAATAATGACGCGTTGTTGCCCTGTTACTGGGCGCCCCAAGTGGCACGCCTCCCTCCTCCCCACCCCCCACTCATCCATTGCCTAGCAAAACTCTGCGCTCCTATGCGATGGAAAAAGAGGGGCCACTTCAGTTAGGTTACTACACGGTGAGAGGGCCCGTCATAAGAGTGTATAGACTACACTTCAGTTAAGTTACTACACTGTAAGAAGGGCGGTCATAAGATTGTATAGACTACACTTCAGTTAAGTTACTACACGGTGAGAGGGCCCGTCATAAGAGTGTATAGACTACACTTCAGTTATGTTACTACACGGTAAGAGGGCCCGTCATGAGAGTGCATAGACTATTACGACGGGCCCCCTCACCGTAGTGAGTGCCATGTAAACATCCTAGAAAAAGTTTTTTTTTTTTCGTCACCCGCTGCACCGACTATGGTGATATTTGTTGCATTTGAAAGATAACTGTTAAAATCTACTAACCTGGGGATAAGGTATTTTCTTTAGGCCGTCAATATTTTTAACAAAATTGCTCAATACTGCGAAATAAAACAAAACAAAAAAATTAAAACTGTTTTCTACTTCGTAAGTCAACAATAAAAAACGGTGCCACACTTCTGTAAACTCCTGTAAACAACTTAAGCGGAGAAAATGGTTGTTTTAGGCACCACTCTCAAATAGACCCCATATATTTGAGTAGGATATTTGCGAAACTCATAAATCTTTTAGCGTAAGCTGTCAATTAATGTCAAACGTTCGCTGTTTTAAATGCTCTAACAGGTCTAGCGTACAGGACTGGGGTATATGCTATTGGTTCAAAATTACGGATTTGTAAACTGCACGCGTCAATCTTTTTCCGAAGATGGCCGATTTTCCTGGGCAATTTTAGTGAAAGTATAATGCCGTAGGTGCGAACACTGTTTGTTACAGTTGAGTGAATTTATGCATTCTCTTTCGAATACAATGAACTCTGTTCAAGCCGGTCCAGTTGTTTAATAAAAGCACTTCGGTATTTTGCTTGTACTGGAATTTGGTGAATCTGACCTAAATCATGATCACTGAAAGAAGGCAACTATAACGGCTGCCTCAGCGAACACTTTCAAAAATATTTAAAGGTTGCCTGTGGCAGATCGCACAATTCTAGTTCAGGAGCTGGAGATCTACTCGAAGAGGCGCACATTACTTGCACAGAAAATTGAATTCATGATCGACTAATTAGCAAAAGTCAACTAATTAAGTTCTTATCTAATTACCTTATATATCTCATATTGCAATTTACAAATTCCAGTCGTGGAGTTCGCAAGGCGCATCCACTCGGAACGAATTCTCAGGATGACGCCCGTTTCGAGATATTGACACGTGTACTTATTTTTATCGGGCGACCACATTTCGCCGCCTAACAAATGTTATCGCACAGCGCGGGACGCGCCTGCATTTATCCGAAGTTTCTGGAAAGTTATCGATGATTCTCCCCGGCTGTATGTAGTCGCCGAACCTTGTGCTATCTGATTTCATCGCGTGACTCGAATGGTGTAGAACTTTGTGGAAGGCACGCGGGTCCCAACGATTAGTCTGGAACATTCGTCGACTGCTGTATAAAAGCCGACGCGCTTGACCCGCTGATCAGATTTTTCGACGATCGCCGACTGTGTTCGCCGCTCTCGTTGTGCTATAAGTGTAGCCTGTCTTGTGGGCACAGGTTCACCCAATAAAATCTACTTTTGCCTTTCACAGTATTGCCACTGTGTTCTTAACGTCACCACCACGTGACAATATTAATTCCCGAGCTTTGTGGAGAAATGCATTGGCGTTCCAGTTAGCTTCTTAGCAAAACGTCGCTTTATGCATTCAAGCACAAAACTAACTGGAACGCCAATGCATTTCTCCACAAAGCTCGCGAATTAATATCTCGAAACGGGCGTCATCCTGAGAATTCGTTCCGAGTGAATCCGCCTTGCGAACTCCACGACTGGAATTTTTAAATTGCGATATGTGCCATAATATTGGTTAAACGCTTAGTGTTTCTTCTTTAATTAGTCGATCATGCATTTCAATTTCTTGTGCATGTCCGCCCCTTCGAGTAAAACAGCTCATGGAGTAGAATCGCGATATCTGCCACAGGCAACCCTTAAATATTTTTGAAAGTGATCGGGGAGCCTTCGGTTCCCCCCGATCGAGTTCCTCAGGACACTCTAATAAAGTTCTCGTCACTGTCACTGTCTGCCGAAACACTTTGTAAACCAGCAAACAACCTCCTGTGGCAATGAAAAGAAAGTTACAGGAGCGCAGCTTTTGCGCATGTGTTACAAGTAGTGCCGTGACGTTTGACAGCGCTTTTTGCTTCTAATCAGCGTAACTTGCGAAACTTCGTATTAGCCATAACACCATAGAGCAAAGCGAGCAGTTGTGTTTAAAGCTCGTGCTGAGGGGTTCATTTCAATAATTCCGGTTCCTATACACTCTAAAAACTAGGAAGGGTATCGCAGGAGTGAAGCTGCCGGTTCACTCTTCAAAGCGTCGTTTCACTCTCGCAAAATGTCGAGGAGAGTGAAATGCATTGTTCACTCTGTCACCAAGGAGAGAGTGAAATGCGCTTTTCACTCTCCCCTTCAGAGAGAGAGAGTGAAAATACTCTTGCGACAATAGAAAAGAGAGACTCTTGCGGCAATAGAAAACAAAACGTAGCGTAATCTTCTGCTTCAACTGTAGGTGGCTGGCCCCGAACATGGCAATGTATCATTCATGCACGTTGAGCAAAGAACACATCGTTTTGCTTCTAAGAGAACAGGCCGCCGCAGTTCAAAGGAACGCGTAGCGAGCGCTCTACTTTTTCACTCGGAGTGGCTCCACCGCGCGCGCGCTCAAGATCGCGGAACAACACAGCACCGGAGTCAGGTGATCCATCCAGCGAGCAATGGCCAGCCGAGGGAGATCGTGTGTCGGCCATCTCGCGTCGTCACGAAAACACAACAGTCGTTCGTCATGCCTTGGATATAACAACAAATCCTCCACGGTAAGTGAATTCTAACTTAGGTGCACATTCTCCGTATATGTCATGCTATCGCCAGGAAGTCGTCGCTGCGCTTAGCCGACGCGATTGACAAAGGACTAGGCGTACGCGCTGTCTCACGATGTCAATCGAAAAAGCCAGTCGTCGCGATAACTGCATGTGATTTTATCACTTTGCCGTTGTCTGTAAGAGCTTTAAAAATCGCAAACGCTGCCAGAACTATGGTATGTTCAATAAGACGCCAGGCGAGAGGACGCTTAAAATGGTTAGTTCACCTGCCCGTGATTCCGAGCCTATGCGGAGCGTGATTAGCGTGCGTTTTGTGTGTTTGAATTTATTCAGTTTGGCAGTCTACTGTGTACGGAACGCTGTTGAACTATGGAATCACATAACAGAAGGCGTCATTTTGCTGGCAGCATGCTTTTTTTTTTATAAATAAACCGCGCGCTTGACGGTGTCTCGCGCAGGGGGAATCTGCGACCACTGAAGTTACGTGCAGCACCAGTGCTAGTTAGAAACTTTGCCGCAGGCATTCAGCTGCATGCTGCAAGAGGTCAGTTGGGCGCGTTATCTTGAACTTACTGAAAACGCATGAGGAATCCATGTTTTATGCTGAAAAAAGTATAAACCCCATATAAGCGATCTTGCGCGCGGCAGCTACAAGCGACGCGACGGAGATGGCTGTCGCGTTCGCTCGTCGCGTACAAGTCGTACTCCGTGCGAGCGACGATTTTGAGCGCCGCCTCCCCAGTGTTGCCGGCATGAGGGCTGCAGTCACGCGTGACGCGTGCTTTAGTAATTTACGTTGATGTATTTTACTATAAAAAGTAGCATGAAATATTTCCGGAGGTCTTGCAGTACGTTCTTATCCTTGCACGTATAAAAATTGAATCATTTGCTCGTTCCGCGCGACAATCGGTAGTATTTGAGCGATGAATGTACATCCAGTTCCGGCTTCGCGCTATTGGCTAGTCGCTCATAGCACTTCTGGGCGACGAGCGACGATTTCTAGATTTCCAGAACCGAGCCATCTGTTCAAGCAACGGCCCGTTTTGTCGCTCGAAGCCGTCGCTCGTCGCCGTCGCGCACTAAATCGCTCTCACAGTGTTTATCCCTAAGACTGAACTGTTTTTGCTCATGTTGAAATGGTGTGATTATAGGTCTGGTTTTGTCTCCTGTTGCGGTTTTCGTGCACGGTACGAAATTGAAAGGATGCTTATGGGCTACGAACTCGGTGAATTGTCGAGCAGCTAGTTACGCATCGGCATCGAATATAACGGCTGCTGTGTGGAATTACAATTGCAGGGGCGCTTTGCATACGCTTATTGTTTTGGACATGCCTGTGCATTTGCTAATATGAGTTGGCGTGTCAGAGTTATGTCATATGAACAGCTAAATCAGCCTTCCTCTGGGGGTTACAAGCGTAATGTGTGCATTTTGCTATAGCATGGCAGATCAAGATGTGTTTATCGCTTGAATATTTTTAGTAGAGAAATAAAATATCAAAATAAAATGTTGCTTTAATTCCCTGTTACCAGTCTGTCGTACACAGAACAATAGGTTGGTGTAATAAACTAATAACTGCGGTTTAACTGCAACTTTTACATGCCTACAAGAATCTAAAATGCTAGATTTCAAACTGCAGCAGTAGTCGGGTCTGTCAAAAATGAACTCCACTGCGCACCTCATGCATGAAAATAAGTTCATGCCTTTTAGTAAGCTTAGATGCAGGCCGCAGTGAACTTGTTAGTATTGAAATGTGGGTAAGCTTGCCATAACAAGCCTTGTTGCCCTTTTTTATAGGCACATTCATACATCCATTGAGCTGAAGGACAATATTTTCATCCCTACTGAGCATCATGTTTGCAGCTATAATCCTCAAATTATGGCTTCAGCAGTGGCACAACCAGGGATGGTGCGGGGGGGGGGGGGGGCACACTGGGCACGTGCTTAGGATGTGTCACAAGTGGTGTTTGCGATACACCAGACTCATGACAGACCTATGACGTCTGAAAATGACCAATATTCTATTCATTAGCAGGAGTATTCTAACATTCATGAAAAACAAGGATGAACTGTGGTTTATTTGTTTTTTTGCTTAAATCTAAAAATTGAAGTTAGTTTAGCAGTTGACTGTTGCAGTCATTTGGATGTTTTGCATGTATTTCACTAGGAAGACTAAGAGCTAAGACTTTTTTATTGCCATGGCCTTGACTGTCTTGATGTTGTTTTGCACCATGCCCTTGTGTTGACTTTTGCATACGATATTTTTCAGGCACCCGCTTTATATAACGCAAGAAGGCAGCTGCAAGGACACGAGGATGTGAAAGAGCCAGTGCAGCGCGACTTCACGTAGTGCAGAGGAGCCAATGCCAAAAAATCAAAATACATTGGCATGTTATTTGGACAAGAAAACTAGTATGTGGGTATATTGGGTGTACCATTTGACCAAATGTCAACAAAATCAAGATACAGTATGTTACACGAAGATGAAAACTCTCACGTGCTCCAGGCAGTCATCTTAACATGGTATATTTATGTAATGTCTCTGATTGGAAAGTCAAATCAAGTATGCTCTCTGGAGACAAACACATAGCAGCAAGTGTCATTGAAAAGTTAAAAATGTGTTTGAAGAAAGCTGATTAGTTCTGAGAAGTGACTGCTTTCTGTCTTGCCTCTCAACAGATATATCCATGTGATAAAAAAATAGTGGTACAATGAAATTGCATATTTGCTTAGCGACATGATACATACTTGCAATGAGCACGGTGCCTGTGTTTACTATAAAAAGCAACAGCCCATGCTTGGTTAGGTTAGGCCCACTACAACATGCAGGCATGGGTGATTGGCGCTTTTTTTATTTCTGTGTCGTGAGGTTTATTGACGTGCGTATAGGTGCAGTGGCACGCAGTATGGCTAGTACAAAAAAAGGGGGGGGGGGGGCAGATATTTGTAGCTCACTGTACACGACACAGGGCAAAGGAAATCCGTGTTCAGTAACTATGTTAAATGCCATGTACGTAAATTTTACAACGCTACTCGTTCGAAGCGCGCACAGGTGCATATTGAAGAAAAGTTTCCAGGGTAGATAATTTAGTTCGTAATTTACACTAATTTTGCTCGAACCACGAGACATAATAATTTGAATATACTGCACAGAAAAACCTAGAGCGAATTAAATTGTGTGTCAGCTTCGTGTGTATACATATAGTCTTTCCTATGCATTAGGTTTTTTGCGTAATGCATTAACCGTTGACAGCCTATCTTATGATGTGTACTCTGTTTACATTACAGTTGTTTATTAGTTTACTCGTTTGTTTTGCGACTGATGAAATGCCGGCATATATATATTTTCAACATTTGACATAACCCTGTATGTTTTGCAGGGACAACCCAGGACGTGCATTTCTCAGCACCCAGTCAGCTGCCAAAAGTGACTCAAACACAGGCCACCAGTAAGTGGACATCAGTTGCAATTTCACATTATGCAGTTGGCGGCTGCCTTGTACGGAGGCTTTATTTTTTTTAATGAGATGGTGATGTCGTTCTAATGTACATTTTGACCACAAAGGTGCGATCATGTCTCACAGAGGCATATATGGTTGCTATTCTCTGCGAGGGACGTGTTCTCGTGTTCGTGAAGCATTTGTGTTTGGCAGTATTGTCGCCCAATGAGTCGGATATAAACACTAACTCGCCACTGCCGGCAAGTAGTTGCGAGAAACGCATTATGACGCTGTAAAGTTATTTCATTAATTCGAAGGAAAGTTTTGCAGCAGGAAAAAAGGTTGCTATTCCAGGTAAACATGTCTTTTTCTCACAGGTTATTTAGCCAAACTGTGGATGCATGAAATTCGTGACTTATCAATAGATTTTAATTTATTCTTTAGTAATGCTTCTAAAAGAGACTAGAAATAGCATGTGACTACCTCTGCAATCAGCAGACCATACATTTACAGTCATAAGTGGCAGTTCCATGCAGTCTGGCACTTTATATAACCTTTCCTTTCAGCAACATTGGAACTGGTGGCTGCGTTTTCAGAAGGAGAAGTGCACTTGACACTGTATATGAATGTGTGAATTCGGTTTTCTTTGTATGTGTCGGCTCACTGACAAACAGTGCAAAAATCTGTTGTACCATGAGCCTGACGATGCCTTCTGCTGCTACAAATGCGGCACTTCGTATTTTATAGTACTGCATGACATTTAAATCAAAGCTACCACATAAAATGATCAAGAAAACTAACCGCTGTTATAGCTGTTTTCCTCAAAGAACGCTTGTCCTTTATGGGCTGTGTTAATCTGAGCTCTCCACCGATGTTTCAGTAGTATTATCCCTTAGTGAGTGAGAGATTGGGGGCAATTAATCGTGTTAGTGTTTAAGTGGTGTCCTAATTATGTGCATTTGTTCCAACAAAGTTGTCTAGATTACTTTATTGTGTAGTGTAAAGCTTATGAAACCATCAGCAACTACTGAGTTGCTAACACGCATATGGATTTGTCACTATACAGATGGAACTCGGCTGTACCACTGCAGTGCTGCGGAAATTGCCTTCACCAGCGGCTTTGCAACAGCTGTTTCGCAGCATGTCGGTATGTGTTGATTTATAATTATGTTGGGATGGGCTAGTATTATGGACCACTGCTACTCTGTATTGTGACAGATCCATATGATAAGGGATGTAATGGGCACAGCGAAAACCTTTGAATTTTTTACTATGGTACATAAACAGGCTCTCCTTTTCGTCACTGGAGCAGGAGAGAAGGGCATGCAGGCACTGCTGAATGTACATATATTTCAAAACATGAGAGAGACATATACACACACACACACAATTAAACTAAAGGCAGGGACGTTCCATCTTTCATCTTGAATTGAATTGTGCAGCGCAAAAATACAACACAGACCACAGAGAAGCACACATGTTAACACGTTTGATACACACGTTAGTTCAACAGATTTGATACTTCAAGTGTGCTATTTTACACAAGGGGGAAGGGAAAGGGGAGAAAATCTGCAAAAAAAGTGGAGTGGAAAAAAAGGAATCGTGCCAAAAAGCATGAGAAGCATCGCTCAGCCAGGATCACCAGCAGGACATCTAAAAAGCACGCTGATAAAATTGCATACAGGAAAACCTTACGTATAGTTTGTTTCAATCAACTCAGATCACATGCAGCCATTACTGCAATCAAGTTGTTTCCTTATGTCATATGAGGGAATGATGTAGGCCCAAAAAACTGTTTAGAGCTGAAGGATTATGTTCCATTCTAACCTCATTGCCTGCTTTTTTATCATATTGTTATCAGCTGCTTATGTTAGGGACAAAAAGTAAGAGTACGAACTGTTTCCCGATTCGCCATTCCACACAACATGTCTTTGTGACTATATGTACATGCAGATGATCCATAGTTGAAAAATACTCAGTACAGTAGAATCTCATTACAAGATGCACTTGGTTGTAAGAGACATCTGAAAATGGTTTGGTTGGTTTTCCGATGTTTGCCACGTTAACAATACTGTATACAAGAGACACCTTTGTTACTAAGGGTGACTTTTTAAGTATTCACTACTTCGAAGGGACACAACCCAAACACATTCACTTTGTGCACCTCGTGTGCTCCGAAGGGCGTAAAGATCACGCAATCCTTACACAAGTCAATCGCGCACGTCTCTTTTAGCATGAACCAGAAAAGGAGGGCAACGAGGACAGTGCAGGGCAGAAAGTGTCGGCAGTTGAAGCTGACGAGTGTCTAAGAGCACCTCAAAGGTACTGCGAGCAACAAGGCTTGCAAAGTGAAGTGTTTAAATTCCAGAAGTTGGGAAGGAAGCTAACACAATCTACAGTCACTAAAAAGCTGTGAATGTCTTCTTTAAAGGGCCCCTAAACCACCGAGGTTGAAATTTAGTTGCGGTGTTGCAGTTCTACACAATAAGGCAATGAACAGGTAGCCACGAGAATTTTTCGAAACGGTGCAGTAATAGTGGAGCTACGTGTGTTTGATTATCGAAAAGTAGTCCCCACTCATTTTACTCTTTCATCTGGTACACGCCATATGGACAGTATCGTCTTTTCCTTGCCTAGTACACCTCCAAATGTTACGGGACAGGCCAACACCAACGAGCTCTGTTGCTGCCGCGCTGGCCCGTCGTCCTGCGAGGGGTGGCGCTAATACAACGGAACTGTATGGTGACTCGTGTTGAAGAGCCTCATAGGGAGACCCTTCTGTTGACGTTTCTGTTCTTTGGCCCCATTGGCTGCCCACAATGGCATCGCGCGCAACACGACGAGGAAGAAGGAGTGTGTGTATTTGCTTGCAGGGCTTGCAGTCAGTCGTACACTTTCGTTCGACCAATCGACAGCACCGGAAACTGATGACATCATCAGAGACAGCCTGGTGACGTCAGGACAAACTGGGGGGTGCAGGATAGGTCCAGAGAGGCGCACGGGGTCATTTTCTTCATATTGTGGTGCTCCGGCAGTGCTACGCACTCTGGCATTTGGCTTCGTCGATCGTGACGGCATTCTGATTTCGATACACGTGTTTACTTGAAATGTTCAAAAAATGTCGAGAAGTGGTTTAGGGGCCCTTTAAGCCACCCTGAGAATTTATTCCTTCAGATATATGAAAACATACTTTAGTGATGATGCATAATAAAGTGATCTAGTGTGGCTCCTCAGTGTCTCAAAATTTTTGGTTTCGAGAGACATGTTTCCCGTGCCTCTTGAATATCTTCTGATGAGGCTTTACTGTAATATACACAAACAATTGTGTAACTCCTCCTGCAAGTATTATTCATTAAGCCCGGTCACTTATGTGCAAAGCTTGTGGTTAAGTCTTGATGTCCGTACTTTTTAGAGCTATGTTTATTAATTCATGCTGTTCTTATTGGTTCTTCGATGCAGGAGACAATGCCTACGAAATTATTGGCCCTGATCATGAGAGCCCTCAAGGGGCAAACATCATCTCTGTTGCAGAAGTGAGCCCGATACCACTTGGAAGTTACCATGACAGATGACACGGCAGCAATAGATACAGAGACTGCCATGTCTACTGCAGCTGCAACAGTGTACGAGGCAAGCAGCAGCGCGTCAGCATCAGCAGCAGTGTCAGAAGGAACCACACCAGGCCTGGTAGAGCAACATGTGTGCTATCACTGACTTTTTTTGTAGTGGATACAACTCATTTGCTCAACATACAAAAGCTTTTCACCACGACTGTGAGCCAGTGTTATTGTGCAGCAAGTGCAAGACTAAGTTAGGTGTTATAACACAGTACAAGCATCACTTTAATATATGCAAATGCTAACATATTACAGTTGTTGCCTCCCCAGCCAGCCCACATAGTGACAACAATGTGGAACACATGGTGGGACACACCTCTCCCCCATTACAAGATAGTAGAGACTGTCAGTGTTGTTGCTAGATTGACTGGTCTTTGTAGGCAACTAGAAGGACAACACAGGTGTCATAAGATTGTTGTTGATGTTGTTGTTGAAGAGGTAAAAAAGAAGTTTGATGCAGCTGAAGTGCCAACTGATATTGAGCAAATAAAAAGCAACCACCTGAGAAAGCAACACTATCGAAATTTGGGTATCTATGTGCCGCCAACTCTGGTAAGAATGGCATAGGACAGAACTGTGATGAAAATCACACAGACACTGCTGTTGCATCACTGGCCACAGTGAGCAGCGACTTGTAGGGCAAGAGAGTCAACTGAAACTAACATTATGATATAGTGTCATGCTCCCATGTGACCACTTTTCAAGTTATTTTGCAAGATACAGCTCAACCTCCAGAAACGAGACTGCAACTTGTCTGTAAAAAAGCTTTCAAAAAAAATTATTCATAACACTATTAACATAGCAGTATCTTTTTTTTTGTGTCGGTTCGAGGTTCCCGGCTGTCCATTAATGCAAAAATTGAGGAAAAAAAGAACATGTGTCGTACTTACACCTTTTTAACAAGTACGAGGGGGACAGAACTTTTCTAGTCATGCATCTTCATCATACTATCAAGTTTTTAAATGCCTTTTATAATTATTATTACCAGTTATATCTGAGTGCATTGTATGCATGTAGCAGGTGTAAAATCAGGTCAGTTGGATCAGATGCCTTATCTGCAAGCGAGCCCTATATTCAAGAAATTTGAATTAAAATAGTTACGTTAGAGACGCAGTCTTTCAGAACTTTATTGCCTGTGGTTTAAGCATTGCTCAATACTTTTGTGGGTGGCAATTTCAACCGGCACAGCACTGCGCTTTGCCACAGTCACATTTGTCTTCAAAGCGGTGTTTACCATTTGTGTTGATCTGTTTGTGTATGCATAGAGCAAGTTTTTAATTTATATTTTTCTGCATTCTTGTGCTTGCACTAAGCTTGTATAAGGCAGTTACAAAATGTGCGTCACTATAACGAACTGTTCTGTTGAGCTTACACTTGCAAATAATCGTGTTCAGATGGCCGCACTTCTATGCGGGTGCACCGCTAGCTTTGTGTATGTTCTCATGTTTGTATAAAGCTTATATAAGCTAGTTAGAAAATGTATGTCACTAAGCATTGTGATATTCTTTAAAGAACTGCTTGGTTGGTTTTACACTTGTGAATTAGTATTGAGGCGGTGGTATGCCCACTGCTAGCTTTCTGTGTCCTCACGTGTTTGTATTAAGTTTCTACAAGGGAGTTACAGCATGTACGTCACTAAGCACTGTGATATTTTTTAAAGAACTGCTTTGTTGGTTTTACACCTGTGAGTATAGTACTCGGGTGGCACTAGTCATGTGTAGGCACACAGGCACCATTTGTATACATTATGCTCATGTAAAGCAGTTACAAAGTGTATGTCACTAATTACTGTGATATTTGTTGAATTGCTGTGATGGTTTTACACATGTGAATAATAGTGGTCAGGACACAGTACTTGCGGTGTATAGTTGAATTTATACACTGCCAAGACATGGGCTGTATACGTACCAAAAGAAATGTATGTCATTATATTGTTGTGATTATTACTGTTTGGATTTTATTAAACTGTAATAAAATTGTTTCTTGTATCTATTGAGGTATGGCAATTTGTCATGCAACCAAACTGAGGACCTGAACTTGTGCATACAAATAAACAGCTAATTTAAGAGTATACTGCTCATATTCTGCTAAACCAGTTTAACAAATCTTGTACTACAATGCTGGAAAAATGACAGAGCTGACTCGGATGTACAGAAAAAGTTCTGCACTGGCTGAAGGACTGCCCCACACTGGAGTTCGTAATGTTGCGTTTATTGGAGTAGAACAGAAAGTGCACTTCTATTAAAAATGCGACAGTCTGTGCAGAAACATAAGGCAGACGAGCGGATGTGGCACATTTTTTTCAGGGCCCTCCATGCCTACTACTGCATTTCTAGTCTTCCTGTGCTTTGCGTATAAGCCCCTGTTCAGCCAAGGTTTTTACTCCATGACAGTTGTTCTACTGGGTTCGTAGCAATATTGAAGAAAAAAATTCAATGGTTTTCAAGGACTTTCGAGGCCCCGACACAGTAACTTCAAGGACCTCGTGCAATGTGTGTAGTAGTTTGGACAGGCAATAACTTGTTCAAGAACACCGTTTAACTTTAATGCAAACAAAAGAAAACAAAACAAATCGCATTTCAGTGATTTCAAACATTTGAAAGACTGCTAATTTGCCTTTCTCCGCCCACCACTAAACGCACACAAGGAAGCATTTCAAGAAAGCGCTCAAAGTTTTTCTGCAATAGCACAATTAACTACTTGGACCTGCAACATTTGCAGTTTTTGAATACTGTTTGGTTTGACAGTGTATGTGATGTCATCTGTTGCCTCAGCTTTTTCCACTATCAAATAAACAATAGTCATTTCTAATTTCTTTTTATTGTGTCTGTCGCTCTCAATTTACTCTTCACGGCTTCTCTTCGAATGCCTCAACTGTTGAGCTTCCTGCTTCTGCTCCTCCAAGCACATTTGTCGCCGGTTCCATGTGCATAAAACTGGTATCTGCAGCTCCTTTGTAATTTCAACTTTAAGGATGTCGCTTTCCTTCTATTACCTCCAGAGACAATTTTCTGTGACATGCGAAAGAGTGTCACAGAAGGGAAAAAAAGCGCTTGGCAATGTCTGCTAAGTCTAGCCAAGTGTACAAGTTTAAGGACTTTCCAGTACTTCTAAAAATTCAAGGGTTTTCAGTGCCTTGAAAATGGCATTTTAGAAATAAAGGATTTTCAAGGATCGCTGCAAACCCTGGATTCTAGCACCTAAATAATTTTACAAGCTTATTTTGGCATGGAGTTTGGAAATTCATGCTTACTAGCTAACGCTGCACTATCTCTGTACAGTGAAGCCACGAGAGCGCAACTATTTTGGAGTAAAGAAAAATACTGAAAGCTTTTAATACCACTCTTCTTTTTTTCTATGGAGCTTCGTATTGCCTAGTTAAGTTTACGAATGTGCCTGGTTTTGGCGGGCGTTTCTTCGACATTTTCTGGAAGAAGCAGATGTCTAGCCCCCGTATTCAGAAATGTATCTTAATACAAAGCTCATGCTTGACTTGATATAAACGACGCCTGGTGCGAACGTCCCCCAAGACGCTCACTGTCTTTCTTTTGGTGCGTTCACGACTTGCGTCGTTTAGATCAAGTCAAGCATGGGCTTCAAGTTATGATGCATTTCTGCATATGGGGGTAAGCGTGCACAATTCCGGGCAACGCACTGTGCCATTGACACTGAGAGAAAACGGGGAAAACAGAGTTAACCACTTATGCTCCTAAACTTTCGCGTACCTGTGGTGTGCGTGTATCGTGGAAGAAGAAACAGCGCAAACACAAGGACGAAAAAAAGCATCAACCACACCAGCGCTTCGTGGTGTGGCATGTTTTTGCGCCGTCCTTGTGTTGCGCTGTTTCTTCTAAAATGCTCAACCAACTAGCCGGCAAGTCCATCCTGTGCATATATAAATTGAACACACGCATGAGTATAGATGGTCTTCGAAGCTTTTAGAACGAGCACTGCCACAGGATACGAGCAGTGCACGCGTAACAAGTGGACACATTTGTCATTTAAACATGCGTGCCAATGCATTTGACGCGGCTATCGGCATAA
Source organism: Dermacentor andersoni (assembly GCF_023375885.2). Lineage (NCBI taxonomy): Eukaryota > Metazoa > Arthropoda > Arachnida > Ixodida > Ixodidae > Dermacentor > Dermacentor andersoni. Next base: position 95,546,394 of record NC_092824.1, on the reverse strand, counting down.
GCAGTCTCCAAATGCTGGAATGCATGCGCTTCAAAACGCTAACGATCCGCTGCTAATGCAGGACAACAGCTCACAGCGGACTGAACCAAACTCTAAACTAATGCACTTGAAAAGAACGCCTACACGGCAGCGTGAGGCACGTCGAAATGCCTGGTACTGGCGTCGCAGTTGCTCACCAGTATACGCGCGAATTAAATTCACATACGTGGATGGTTGGCGCAATACTTTGTATCCGCGTATTTTGGAGAACATGGACTGGAGAAGCACTCGATCATGAGCTGAACGGCACATTTGTTATTTTCCTGCGGTGACGACAAGCCGTGAATAGTTCTCACGTTGTCGTCTACGTTGTCTTCCTTCGTTAGTCGTAGCAAGGAATGGAAATGATGCAAACGCACACGTATTCCAGTACGCAACAGCACAGCACACTGCAGAGAAACCCCACCCACCACAGCAGATTCATCAAATACGTTTGGTATATATATAACCTCTAAAAGAACACGACTGGGCGTGGCGGCGCTGTGGTGTAATGGTTATGATGTGTGTCTTGAATTGTACAAATGCGAGTGTACGCGGGTTCGAATTCACATGATGTATAGAGCTTTCTGATTCTTGATAAGTATGTGATTTCCTTGACAATTGTATTCTAATTAGATTGTGTGACTCCTGATTGTGAAATTTGCGGAGATATTTGCAGATTAAGTGTTTAATTCGCTTTTTTTTCTCCTCAGTGGCGTTCGTGACGCATACGCATAGGCCGCTTCAGAGCAGTCACGCCTCACGGTAGGCAGCAAATAGCCAGGAAAAAATGACTTTAAAATCCTGCATAACTTTGCTCACGCCTATTCTGAAGGCCGCTTGGAATCGGGCCAGTGTCTCTGAGGAGCCGCCTAGGGAACAGTATATCAGCGGCCCTAATTTGATCTGATTTCCTGCCTGCATGCGTGACCAGGACTTGGCTAAGAGGGTATTGGGAAGAGTACTAGCACTCTGTTCTGAAGGAGCACAAGCACTCTGTTTGGGGGAGTAGAAGTACTCGGTCTGGCGGTGTATTATTAACCCTGCGGGGAGAGTATTAGCACTCTGCGGAAGAGTACTAGCACACCCTGTGGGAAGAGTATTATCACTCTGCGGAAGAGTACTAGCAATCCCTTGCGGTGGAGTAACAAAACTCTGTCAGGAGGAGTTGACCTACTCTCTCTCAAAGAGGGTCGATCTACTCTCGAAAAGAGAGTGAAATATGGGACAAGCAGCTACTCCCTCAAAGAGAGTGCCCGGCACTCCCTTAGTTTTTAGAGTGTACTTCTGAAAAATTCTGCATCTTTCCGAATTATAAGTACTTCTCCATTTCCGTATTCAGTGTCGGAGTGCTTCGAGTTGTCTAATAATTCGCCCTCACGCTGTGGACCGCTAGCCTCCTGGTTAGCTCAAATGGTACAGCGAGAGGAAAGGCGTTAGTCGCGGGTTCGAATCTCGGACCAAGGCGAATTTTCCTTCGACCACGAAGCTTTCATTCCAAGAAACCCATGCGGGTTTCCTTCGTAACTTCGTGCTATAAGACGGGTGGATGTAGATATGTTTGCGCGTCTGTGTGTATCAATTAGGTGTACACATTTTTTTTTTTTTTTGTAATGAATGAATCATCCCTAGTTCTGCGATCTCCGTTAGCACCTACAAGTGCTCGGGGATGAAACCACCCTTAGATCTATCTTGGGCCACGCACAAAGGCAACGTAGTAAAGCTAATCAGGGTCTTGGTTCCTTTCACCATGAAATCCGATTAGCGTTCCGCTCTGACCAACTACTAACTTAGTGATTCTTATTCAAGCCTAACCTAGAGTACGCGTGTTACCTTGGGATCCTTCCCAAGGTATTAACGCGCTTGAATCAATACGGAGACGCTTTATTTGAAAGGAGGCGCAAAGCACCTAGCTTCGAGTTACGCATAAACACGTGGCGACAATCATAATCAGCGTGACAAGTCATAGCAGTCAGTCGTAAACACTCATCGCAAGAACACGTACACAGCTCGCGACCAGCGTTTCTCGACAGTTCACAATGGACGGGGCCTCCTTTGGAGCCAGTCGCGAGGCAGGGCAGGCCGCCGCACCCTCCATTACACAACCCGAGCCGCTGGATGCCCACCAACCACAAGTTCGTCAATATTGTCCGTCGGGCATCATTTGTGCACAGTGGAACGCTCCGTGACGCCCTCTTCCGCACGTGTGACGTATATTGTGGGCCAGGTGCGGAGCGCCACGTCGAGTTCCACTGAGTGCAATTGGATCCGTTGCCGGAACACCGCAGGACGACGTCTTCGTACACCTGATGATGCGAAATTTGAAACATATTGAAAAACCTGACATATTTTTTGTTTACTGATATCAAATTAAGGAGAGGCTGACGCCTTTGGTGGGGCCGGCTACTCATCTTCGCCGATCAAACAAAATTAAAAGCAGGAACTACGTCGATGACAGTAAAAAGGAAACAGAAGAGAGTAAAAAGAGAGTAAAAACAGAAAGAGAGCAAAATGAGACTCAGAGACACAAAGTTCTGTAAACAAGTGAACGTACAAATCAGAAGTCCCGAAACGCTCTGAGAAGAATGCAGTTTTGCAGACAAGACGTGAAAAACACGCATGCGAACTTTGGTTCCTAAAGATTTGTACTAGTGGGCGCAGGCATGACTCTGTAGCATAAACTTGCGATTTTCATATTTCGCCCCGAAAAAAAGATATTTCAGGCCACCTTATACGTAAAACTCGGCTATACATCGAGAAAAGTGTATAGAAAAGGTTATAGACATCAGGCTTCAATAAAAGCAACCAAACAATGAGAGGCACTTATTTCTCCATGAGAAATGTAGGGGCAGAATGGTGAAGAAGCTGTCAACTGCAACTTGACGAGGATCCATCGCCCTACAGAGTTCGATAGCCATTGCTTCGGGGTGCACTTCTATTTAATGCGTGTGCATATAGTAACAACACATGTATTACGATTGCATGCAGTGATAAAATATTCACAAATCCGGCAAACAAGGGCTAACATTTCCGTTGCTGCGTTGAATGTTGCACGGACGCTGTCGTTCGTACCTGGCAAAGTCGTCGACGTCCAGGTCCCAGTCGTGAAACACGACCGCACCGGCGGAGATCAGCAGGAACCCGTCCCGAGTCGGAAGGCAGTGCACCTTGCAGCCTTCCATGGGTACCCGTTCCATTGGCGCCGTTATAAACTGCTGCGGCCAGCTCCCGTGCACCGGGGACCATACCAGGACTATGACCCAGGTGTCCACTTCGTCGTGGGTGGTGACGTTGTCTGCGACGACGACGCGTGACTCGAGATTCCACCAATCGCGCTGGGGCTTCTCGCAGTACTCGTCGTGCAGCTGGGTGACGGCGAAGCCGACGGACGGGAGACGGGAGCCGACGAAACGCGAGCGAAGTGACGTCGGACGTTCTGCCGTGCGGTGCCCTGGCGCAGAGAGACAGCGCGATGAATCAAGGTTTCCACCTCGTGTGACAATTTCGAGGAAAAAACAGGCATCGTCATGCCTTCGAAAGTATATAGGCAGTGAAGCTTACCAAGGAAGCCTGTACAAGTTTCAGAGCGAGATTTTTAGGCCTAAAACGAAATTATTAAGGCTTAGGGAAGGTGTCTTTTTGCGATCTTGGCGGCTCTAATTGGCTCAAAGGGAGGCTGCGCCCTCTCCGTCTGCGAACGTCAGAATGGCGGTGGAATTCAGCAAGGTGGCACATTTTGACACTCTTCAGAGTGACAGCCCAGGGATTGGTAGTCTTAGAGCGAATTCGGCACCGCCATCTTGGTGTTTTCATCTAATCATAGCGGTAGTAGCAGCCTAGTGAGCCGATAGGCAGCGACAAGATGGCGGAATTTGACGACACGGCGCATCTTGACACTCTCCTGCATAGCAGCCCTAGAACCGCTAATACGGAAACATTATACACCATTATCGTGGCTTGTTGAGCCAATCAGAGAGGTTGTAGCAGCTGTCAAACTAAAATATATCACAGCTGATGAGCTGGCGGATTTCGTCAACGTTCATCATAGGAGCCCATGGCTTGCTATTCTCGACACATTGAAATTTATCATCATCATCATCATCATCATCATCATCATCATCATCATCATCATTTATTAGACACTTAAAGGCTCCTTGAGGGGCACTACATAAGGAGTGGGGAACATCAGTCAGAACAGCAGAAAGCATGATCAGCGCGAAGCGAAATGACAATTTGCGTGTAAGTGATGTCACAGAAAACCTACGTGCACAGAAGGCTCGAAAAGTAACATATTTATCAGATAAAAGCTTAACAAGTAACAACAATTATAAACATAAATTAATTATAAACATACATTGTATAGTAAAATTCGCCATTTTGTCGGATCTGATTCGCACACAGGGCTGCAACGGCCTGTTGCGATGGCTGAAAACGTCAACGTGGCGGAATCTGACAATATGGCGTAATTCACTTCCATAATGGCGTCCCTGTTTAGAAATGGCTTTGTAGAGGAATAAGCTCCGACTATCTGCAAGATGGGGAAATGTTCATAGCAGGTCACAAAATACACGGTAGTCCACACGAGCGTGGGCAGAACACTCATACAGACAGTGCAAGGGTGATAGCTGCACTCACTCTCTCTCTCTCCACTGCCGCGTCGATTGAGGCCTTGGAAGAAGGAAATGACAATACTCCATCTCACAAGTCCTTCGAAGCATTGTGGAAGCTTCGGGACTCCTACTTCTGTAGGAATGCCGAATGCCCCTCGAGATGTGTTCATCTGCGCCGTGTCGTCTGCTCACAGTAATTCGCAGTATACGACGCTCATGCGCAATAGTCCCAACTTGTAACGTGCTGCTGTCATGTATCATGTACCAAGCTAAGCCCGGAACTATATTCCCATGCGAAAGGGCATTGCCTTTGTACGCTTCGTACCTTCGGCAGTGCTGCAAATGACTTGCCAGGTGGAGTATTGGAAGGAGGCTTTGCAGAATACGATTGAGGCCAAATGATTCGGCCAAACACGGGACGGTCCCTTTAAAGCGCGCGGTAGGTTTTAGCGGCAGGCAGAGCCTACGGCAGGGCAGCCGTACAAGTGCACATCGATTACAAACTACCGGGAGCCAAACATTCTCGACCAATGCTCCGAGCCTCAGAGGTAACGTGTTGTGCCGATATTACGAGACAGTAATCGAAAGGATCACGAACAGCAGGTTGCCATTATCCCTCAAAAGAAAAGTGTATAACAGCTGTCTCTTATCAGTACTCACGTACGGGGCAGAAATCTGGAGGCTTACGAAAAGGGTTCTGCTTAAACTGAGGACGACGCAACGAGCTATGGAAAGAAGAATGATGGGTGTAACGTTAAGGAATACGAAAAGAGCAGTTTGGGTGAGGGAAGAAACGCGAGGTAATGACATCTTAGTTGAAATCAAGAAAAACAAATGGGCATGGGCAGGACATGTAATGAGGAGGAAGGATAACCGAGGGTTATTTAGGGTTACGGACTGGATTCCAAGAGAAGGGAAGCGTAGCAGGGGGCGGCAGGAAGTTAGGTGGGCGGATGAGATTAAGAAGTTTGCAGGGAGAAAATAGCCTCAATTAGTACATGAGCGGGGTAGTTGGAGAAGTATGGAAGGGGCCTTTGCCCTGCAGTGGGCGTATCCAGGATGATGATGATGATGATGATGATGATGATGATGACTCGCAAGGAATGAGCTTCACGGATAGTTTGCTTGCCAATGATGGCTGCGTGACGTAATGCTCCCTCCCAGTTTATTGCCGCGCTCCTTAATTTGATCCCATAGCGCTTCCTCCAAAATATACTAGAACGAACTCCCGCGCATAAATCAAGGCGTTTCATGCAGCACGGGAAGGATGGTTAGAGCATGTATTTCCCTTGTGACAATTTTGGGGGGTTCAAACGGTTTGACGACCTTACGAACCGTCTTTAACGACGCTTCGCGATATAAGTAGGACCATTTGTACTGAGTAAGCGTGTGCTCAGACTCATTGCCTTCTGCGTTCAGGAAGAAATAGGATTGCTTGAAAATTTTTGGTGGTGAAAGGCAGACAAAATGCAGTAAAAAATGTCAAAACACAAGAACGTCTAAAGACGCGCACGAAGATGAGACAAATGGTTGTTCTCGCCATCAGTGCTACGACGGCCTCGCTCAGCAATCGCAACGTCCGAAGTCTTTCGAGCAACTTTACTATAGGTATTGTATGGCTTTAGAGAAACACATACGGGATGTTGCTTCCGCTCGACTTCTTTGTCGTTCTGCATCCAAGCGTATTGCGCATCGCTAGCCTCGGTGGGAGAGGCGCTCAGGAAAAATAAATGTGAAGCCAGTGCAGGTGTGTACAATCTGAGTTTCCTACAAAAACACCACTAAGGGGAACGGCTGCGCTACTGTCTATAGGGTCCTTATAGTTAAATGTCTGTGGGACCTGCGAGGATGATGGTACCGCCACCATGGGAATGGCCGTTGGTACGTGGACTTGCCTCAGCATCGTTCTTTTGGCTTCAAGCGATTTGGCGACATTGCCATTTGACATTTGCAAACAAAATATTGTACGGTGGCTGCAGTGGGCGCGCCGAACTTGGCTATATAGCTGGCTGGGGCGGCTGGTGGTGCAGCAATTCTCAGTGATTCTGCATCAGCGCACAGCCTTATTGCTTTCAAATTTACAAATACAGGTCTGCTTCAGAATTCAAAACTAAAAAAAAAAGAACAGTTGTAAGAACGCCTAAAGTCGCGAGAACAGGAAGATGTGACAAATTCGAGTACTAACCATCATCTTCCCCAGGGTAGCCGAGCCATCGCAGCACAGCCGTTGACCTCGAGTAATTCTATTCGGAAACTTTATGTCGGCAATGTCTCAGCAGGTGAAATGTGAGCAATGCACAGCCAAACCTTCGGACTGTCAAGCCCCCGTATTCAGGCACTCATCTAAACTCGAAGCCCTCGCTTGACTTGACCTATATAAATGACGCCTGGTGCGAACGCGCCCAAGACGCTCATTGCTATCCTGCGGCGCGTTCACGACAGGCGTCGTGTAGATCGAGTCAAGCATGGGCTCCAAGTTTAGATGCATTTCTTAATACGGGGGGTTAAATGTTTAGGCTCGTGACGCGGGCGTCTTACCTATTAACCGAAAAATCGGGGAACGCAGGGTCCAGCCCGGTCGGAGTTCCATGCTTCGTGAGCCGAAAAAACAGAAGAGTCCGATCGTCGTGGAAGCTTGACTGCTTCTCGCCGTCGTACGCATTCGAATCGAGCGTGCCTTGACCGCTGGCGCGTGGAAACGGTGCGTTCAATTGTGAACGTGCGCGTGCAGTGATGATGATGACGAGTCTCGAAAGGAAGCTCTTGTCTTGTATCCCGTGTACTAGCTCGTACCCACTACGGGGGATCGGCCAAGAAGCCGGTGGTGTGAAGAATGTTAGTGCCCCAGGAGGCCTCCGCGCATATACAGCCCCATTTTACACCAACATCCACTAACGAGGAATAGGCAGTGGGAGGCATGGCTTGCGGACGAGGGCCGGGAGAGCCAGTTGGCTCTTCTGGACCAAGCCCAACGAGCCGCTCGTGTCAGTGGGGCGCTGGAATATGGGGCCCGACCATGGGGCCTTATTTTATTTACATTCAATAAAGTGTTTACTCACGCACTCACTCATTAGATTTAAGAAAAAAAAACAAATTTGCATAGTGTCAGTGGTTGACGCACATGACGGCACGATCGGTGATCAAAAACAACTGGATTTATTAACGATGGTCACAGATTACACGATCAGCACTCGGCGAGCGCGTCTTCACCACAGAACACCTATACAAACTTTCTTCACGCTTTCGAACGTTCGTCGTCACGTGGTATGCCTTTTCCCGCCTCGCGAGCCAGTCGGCCTGGTGCTTCTCTCGCTTGCCGACAGGTGCCGCTAGTCCCTCAGCCAACAATAGCTGAGAGAGAGAGAGAGAGAGAGAGAGAGAGAGAGAGAGGGTCACAGAATTATTATTTGGAAATTAAAATTAAAGATGCTGTTAAGAATTTTGACATAAAATGATTTAATATAAAGAAGTTAAATAACAGGAATAATTAATAATTATATGAGTTCAGAAGGCACTCTTTTGTGTCTCTAATGAAGTTGTATACAAGCTCTGACTCAGGAGTTCTTATCATCTTCCTCTACTACTTCCTTCACCTTACGGCACATACCCACGAGTGTGTGTGTGGGCGGGGGGGGGGGGGGGGATTCGCCATCGCTCGCAGTGGAAACAATATGAAGTCCTTGCTTCCTGTTAAATAAATTCTGCTTCTTTTGTTTTGTTGAAAAGTAGTCATGCCGATTTTGGCGAAGATGCTGGAATATGAAAATAATGCGATGTAGTGTTAATAATGAGGAAACGGTGTTCATCAGAGTCTTTCTGTGACAAGTATACATACTCATGCACAATCTGGCACACTTTCTTTCGGGCTCTACCAAGGGTACTTGCACCGAAATATAAAATATTGACCACTGAGAAAGGGAGCCCCTTACGCAGTAGGGGTTGCTCTAAGTAGATCTTTCCTTAGGAATTATATTTTCAGATATAGAGGTGGAAATGCTCCAGTGATTCTACATCCCCACATAACACACTAAGATTCGATGCTGCGAACGCACACCTACTCATGCATAGATTTAATTAAAGCATTAAATTATTTGACATTCTCAACCGAATGCGCTGCTATTTATTGTTACTTGATTTTTCCCAATTGACTCTGTTTTAATCAACTGTGATTTAATTAACATTGCCTTAATTAACACCGAAGGACATGGGCACGACTTCCACCAAAGGTCGAGGGTTCGACTGCCTTAACTATATCTTAATTAAGTGTGTCTTAATTAACGCCAAATATCGTGGGTTCGAGTGTGCTAATTAGCTCAGTCTTTATTAACTTTAACCTTAATTAACACCAATTGTCGTGGGTTCGATTCCCATCCATTTACAACGCCGGGCGGTCAATTCTTCGATAACGCCGGACAGCGGATTTTTAGACCCATGAACCGCTTAAGGCTCTCGCATTAAAAACCGGAAGAAAATGTTCCTAACAACACAGCCGCGTTAGACCCGATGAAATCCCAACACAGCTAATCAAACAGCTGAGTCCAAATAGCCAGGCACTGCCGACTGATGCTGAAGAGCAAGCGATTCAAAGGAAGAAAAATCCGGTTGTCTTGCGTGAAAGCAAGGTGAACCTCATCTACAAAGGCAAAAAAAGATAATGATAAGATAAGCTCGTACGGGCCAGTTGCAGTAACGTCGGTGATACACAGGGTGTCCTAACTGTCGTGCACCAAGGTTTAAAAATATACAGATGTCACGTAGCTGAACACAACCAAGGTAATGTTATTTGCCGTCGCTTGGAGACACTCTGATTATTTTGTGCATTCCACCTAATTACACTCCCCCCCCTCCCTCCGCCGCCACTCCTCACACACATTCCTAAAGCGGCGCCAGATCAATCTTCAGACTTAGCAGCTATTCGGCGGTTAACATCTTGCTGCCTTTTTCACTCCTTTTGGATGGCGGTAGTTATCGGCATATCCTGGGGTGTGAAGGCCAGTTTTCTCAACGATTCGGTGCCCGCGTAATTAACTCGAGATGCGTACAGTTATATTATGTTACTTTATTTATAATGCCCAGCACAATTTTTATGTCAACATATATTGCAACGGTCACGCGCATCGTTGTTACTTCGTTAATTCAACCTTCTTTGTTTAGACAACTCCAGGGACCAGGAAAAGGATTCAGTTCGTTTGTTTAAAAGGATTTAGTTCGAAAGGGATTTAGTGAACTGGTCTGTATACGCTCGCGGGACTAGCTGCGGCCGGAGAGAACGCTAGTTGTGTTTAACTTTTCCTTTTGCTTCATTATCTCCTCAAGTGACGGCTCGCCACGGCGCTGGCAGATTTTCCGGACCATATACACGCGATACGGGTTAGATAAGGTGGAAAATGAAATCATGCGAAACGGCCTCGATAATCAAACCCTGCAATAACCGTTAAACCCTTAAGCAATATGAATGACACCCGTTACCTTGTCTGGTTTTTCCCTCATTGTTCAAACGCAAGGAGTTGTGGAATTAAGCGATCTACTAAGCCGAGGCAACAGCGAAACAGGAAGGAAAAGCGAAAATTAACAAATTTTACCCTTGTTTGTGAAAGTATTTATGGATCCACATCCGTTCATTTAAAAAAGGAAGTAGAGAGAACGCCGCCGGAAGTGGGGAATGATTCCGTGTGTTTTGAATGACGCTTCGAGAGTTGTCAGCCTAGCCGCCTGACGTAGCCGCTTCTCTGCTGTGCTTATATGTGGGTGTTTTTCTAACCTTCCGCGCTGGGCGCAGTACGTCTAGAACTGCAGCGTCCTGCACTCTACGCAGTTGTGCGGGACTGGCGGCGACGCATCGTTGAGCAACTCCCCAAATAACAATACGAGTCGGTTTTGGCACCCAACTTGGTAGAGCAGTAAACGAGGGATCCAAAAGAACTGTGATTGTTCTGCAAATATACATCTCTCTATAATTCTTCCAGAGGCGATTCAAAAGTACGGTACTAGAAATCGTTATTTTACACTTTTGCTTGTTTACTTGTTCTTGGCAGTGCTCTTCCTGCGCTTCTTTCCTGTGCGTGTCCATTTGACGTGGTTCCTGGTTCGTCCAGTAAAAGAGAGGTTTATCTCACAGGCGTACCTGTGAGATACACCTTATTTCATTTCTCTTTCGCGAGTTTGCGCGTCTTTATGGCGAATGGTGGGCATTATACACATTTGTACTAGTAAAGGTACGCCCCCCCCTCTCTTTTGCAAAGAGAGGTCACCTCGGCTTGCTCTCCTCCCCCCCCCCCCCCAAAAAAAAAAAAAAAAAACTCGGGGGTACGTGCTTGGCCCGAGATGTCAGATAGTACTAAAATTTACTGTATTCTGTGCGCAAGAAATAAATTTCAATTCAATTCAAGTGCCGTACTATCAGCTCCTGTCGAGACAAGCGTCAGAGCTTACTCTAGCAATTTATGTGAGCATGATTTGCAGTACTTTCAATAGACCAGCCCACAATCAAAGCGTTGAAGGCAAACAAGGCGAGAAGAGGACTAAGCTGCTGACATTCATTCCTTTAAACGGAGTGCATAATTTCTGGAGTGACTGCTACACATAGAGAAAAAAATGTGGCTACCATCAAATATAAAGGACGAGAGAGAGAGCGAGAGAAAGTGAGAGAGAGAAAGAAATAGAGGACAGGAAAGCAGGGAGGTTAACCAGACACACGACTATTAAGGACGTCTATAAGCACGTCTATAAAGGATGAGGCTTACGTAATGACCAAACAAAAGCCGCTAAGCCGAACACGATACCAAAATTCAAGGATATTTAAGTATTTGGTGGCACTTAAGGGCTTTCAGAATATTAAAGGTGGCAGTCAAAATGAAATTCAAAGGGTCTTCAGGGCTTTCTAGGACTGCTGCAAAACGCCAGGCTAGTTCAATTGCGTTTAACGCGATAACAAAAAAACGAGGGGAACTGTATCACACAAGAACTCGAAGGCGGCGAACCACAACACCCCCGGGCACTCTCTCGTGGTTAAATTAGTTTTCCATTCTCCCTTTCTATATTTTGATTTATCTGCTTACCGCGTTACAATTCGGTCTCCGTCCACACTTGTCAGCCCCAGCCATTTATGGCATCACTCGGCGCACAGATCAAATAACTCATACGGCCCTTAGGCGGTTGTGTGTGTCTGTGTGTGGTCAGCCGAATGGACTCCCATCAGTATAGCAATTCAGTAACGGACAGCGGCGCCTGGAAAGGGTCACTCGGGAGGACAATATATCGTAGCGTAGGGGGCTTCGCTTACACTTTTTTGCTTTGTTAAGTCACCTACTCCGAAGTACTCTAGTTATAGCCCGGTCGTTTGCTCGAGGCAAAATTTATGATACGTTGCAAAGATACTCATATGCAACTTAGTAGAGAGGCTTTAGTATGGGCGTGTAACAAATTGACGTAAAGAAACCGTCTAATTCTTGCACTTTGTTAGCTTTGACCTTGCATGAACAGAACGAGACCTATCTTTTTTTTTTGGTCCTTCTTTTTTCGAGCGAAACATGCCTAGACTTTTCTCCTTTGAGTATTTCGGTTTTTCTTTCTTTCTTCTTTTTCAATCGTGGCTTGAGCAAACGCAGATATTTATGTCCATATAACTACTGATTTCGAGTTCTAAATAGCTTTCTTTTTTTTTTCTACCAGTGCTCGCGAATTAATCAGAAGACTGGAAATTGCTATAAAGAGAAGCGAAGGCTGGGCGGAGACTATTCAACCTCTCCGATTCAACGTCTCTTTCTGTTATCACGATAGCCAAGAACTCCAGATAGTTCTGTTGCACACCAGTTTGGCCGTTGTCCTGCCTCTCCTTTCGTTAAAATAACGTGAACTTACTTCGCCATCAGAGGAGATGCCGTCCAGTTATCGATTTATTACCCCAACAATCTTGCGTGCAAATCGTTTTTTTTATTGGTGTCAAGCGGCAGATAGTCTGGCAGCTATGTAGTTGGCTCAGCCAGTCTGCAAACCGTATGTTCGCGGCTGCCAAGATACTATAGACACTATTATTGTTGTTGTTGTTGTTGTTGTTGTTGTTGTTAGATATGCAACATATACACAATAGAGAGAGAGGTGAAATAAAAGAGGGGAAATAAAGGAAGAAGGAGACTGGCAACTGCCACCGAGAGAGGCCCGACACCTGCTTACTCTTCAACCAGCAAGGGATAGAAACAGCGTTCGACTGTAGGATGTTTACAACTCTGTAAACCCGCAACCCGCCGTGGTTGCTCAGTGGCTATAGTGTGCTGCTGAGCACCAGGTCGCGGGATCGAATCCCGGCCACTGCGGCTGCATTTCGAAGGAGGCGAAATGCGACAACAACCGTGTACTTATATTTAGGTGCGCGTTAAAGAACCCCAGGTGGTAGGAATTTCTGGAGTCTCCCACTACGGCGTGGCTCATAATCAGAAAGTGGTTTTGGCACGTAAAACCCCATAATTTAATTTAATTTAACTAAACAGAAGGTGAAGATAGGAAGATGAGGGGGTACGTAAACAGGGAGGACAAAAACACGACGATACGCCACGAAGGCCAAACCAAGCAACGTCAAAGAACAAAATGCGGCAGTAGGAACATGAAGAAGAATACCCGCAGGTGGCATTAATTACAAAAGAATGCGAAAAAATAAAGGAAAACGAAAAAAGAAGTCTCTCGTCACTCGCAAAGTAAACATGCGCTACAGACGACAATACAAGCAACAACGACGCATCAACTAGGTGTATGCTAGGTGTATATATAGTAGCTATATACAAGGTGTATATATATATATATATATATATATATATATATATATATATATATATATATATATATATATATATATATATATATAATGTATTTCCCTCGTCTAACCGCTGCGTCAATAGGCAGCCCTTAGCCCATATACGGGGCTTCGTTTCGCGCACGTTTCAACGGCTTTGCTTTGCACGACAGATGCCAAAGGCGGGGGTCTCCGCCACCGCCAGGTTGTGTGCGCGTTCGCGCTGACTTTGTTCTGCGAACCTTCTTCGCACAACAATGCGCTGCACTTGTTCGACGCGTGAAGCTCTTTCTGTCCGGCAAGCTTTGTTTAGGCAATGGGCGCCGGAAGAATCTCTCGGTCACGTTCTGCGTACTTCCTGCTTTCGGCGAAGAAGAGCTGTATCGTAACGACTATGGGCCCAACGCTAACGGCTATGGGCCCAACAGTTGTTTGCTTATGTTGATGTACAAATTTATGATGAAATAAATAATGTCTAATGTCTAATGACGTTACTCGGGTTTTTAAGGAACGTGGCTGCACGTACGGTGTGCTGCCCATAGCATGTGCGGTCGTGACGGTGCGTGGTATGCGTTTATATTTAGCGTGTCTGTAAACGCACCGGCGTTTGTGAAATGCCGGGTGCGGCAACAACGCTGGTAGCGATATACTGTGACGCAGAGCTTAACCAGAAAACGCATAAAGCCTCATCTGCAGTGCCCCACCATATCCAACCTATAACTGCTTGCGTAAAGCGTTGCCAGCGACGTGATCTGTAATGGTGCAGTCCTCATGCGATGGGGGGTGCGTCGACGAGAACGTTCACGCGGCACCGAAATAGTTTCTGTGACCTACAGGTGTTTCAAACGCATTGTAGTTGGACGAAGCGTTGCAAGACGTCGCCACCAGCTTTCCAACTGATGTCCACGGGTTCCGGTAACCCGGTGATTCTTAGGCGCGAAGAAGTTCACGGACATACTAAAGTTCTCCAGTGCATGCTGGACAATCATCACGGATGTACAGTCGGTCGCAAAAGTTTACGGTCACGGTCAATGTGTAGGGCTCGAAAACGGGTGAGGAAAAGACAGACGACGGGACGAGCGCTCAATCACGACTGAATGGTTATGTTGCGAAAATGATGTCGTATGTGCATTCATCACAAAAAGAAGTTGCTGAATCAAGCATTTTAGGATGCCTGCCGACGCTAATGCATTCATCATGGAAAATAATGTCATATGTGCAGTCATGAAAGAAAAGACATGTTGCTGAATCAACCATTTTAGGATGCCTACCGACGCTAATGCGATCAGCATCGAAACAATGTAGCGTTGCCCCATCGTTGCCACCTCCGAAACGTGTCATATGCATGAGGCGTTTAGGCTGCAAGCGGGCTCCTCCCTCGCGCTTCCCTCTGGACACACTGCGCCATCTAGTGACGCCGTCGCGAAGTCCGCGCGCGGCACGTGTCTGAATACACAATCAGTTTGACTGGATATTGTTAAGAACGGCCAGCTGCAGTACAAGTTTGCCATCCAGTTGCGACTGTGGAAGCAACATCTCGGGAGCATCGCCGCCAACCTCTAGCCACGGCGTGGCGAAGTTGACTTTGTGTCGATATCAATACGCGCATCCTCCACTCTCCGTCGGTTCAGCTAGGAGCCGTTGTGACGGAATGAGTTCTGCGGGCCAACTATTGTTACCAAACTCCCCAACGCGGACCTGATCTGCTACGGGTGCGCGAGTTGCCGCGGGAACGCCGTTTTGCGCTCCTTCCCACGCCCCGACCAAGACGCAAGACAACGCGCTACCCGGAACGGCTCCGAGTTCTATGAAATTCGCGTGGTGTCGGTTTCGGACCGTAAACACGTGTGTGTGTGCATGTGTGTGTGTAAACCGTCCTGCGGAGAGGCGGATAGTTTGCGATGACTAAACGAACGTTCGCATCACCTTCTATCGCGGGAGGACCGAGTGTTTAAAAACTGCTGTTGTGCGGATGCTCGAGACACTTCTCTTAAGCAGTCATGTTGGACTGAGACTCTCTCTCAAGCAGTCATGTTAGACTGATGTACTTTCTCAAACAGTCATGTTAGACTGATATAATTACTGTAACTAAACCCATATTCCTCGTTCTCGATGAGAAGCAGTGCTTCCCTTCATCAACGTCCTCAGCGTGGATAAGTTGGACGACGGCATGGGCCAGCTACCTTCGAATTCATGCCGGACTCCAATCTTGACAACGGATCACGAGCGATGGGATTGAGCCCCCAGTCCTGACATTATATATGACGCCGTTTCCATTCCAACCAGCACCGGATAAATCTCAAAGGATGTTACTTTCGATTAAGTGATTGTATATTACGTGTTATATTTCTTTTGTACGTGAATTATTTTAACACTCTGTAATTCCTCATCTGTTTATACGCTCATCGAAGTCTACATCACGGCCGTTTGTGTGTGTTTGTGACTTTGTTTACGAACTCATTGTGGTGCAACTTGCATTTGACATTTATACTGTTATGTTCATGGGCGTATAGGACTGTGCTGTGGATTTCTGACCGTATGAAGTGATTTTGTTTTCGTTTTCCTACATATCTTTATATTGTTGTTTCCGCTATGAGAAAAGGAGTAGCCGTCACCATTACAAGGTGACTACGTCTCTTTCTGTTATTTTCATTTCAATAAAAAGAAAGAGCAACACACATTTGATGGCACATACCCGGCGACCCAAGTTGGCATCGTAGTGGTTCGTTGAAGAGCGCCACATGTCGGGTGAATTTCAATTACTTTTTTTTTTATTCTCGAGGGCAACTAGTTCCAGCGCACGTGCACAGCCTTTGCGAACACTTGCATTTGTGATGCGATATGTCGTTGAAAATCATCAAGTCACAAGACCGTTGGAAGCCGGAAGGGCGACGTTTAGCCAAATCCACGTGGCAACCGTCGGTCGCACCCTGGCTGAAGCGCCGTGCTTGCAGTTTCCGTGGACACAGTTTGCTCTAGTAATTTTTTTCCCGTGAAAGTCCACGTAGTTATGGCTTTAAAAGGCGGGCCCACGTGTTACCTGCATGTCACGTGAACTTGCGAGAAGCGTCGCGCAAGCCCGTTCGTGGGGAAACAAAAGCAGTACCCGTGGTTCCTAGACACTCGCCCCCTACCCCCGCCCCCCTTGACCACCCTGCCCACCCCTGCCCACCCCTGCCCACTCTTCTCCTACCGCCCCCCCCACCCCGCCCCCCGAAAGAAAGAAAAGAAAATCGCGAAACCTGGCTTCTCCGTGTTTCCCCATCAAGAGCCAGCCGTGCGTGTCGAGTCGCTCATTAACATATTCATGAAATTTCCGCACGCGCACACTCGACGCGGAGCCGGTGCGCGACCCCAGGTAGCGTTGCGATCGCAACGCGTGGGGTCCCGCAAATTAGATGCCATAGCTTCGCGCGACGCGCACACGTGCTGTGGGAGGTGGAGGCGCGCTTACCCTTTCTGACAAAACGTTGCGCCCCCCCACCCCCCGTGTGGTGACAACTCTATACGACCACGCAGGTTCGGAGGTCCGCGCTAAATTGCGCAGTTCATGCTTTCGAGAAGCGTTGCAGTTGAACTTGACAATTCAGCTAATAACATGCAGTGAACCGCGGTTTTCCCAAAAGCTCAACAAAGGGGCTACGATTTTTGTTGCTGCTTTTATTTTGATCAAACTTCGTCGCGAGATCGTGTTTTGCACTCCAGATCCTTCGGTGTAACACTCGGCACTGTTACTTGGCTGACCTGTGCTCTATTCGTTTTCAAAGAAGGCTGCCGCAGCTACGGAAACAACAGCTCTTCTGCTATTTGCTTAGTTTAACTTGCCACTTGTCTAAATATTTGTGCGAAATATTCGCTAAGCCATTTGCCATTGTAGCAATTTCTAGGATTGGGTGGTTGTCTGATTTTTCCCTTTATTAATTAAGTAAAATTGCGAATTTGCCCGTTTTATTAATTTCTGCCTTATCTTAGTCGTGAAACGCGGCTAGCGCCGGCGTCCCAAGCTCGGTTGTAAGTCCTATGAAGCTGTGCGTAAGAAAATAGCGGTCATTTCAGAGAAAGAGAGAGAAACCTTATTTTGGTGGGGCACGGAGAAGGGTGGATCCCCGTGGTGGTTGGAGCTTTCAGTCCGGGGCCTCAGCGGCGGTGGCAGCACTTTCGACGCTGGCGATCCTCCAATGCCAAGCTGGTCAGCACCGTATCCCGCTGATCGTGCGTTACGTATCGGTCGAAAGGAGGGCAGGGGATGAGTGAGTGAGTGAGTGAGTGAGTGAGTGAGTGAGTGAGTGAGTGAGTGAGTGAGTGAGTGAGTGAGTGAGTGAGTGAGTGAGTGAGTGAGTGAGTGAGCGAGTGAGTGAGTGAGTGAGTGAGCGAGCGAGCGAGCGAGCGGGCGAGTGAGTTGGTGAAAGAACTGTTAGCAATTTTTAGGCAGGCCCATGTGGTCTTGTATAGGGTAGCGCGCCCTGTACAGAAAGGACAGAAGGGTTGATAAAAGGTGGGGTACATCGCGCGGAGGAGCGTGAGGTGAGGATAGCTGTTAGTCTGCAGTTGCCTCCAGCTCCGTGGCTTCATCTGTGGCAACGGTTAGGTGAGGCGACGGCCTCGTTCTGCTCGAAAGGCAGTAGCGTCGATGCATTTCGTAGTTAGTGTGTAATGCTTGCGGACTGGGATCCTCTGGCGTCTCTCGCACTGAGCTCGGGCTATCGTGCGCGCACGATGGTTTCCGCCTACGGCTTCGTGTCCCCGGTGTCCAGCTTATCGTGGTGCTGGTTATTTCGTTGAGGCCATCGAGGACGTCGCTTGCTGCTTCATGCAGATGGCCGTTCGCGTATGCTCCACATGCCGATTGACAATCTGCAAGAATGTACATTTCCTCATCCTCTGACGAGCTTATAGTGCTCTGTCCTGTCCCGGGCACTTTTTATTTCGTTAGCTTTGTTCGCGCTAGTAACTACGTCGCAGCACTTCGGCAGCCCGTCCCTATGCCGAAGTGGCGAGGGATATGGCGGTGGCCTCCTTTGCTGCGGCGACATTGTGCGTTACGAACGGGTTGGGTGATCCAGCGCCATTACTTGCGCCATTGCAGAAAAGCAAGAAATTAAATAATAATAATAATAATAATAATAATAATAATAATAATAATAATAATAATAATAATAATAGTGTGAACACCACGTATCACGTGACGGCGCCCGCTCGATCGAAGCCTTTTACATGTGGATAAGGCCGGCTGCATCCGAGCGCACCGAGCCTTACAAAAGCCGAGTCTTACTCAGACAATGTTATTGCTCGCGGAAGACGGCCTTTGCAAACGTGTTGCAAGTTGTACTATACGCTCTCCAGCCGTATACGTAGCTCGTTATTATTGCAGCGTTACATTTACGCGCACACGGGTGTTTATCTATTCACATAAGAGCTTTCCTCTTGTGATGCAATTTCCCTCCCTCCCCCCACCCTTCCCACCTCCGAGGTTCA